>NC_065586.1:35530527-35849277 GCF_024542745.1 Macaca thibetana thibetana | reverse complement strand
ATGCTTGATTTATCTTAAGGATTGGATCTATCCAGTACAGGCTAATCAGGCTTCAACATTTGCCATGCAGTAAGATGTAGATTACTGATATCCTTTGGATCTGTGTCTGCACCGAACTGTCATGTCGAATTGTAATCCCCAATGTTGGAGGTGGGGCCTGGTGGGAGGTGACTGAATCATGGGGGTCATTTCTCCTGGTTTAACAGCATCCCCTATGATGTTGTCATGGCAAGGGTGAGTTATCACCAGATCTGATTGTTTACAAGTGTATAGCCCCTCCCCACTCTCTCTCTTCCTCCTACTCCTGCCATGTAAGACATGCATGCTTCCCCTTCACCTTCCACCATGATCAAAAGTTTCCTGAGGCCTCCTCAGAAGCCACATGCTTCCTGTACATCTTGCATAACCAGACAATTAAATCTTTTTTCTTTATAAATTATCCAGTTGCAGGTATTTCTTTATAGCATTATTAGAATGGACTAACACAATTAACTAAGTAAAAAAGATCTTGCATTAAACAATAACAGTTTTCATACTGGGGGTTTATGAATACTTAGTGGCTTGCAGATCACCATCAAAAAACCATGAATGTCCACAAACTGCAAGTAAATTGTACATGTTTGGGGAGAAGCCCCATAGCATTCATTAAAGTTGCAGTATAGTGGAAGCTGGGTTAAAAACACCTCCAGTGGTGTGATGTGATCACAGGGGTCTTGACCCACTTCCCTCGTTAACATGATTAGTCTATTTTCGCTTCTCTGATGCACATCGCTCGTATCCCCCAGTCTCTTCCCTTCTGTCTGGGTTCCAGCTGCTGTATGCTCTTCACCCTTGCCTTGTCTTTGCCTGGATTCTGTTTCTGACAGTTGATCCCTCCTCTATGATATATACTATCCCTTGCTCCATTCCACCTAGTATTGGACTGGAAAATCCACAAGAAGATTCTTGTTCTGTGAGTTGTTAAAAAATTCGTAAGTGGATAGATTTTTGCAATATGCATCATCAAGGTCAACATAGACGTGTGAATTACTTCTATAAAGCCTTGAAATAGATTTAAGCAAAATACTAGATAAATGGTAATTTGTTTTTAAATTTCTTAACTCACATACTTTAGAAAATAAAATTAATACAATGTCTGTTATTTAATTGGGTAATTTAAAAACGAATCATAAGGAAGTCAAATTTAGCATGTATTTAATACAATAGGAGTAGTAGTAAAATTTAAAAACTGAGCATATTCCCAAAAAAGCTATAGCCATGAAGATACATTCTTGGGTAGTTTTCATAATTGACTGGGTCATACATATATATTCATACGTATGTATACTTTTCAAATAATGTGGAAATCATCATTTCTAATATGAAATTTGGACAGCACAGGTCAAGAACTGTTACAGTGAAGGCCACAGCAGTGAAAATGAGTTTGTTCCTCCTGAATTTCTTTGCAGTGGTTAATATTTGACTAAATTCAAAATGCCAAGTAAGAGAGAAGTGGAGGTTCAAGGACTCACCAAGAAAAATGAAATTTTTTTCCCTGTGGAATATCAGGAATCATGAAATATAATTAAAACAATTTATTTAAAAAGAAGGCAAATGTTCTAAGAACTTTCCTAGAATCCCAATTACCACTGCAGGTGCCAGTCACACCAACACTTGACTGGTTTGGTAACTATTTTTGCTAGGGGCACAATAAAAAAAAAATCTTAATTTAGTTTTTTCACTATTTTCAGGGTCAGATATCCCCAGCAGGCACAAGAGCATTTGCCCAATGTCCTGCACTTTTCAGAGGAATGTGAAGGAGCAGTGATAACTGGAAATCTACTAAGCTTTGATTCTGACCTCCAAACTCCCCCTAGCCGTGCATTTAAGTCCCAGCCATTAAAAAAAAAAAAAAAAAAAAAAAAACCAGAAACCTCTACTAGTGGATTGACATCCTGAGAATTATGCCGGCCTGAAGAAAAGAGTTTAATCAATTCTGATGGAGAAAAGAAGGAGTGGAAAAGCCATGTATAAAATGGTCAGCATGGTGAGAACAACTTGCACTTGTCTGTACTCTTGGTTTCTAAATATTTTCACATAGATGACCTTGTTTGATACCCCCATTCACCCTGTGAGGTTGAAAGTAAAGTATTTTTGGCTATCTTTGACAAATTGCAGTTTTTTAAATTAGCAAATGAAGAGGGAATGTCAGGAAGCAAAATGGTGTGGTGTTAGGCAGTAACCCTGTGACAGATGGGGTGAGCTCCCAGAACGATTCCTTCAGTGCCATTTCAACATCTTCCAGCCACTGCTACTGATATGGTTTGGCTGTGTCCCCATCCAAATCTCATCTTGAATTGTAGCTCCCATAATTCCCATGTGTTGTGGGAGGGACCCGGAGGGGAGGCAATGGAATCATGGGGGTAGTTTCTCCCATACTGTTCTCATGGTAGTAAGTCTCACGAGAGCTGATGGTTTCATAAGGGGACACCCCTTTTACTTGGTTCTCATTCTCTCTTGTGTGCTGCCATGTAAGACATGCCTTTTGCCTTCTGCCATGATTGTGAGACCTCCCTAACCATGTGGAATGGTGAGTCCATTAAACCTCTTTTTCTTTATAAATTACCCAGTCTCAGGTATGTCTTTATCAGCAGCATGAGAACAGACTAATACAGCTACTGTGAGCAAGGAGTTTAGTGATATTCTCACGACCTTTCACTAACAGTTCTGGACACGCAGATGTGGGGGTCTCCCTTCCCGATTCTTTGCCTCAGACCTCAGACAACTTGCCATTTAATTAGCCCTCTGATTTCCTTCACCCTTTTTTTTTAAGCTTAATGTCTGGGGAGAAAATTCTTTCAAGTTCGTACGGACAATATGGACCAACTTCATCACTGTCACCCCACATCTGTTCTCGAAATGAGAACAAGAATAACTATAGAGGCTGTTCATGTTTACCTTTCTGGGATTTGGTTTTCTTGTATTTAAAATTAAGGAAGAAGACAAAATAAGTCTCCAAGACCCATACCAATTCAAACACGAAAGGTTTGCAATCTGGTAAAAACATTTGTAAGATAATCACTCTTACAAAACTTACTTCTAAGGCCACTGGAGAATCTTCAGAAGTTCCAATAATTTATAGTGTTCACTGCCAATGAATATTTCTATCGAGACTCACATCTAAACAACCACATAGCCATTATCACAGCTTTATAAAGAGTATCCAAAATATTAGTAGAAACAACCCCAACCTAGAAATGACTCAGAAAGATGAACAGCATGTGCAAATGCCCCTTCCTCCCGTCATCTCCGCACCTCAGGGATCCCTGGGGTGGCTGCCAAAAAAAGCCATTCTGGGTAGGCAAAAAGCATGAGAGGATTTGGAGGTTCAGAAGTAAAGAAAGGAAAGGTACTGTGAAAAAGGCAAGGCAGCATGGAGCTGGCCAGGGACAGATGCACAGAACGAGCTGACCTTCCCCAGCCCAAAAATATCTTCCCCCCACTGTGCCTGAAGTTTTGACTACACTTTGGCACGCTGGCTAAAATCACATCACTGGGACATGCTTTTTGGATAATAAGCAGAAGGTTTTTCTTCCCCCCCAAAATGCAACTAACTCTAGGAGAGTTCAGAGACTGTCAAGCGCTGCATGCACTTGTGTGGGTTGGTTCAATCAGATTGCTTTCCTCCTGACACCCAGCTGAGACCAACAATCCTGAGTTACTCAGAGTTTTGAAAAGCTGGAAAGGGTAGATAGATAATTTTGGTGAAAGATAATTTTAGAGAATGGGCTAATTTTGGTTAATGTAGATGGAAAAGTCCAGAAACACTGAAAAATGAAGGAGTTGCAGAAATCTTTTAAGAATGTCAATTTCCTATTTCCAGCTGCTTCCTGGAGCTACCCTCGAACTCAGGAAAGGAGGGACCACACACTCTGCCTGATATTCCATGCTTTTGAGGATTAGGTAATATCTCTTTCACAGATAAGAAAACTGAGGCTTAGAGAGATAAAGAGACTTACGCAGGGTCAAGGTCAGACCATGCTACCTCCAACACTGCAGGCTCCACTTCATCCTCTTTCTTGCCCTCCTCCTTTTGGATTTCTTACTACCCTCCTCTTCACTGCTACCAGGACTCAAAAGTGGAGGCAACAATACTAGCATAACAATGTTGCCCAGGTGCCATTTCTGTGATCCCACCTGGTGAGCCTAGTGAACATGTGTGCCATTGTTTCTGTGGAAGAACATATGTGCTGGGCTCCAAATAGCCAATTTTCAAATAAGCTATTGGTATACAATTGCTCGTAAGTTGAGGAAATCATACGCTTTCCCCCTAGCTACAAAAGTAAATTAATAAAAACTATAGAGATAACTTCTTATTTGAAATCTTCCCCCCTGTTCCAAGGCATTGTGGTTGGTGCTGACTTGTGCTCTTTGAGCAGGAACTGTCCTGCACAAGCCAGGCTAGAGATTTAGCAAATGTATCAAACAAATAAATGAATATGAGTGAATAAAATCTAATCTGGGTACCTTACTCAATAATATAGTTATATGCATGTATTTTTCAGACTAGACCGCAGAGGAAACCATGGGCTATCTCTGGCTCTGGCTGGCAATGAAAAGCAACTACATGTAGCATAATTTATTTACTTTAGAACGACCAGTTGGGACATGAATTTGTTTAGTGTCTTCTAGCATTTGTACACCCTTTTTTGTCTTATAGTCTTTACTCTTCCAAGAGTTTCTTTTGACTATAGGGATGAGAAGAATGGACTAATTCTAGAACCAATAATGGAGAGCTTAACTTGGAAATATAAGCAGACAGGTAATTTCAGGATTCAGAGATCATGTGGAGGGTGCATTAAATAAAAATCTGTGAGTTAAAAAGTACAGTCACATGCATCAGGTAGTTGAGGTGTTAATGAAACAATTCCACTGTAGAACTTTTTAGGAGCAAAAGCTTAAACTAACCCCCCGCCACCCCACCGCCACTGCCATTTCTATCACCAATCTTTGGTTTAGTCTTGGCATTTTCAATCTAAGGGGAGAAGCCTGATCACTGGTTACTGGCAGATCTTCTGTAAATTAAGCTACTCAAGGACACAGCTCAGAAAACTTACTTGTTAATAAGGAAATGCCTACAATGAAATTAGTAATTCCAGGGCATGATGTAAATGTGGGAAAATAAGACAAATGTGATTTGAATAATTACTCCCATTTCTGAAGGCAGGGGAAGCAATTTCCTATCTGAAACTTCTTGAAGAAACAGAAACTAGCTGCAGGTGAAAGGATTCAGGAAACCTGGTACTGGATGTAATCCGAAACTGTATAATCACACTGCTAATGCCCAGGACAGAGAATTGGATAAGGAAACAGTGGCATAAACATATAATGGGATACGACTGAGCTTGATAGGGGGAAATCCTGTCATATACAACAACATACATAAACCTAGAAGACACTACGCTAAGTGAAACAAGCCAGGCACAGAAGGACAAATACTGCATGATTCCACATGTAGTCAATCTAAAATATTTCTAACACGTGGAAGCAGAGACTAGAATAGTGGTACCATGGGCTAAGAGAAGGGGGAATGAGGAGTTGCTATTCAATGGGTATCAAGTTCTAGTGATGTAAGCTAATTAAGTCCTAGAAGTTTGCCATACAACATCGTGCCTATTATCTTACAATATTGTATCACACACTTACAACTTTGTTAAGAGGGTAAATCTCATGTTAAATGTTCTTGCCACAATAAAGAAAAAAAAAGGGGGGGGGCTGCTTGACTTCAACTCTCAGACCCATCACATATCCTACCTGAGTGGCCTGGGGCAAGTTTTTAAACTTTCCTCATTTCAGACTAGGGGTGGCAAATGGGGAATCCTGAGACTTCAATTGGTTAATACATGTAAAAGCATTGGGCATAGTGTAAGCCCTCACACACCATTAGCTGTTTACTCCAGGCCTAGTGGGCTTGAGACCTCAGGGAAGTTTGGCTTCTCTGGATCTCATTTGCCCCATCAAGATGACACAGTGAGGCAGCCCTGAGCCAAAGCCATGTTTGCGAAACAGAACAAGTGACCTTGGGGGCAGCAGAGCAAGTAAATACTAAGGAACATTGTCATTGCGCTCCTTACAACCACCAGGAGTAGATTAAAGCAAAGGAGACCATGAATTTCCTGCAAGAATTTCCCTATGAACAAGAAAGATCCCTGAGCTGCTGCCTGAGATAATTCAGTTCCAAGAGATCTACCACTAATTAGTTATTCACTTAGTTTGGAATTTTTAAGTGTAGACCAAAGATTGACTGTAGCCTTGGAGATTTAAGCTTTTGCTCCGAAAAAGTTCAAGAATGGTATCATTGTTTTTTAAAAACCTCAGCTACTTTACTGCAATGACTGATGTGTGACTGTATTTTTTAAAATTCATCATTTATGATTCAACTCACTACAAGTAATTCTGATCCTAAAATTTTCTATGCCCTCAAAATTCCAAATTTAACTCTTCCTTTTTCCCCACAATGTAGCCCCTGCCCCAAAGCATTCCTTTACATACCCCTGAATTTCACCTCCAGTCACAATTCGTTCCCCTTACAGTCACTCCTCAGGCTGAGTCTGTCATAACCTCTCTACGTAAAACTCTCCCATCATCATTTCAGCCCAGAAAATTCCAGTCACAATTGCCTTCTGGGAAATCTAAATCAGGTTATGGTAATGTGACAGCTCATTCAATATCCTGAAACTCCCCAGCCTCCAGCCATCAACTCCCATTCACAAAATCATATTTTATAGAAAAACTTTAAATGAAAGCTTAGATTAGGCAAAGATTGTAGTTTGGTCAAGATACCTCCTGGGATTCACATTCTCCATGGAGGAATCTAACTGAATTCTAAAGAACAATTAAATGCAGTCAATATTACTTAAAAGTTTGAGTTTCTCAGTAAAGGCAGTCTGACAAGAAACAATGATCTGGAACTTGAAGGAGGCACCCAGAGATTTCAAGTTTCAAATTCACCCTCTAACATCAGGACTACTAGAGAGCTCCTTTAATTCAGACCAAAATGGTCAAGGCCATGTTCAGGTAGCTCGTATTTTTGAGATTGTTGGAATATTTGACCTCAGTGGGGGCACAGTACATGAGCTGAGAGTTGAATGTACACCAGAGGTTTGAAACAATGTGATTTGCCACTAAATGGCCATGTGATCTTGAGTAAGTCACAATTCATATGGGACTCCCTGTTCTCATCTATGAAATAAGAGCTAAGTCAGATGGCAGGTATGTCTCCTCACATGCTAAAGGCTTTTCCATGCACATTCAGCAGTCAAGCTCACATGGCAAGACCTGAAGGGTCACAACCTGAATTTCATTTTCTCAGTGAAAAGTGCTCACATGGATGATTCTCTATTTCCCTATCCTCTCTGGAAATATATTTACAAGATTCTGTTACCGTCGTCCTATAACCAAGTTGATGCAAATTATTATCTTTCTCAATTTTATAAGAAAGTAGGTCTTTAGTTTTGAAAACATGCCTACAAAACATATTTAAATGTGAACTTAACAAGAACAAGATGCCTTTTGCCCAAGTCAGTAGAACCTGTCCTAAACCTGTCATTTAAATGATCACTCATGAAATAATTGTCTCTCATAAGAAGACATGAACTAAAGGGAGACACAGGTATGATGGAATGGGATGCACCCTGAGTGCTAAAAATCTGGTCCCATTTCTGCATCTTGCATGAGTGGCCTCATGATCTTGACTGTCCCTTCCTGCTCTAAAATTTGGTTCCTCTGGAAAACACACTCTGTTCATTTTGGCCTTGAGTCTTAGCAATCTCATATGGTAAAAATGAGGAGCGGGTGCATAGCAAACAGTTCATAAACACTAATTTAATATACAACAAATTGAGCAGAGGTTCTCACCAAATTCTACTATGCTCAAGTTAATAAGAACTGAGAAGAGTGGAAGATTCCAAAGGAGGAATATAAATATATAAACATATGCAATTGAATTTTCTGATGGATCCTTAACTATTGAAGTATAAATTTACATTTGAGGAGTGTATACCTCCCACAACAAACTTAGATGGTTTGTATGTCATGTTTGAAAATTATATCATGTTTTATACTATCAGAAAAGGAGTCCTGTAGCCACATCCTTTGAGATGTGCAATTGTTACAATGTGCCTAGTGTGTTGTGCAGGGAAAAAAGATTAAAGAAATTTGATTGATGTGTTCACGGTTGTTCAAGAAAAAAACAGGCATTAGAGAAACTGTTCAAGTGAAGATTAAAGCCAAAAAAAGCTTCTCTCTTTCAAAATGGATACTTTTCAGAGTCTGCCTAAAAGATAATGTCTCCCAAGGTACTAAAAGCTATTGTGTTATCATCTGGGGAGGGATGCTCATGGCTGTGTGACCTTGGGCAAGTCCCTTAGTTTTCTATTTATAAACTCAGACATTCCACCAGATATCTTTTCCAGCTCTAAAATTCTATACCTGAGTCTGAGAATGAATGCCTTCTTGCAAATGAAGTTTAATTCTGGCTTTTTATTATGATACAGTGCGGTTCAAATATAACCCAAACAAAACCATGTCCCCCACTGCACAAAAAGAAACATCCAGAGCAAGCTTGATTTACATGGGAATTAGATCCAGCCTCAGATTTCAGCATCATTATGGATTCCCACCAGAACGCGCTTGAGTCTCCTCCGCCCTGTTCAACTGTGCAGTAAATCTTCAGGATGTGAGATCAGTACTTGTTCTGATAAATAAGTGATCAACATTAAGCAAATGCACTATATCATCAGCTTCCCTCTCGTCAGTCTCCCTTCCCTGCCAAATTCCTATGGAAACAAACAAACAAAAAAGTCAGAAGCAGAAAATGTTTTCGGCCCAATACATGATTTGTTTGACCAAGATTGCCCTATATTTTATCAGCGTGGCCTCCACCTGCCCTCCCACCTAGCAGAACTATTTTCAGCACATAGGCCGATGCTTATTTTTGTAGATGCACTAAGCCACATCTCCTGTTAGGCAGTTTTTGTAGAGGAAGTTATTCCTTAAGCTCATCCAGCTGTTTTCTCAAGTGTACCTTTAGGAAAAGGGGAACGGGAAGCCTGGGAAGACACAGCTAGTTCAGAACTGTCCCTCGTGACTACAACTCAAGAAAATATCTCAGGGAACTTACCTTGTTAATAGCAGATCAGCAGCACCTCCTTGTATGAAGGGCAGTCATCTCATTTCTTTACTTGGCCATTGTAAGTCCTGGATAATTACTTTTCTCATTCTAACTTAATTTGCATTAAGCCCAGGGTGTTTAGTTTTTGAGACCTAACACTCAAATCTGGCAGACACTGGCTTGTGGTTAGGAATGCAAGACTCCTGGGAAAACATCTGGCCTCGTTCGGAACAAATGCCTGAATTCATTTTATTCTCATCTAGAAAACTCTCTGAATGTCCTTCCTAATGAAGTATATGCTGCACACACATTATTTTAAAATAAAAATAGATTGACAAATGACCTTTGAGAGAACCAGGAATAGGAGAATGTTTGCTACTTTACCATGAATTAATCATTAAAATGATTCCTAACGCTTTCCTAAAATTTTAAAGAACGACACACCAACTCAAGACATTCCAGTCTGACAAACGTGCTTTGAATGGACAGTGGCATTTTCAGCTCTCATTATTCTTACATTGTCATTCTATAACTTTACTGAGTCCCTATCACAACTACAGAATGAAGCATGCTGCATAACCTTTCTGTATACAGTACCTGTCACGTGGTTACTAAGCATTACAAAACATAAAAAGGGTGACAGCAATATTTTAGCTATGAATTAGCTAGTAATTACTTAGAAACTGTTGGCTTTTCATTAGCATACAGACATGCACACATATTAGCGTATGTATTTGTGTGTGTTTGTATATGCATACATAGACATGTGTATATGTATATCTTAGACAATCAACTGGAAGCGTTTTTATTTCAATGTATGAACTATGTCTGAGAAGAACTAGAATCGCCAAACAAGTGATAATGCATCTCTATTCCAGCTACAGGAATCCAATGTAATTCTCTTCATCTACCTACTCCATCATATACAAGTAGAACTTCCAAGAAAATACTCACTTTTTTCTAAATATTTCTCTCTGTTTAGTGCCAGAAAGCTAAGAGACCATGCATACTTAAGCTGATAAAAGTGTCACTGAAGCATCCAATCTAAGGAGACATGGAGTGCATTTGAATTAAAGGAAGTAGTGAGTGATACAATGCCTGCGCCTCCTCATCTTCTCCTTCTGAAAACCTGACCTCCTGGGAGTCTACATGTGTGGGATGAAGAAATGCAAATGGTCCAAAACACTGTGTGTCAAACTCAAGGACTGAATCCTCCAAGTGGATCCAACAATTCTCAGGAGGGTAACATTAGGTATATAATTCAATGAGTAACTGATGGGTAGTTTATTTTTTGCATTAAATAAATAAAAGTAATATTATTTCACTCATTACATTTTTTCAGTAACTCTCCACATTAACTAGTTCTATGGAATACTGCATGGTATGTGTTATATTCTCCTCTTCTAGCCCTCCTAGAAATATTTAAAATATGGAAAAAGTTACATTGCAGGGTTTATTAACAGAAGAGCTAAGGTAACACCATGTTCCAATATTTATTGTGGACTGCAAGAAATCATTGAGAATTCCTGGATGACATAGTTCTCAAGAGCCATCCCACTTTGCCATTTGTGAACTCTGAGTTATGCAGTGTTGGTAATGTATGCCTCGGTTTCTTCTTCCAGATTTTCCTGAATTTCCTGAAACTGATTCACAGAACATCTCATTAGCATGGATTCCTTCATCCCTCCCCTCCCTCACCCAAGCCACCCAAATCTAGAGGCCACCAAAAACATCCTCTCTTTGGAAGATGTTTGCAACATTTTTGACTTGGTGTTCCCATTGCAGCCATTTCAATACCAGGAGCTCATTGATATTGTCACTTGGGCTATTTTGATCCTCCACATTTTGACATAACCTAAAAAAACAAAATACTGTAAAATGAGCTTTCGTAAGTTGTATGTGAAGTATTCACCTCCACTGCATCCTTCAGCCATAGGCATTATGGATTCCCCAGCCTTTAGAGTGAACATCAGCAAAGAGATGGGAGTTGAAGAGGCAGAGCCAGAGATGGGGCAGAGATTAGCCAGAGGTCACTGAGAGTCATGTTCACCCACAACTTCTCATCCCCAAGGAAGGCCGCCAACTGCTGTGAGCAAACTCTGCTTTTTCTCTGAAAAGTCATCTATATTTTGAAAGACCTGCATTGTGACTTCACAGATTCAATAATACATAACTAGAGGGAATCATATAAACTAACAGTGTCATGCAGGTTGCACAGGAAATCTGCAATTCCATTCCTCTGGATAATGTACTTCATATGTAGGACATCTCTGGCTTTGGACAATGGGACTAGTAGCCCATCTGGAGGCAGATGCACTTTAGAAATGAGATTCTAGAGGGCGGTTCCAAGATGGCCAAATAGGAACAGCTCCAGTCTACAGCTCCCAGCATGAGCAGCGCAGAAGACGGGTGATTTCTGCATTTCCAACTGAGGTACTGGATTCATCTCATTGGGGCTTGTTGGACAGTGGGGGCAGCACAGTGGGTGCAGCCCAGCGAGCATGAGCCAAAGCAGGGTGAGGCATCGCCTCACCCAGGAAGCACAAGAGATCAGGGAATTCCCTTTCCTGGCTAAGGGAAGCAGTGACAGACAGCACCTGGAAAATCGGATCACTCCCACCCTAATACTGCGCTTTTCCAACTGTCTTAGCCAAGGGCACACCAGGAGATCATATCCCGTGCCTGGCTTGGAGAGTCCCACACCCACAGAGCCTCCCTCATTGCTAGCACAGCAGTCTGAGATGGAACTGCAAGGCAGCAGCGAGGCTGGGGAAGGGGAGCCTAGCATTGCTGAGGCTTGAGTAAGTAAACAAAGTGGCCAGGAAGCTCGAACTGGGTGGAGCCCACCGCAGCTCAAAGAGGCCTGCCTGCCTCTGTAGACTCTACCTCTGGGGGCAGGGCATAGCCCATCAAAAGGCAGCAGAAACCTCTGCAGACTTAAATGTCCCTGTCTGACAGCTTTGAAGAGAGTAATGGTTCTCCCAGCATGGAGTTTAAGATCTGAGAATGGACAGACTGCCTCCTCAAGTGGGTCCTTGACCCCTGAGTAGCCTAACTGGGAGGCACCCCCCAGTAAGGGCAGACTGACAGTTCACACGGCCGGTATCCTTCTGAGATGAAACTTCCAGAGGAATGATCAGGCAGCAACATTTGCTGTTCAGCAATATTCACTGTTCTGCAGCCTCTGCTGCTGATACCCAGGCAAACAGAGTCTGGAGTGGACCTACAGCAAACTCCAACAGACCTGCAGCTGAGGGTCCTGACTGTTAGAAGGAAAACTAACAAACAGGACATCGACACCAAACCCCATCTGTACATCACCATCATCAAAGACCAAAGGTAGATAAAACCACAAAGATGTGGAAAAAACAGAGCAGAAAAGCTGAAAATTCTAAAAATCAGAGTGCCTCTCCCCCTCCAAAGGAGTACAGCTCCTCACCAGCAATGGAACAAAGCTGGACGGAGAATGACTTTGACAAGTTGAGAGAAGGAGGCTTCGGATGATCAAACTTCTCCGAGCAAAAGAAGGAAGTTTGAACCCATTGAAAAGAAGCTAAAAACCTTGAAAAAAGATTAGATGAATGGCTAACTAGAATAACCAGTGTAGAGAAATCCTTAAATAACCTGATGGAGCTGAAAACCATGGCATGAGAACTCTGTGATGAATGCACAAGTTTCAGTAGCTGATTCAATCAATTGGAAGAAAGAGTATCAGTGATTGAAGATCAAATGAATGAAATGAAGCAAGAAGAGAAGTTTAGACTAAAAGTAGTAAAAAGAAATGAACAAAGCCTCCAAGAAATATGGGACTATGTGAAAAGACCAAATCTACATCTGATTGGTGTACCTGAAAGTGACAGGGAGAATGGAACCAAGTTGGAAAACACTCTGCAGGATATTATCCAGGAGAACTTCTTCAACCTAGCAAGGCAGGTCAACATTCAAATTCAGGAAATACAGAGAACACCACAAAGATACTCCTCAACAAGAGCAACTCCAAGACACATAATCGTCAGGTTCACCAAAGTTGAAATGAAGGAAAAATGTTAAGGGCAGTCAGAGAGAAAGGTCGGGTTACACACAAAGGGAAGCCCATCAGACTAACAGCGGATCTCTCGGCAGAAACTCTACAAGCCAGAAGAGAGTGGGGGCCAACATTCAACATTCTTAAAGAAAAGAATTTTCAACCCAGAATTTCATATCCAGTCAAACTAAACTTCATAAATCAAGGAGAAATAAAGTCCTTTACAGACAAGCAAATGCTGAGAGATTTTGTCACCCCCAGGCCTGCTTTACAAGAGCTCCTGAAGGAAGCACTAAACATGGAAAGGAACAACTGGTAACAGCCACTGCAAAAACAGGTCAAATTGTAAAGACCATCAAAGTTAGGAAAAAACTGCATCAACTAACGAGCAAAATACCCAGCTAACATCATAATGACAGGATCAAATTCACACATAACAATGTTAACCTTAAATGCAAATGGGCTAAATGCTCCAATTAAAAGACACAGACTGGCAAATTAGATAAAGAGTCAAGACCTATCAGTGTGCTATACTCAGGAGACCCATCTCACATGCAGAGACACACATAGGCTCAAAATAAAGGGATGGAGGAAGATCTACCAAGCAAATGGAAAACAAAAAAAGGCAGGGGTTACAATCCTAGTCTCTGATAAAACAGACTTTAAACCAACAAAGATCAAAAGAGACAAAGAAGGCCATTACATAGTGGTAAAGGGATCAATTCAACAAGAAGAGCTAACTATCCTAAACATATATACACCCAATACAGGAGCACCCAGATTCATTAAGGAAGTCCTTAGAGACCTACAAAGAGGCTTAGACTCCCACACAATAATAATGGGAGACTTTAACAGCCCACTGTCAACATTAGACAGATCAACTAGACAGAAAGTTAAAAAGGATATCCAGGAATTGAACTCAGCTCTGCACCAAGTGTACCTAATAGACATCTACAGAACTCTCCACCCTAAATCAACAGAATATACATTCTTCTCAGCAACACATCGCACTTATTCTAAAATTGACCACATAGTTGGAAGTAAAGCACTCCTCAGCAAATGTAAAAGAACAGAAATTATAACAAACTGTGTCTCAGACCACAGTGCAATCAAACTAGAACTCAGGATTAAGAAACTCACTCAAAACCGCTCAACTACATGGAAAGTGAACAACCTGCTCCTGAATGACCACTGGGTACATAACGAAAGGAAGGCAGAAATAAAGATGTTCTTTGAAACCAATGAGAACAAACACACAACAGACCAGAATCTCTGGGACACATTTAAAGCAGTGTGTAGAGGGAAATTTATAGCACTAAATGTCCACAAGAGAAAGCAGGAAAGATCTAAAATTGACACCCTAACATCACAACTAAAAGAACTAGAGAAGCAAGAGCAAACACATTCAAAAGCTAGCAGAAGGCAAGAAATAACTAAGAACAGAGCAGAACTGAAGGAGATAGGGACATAAAAAACCCTTCAAAAGATCAATGAATCCAGGAGCTGGTTTTTTGAAGAGATCAACAAAATTGATAGACTGCTAGCAAGACCAATAATGAAGACAAGAGAGAAGAATCAAATAGACGCAATAAAAAATGATAAAGGGTTGATATCACCACCTATCTCACAGAAATACAAGCTACCATCAGAGAATACTATAAACACCTCTACGCAAATGAACTAGAAAATCTAGAAGAAATGGATAATTTCCTGGACACGTACACCCTCCCAAGACTAAACCAGGAAGAAGTTGAATCCCTGAATAGACCAATAACAGGCTCTGAAATTGAGGCAATAATTAATAGCCTACCAATCAAAAAAAGTCTAGGACCAGATGGATTCACAGCCAAATTCTACCAGAGGTACTAGGAGGAGCTGGTACCATTCCTTCTGAAACTATTCCAATGAATAGAAAAAGAGGGAATCCTCCCTAACTCATTTTATGAGGCCAACATCATCCTGATACCAAAGCCTGGCAGAGATACAACAAAAAAAGAGAATTTTAGACCAATATCCCTGATGAACATCAATGCAAAAATCCTCAATAAAATACTGGCAAACAGAATCAGGCAACACATCAAAAAGCTTATCCACCATGGTCAAGTGGGCTTCATCCCTGGGATGCAAGGCTGGTTCAACATATACAAATCAATAAACGTAATCCAGCATATAAGCAGAACCAAAGACAAAAAACACATGATTATCTCAATAGATGCAGAAAAGGCCTTTGACAATATTCAACAGCCCTTCATGCTAAAAACTCTCAAAAAATTAGGTATTGATGGGACATATCTCAAAATAATAAAAGCTATTTATGACAAACCCACAGCCAATATCATACTGAATGGGCAAAAACTGGAAGCATTCCCCTTGAAAACTGGCACAAGGCAGGGATGACCTCTCTCACCACTCCTATTCAACATAGTGTTGGAAGTTCTGGCCAGGGGAATCAGGCAGGAGAAAGAAATAAAGGATATTCAATTAGGAAAAGAGGAAGTCAAATTGTCCCTGTTTGCCAATGACATGATTGTATATTTAGAAAACCCCATCGTCTCAGCCCAAAATCTCCTTAAGCTGAGAAGCAACTTCAGCAAAGTCTTAGGATACAAAATCAATGTGCAAAAATCACAGGCATTCTTATACACCAATAACAGACAAACAGAGAGCTAAATCATGAGTGAACTCTCATTCA
Source organism: Macaca thibetana thibetana (assembly GCF_024542745.1). Taxonomy (NCBI): domain Eukaryota; kingdom Metazoa; phylum Chordata; class Mammalia; order Primates; family Cercopithecidae; genus Macaca; species Macaca thibetana. The sequence continues at coordinate 35,833,410 of NC_065586.1, read as the reverse complement.
CAATTGCTTCAAAGAGAATAAAATACCCAGGAATCCAACTTACAAGGGATGTGAAGGACCTCTTCAAGGAGAACTACAAACTACTGCTCAATGAAATAAAAGAGGACACAAACAAATGGAGGAACATTCCATGCTTATGGATAGGAAGAATCAATATCATGAAAATGGCCATACTGCCCAAGGTAATTTATAGATTCAATGCCATACCCATCAAGCTACCAATGACTTTCTTCACAGAATTGGAAAAAACTACTTTAAAGTTCATATGGAACCAAAAAAAAAGAGCCCGCATTGCCAAGACAATCCTAAGCCAAAAGAACAAAGCTGGAGGCATCACTCTACCTGACTTCAAACTATACTACAAGGCTACAGTAACCAAAACAGCGTGATACTGGTACCAAAACAGAGATATAGAACAGAGCAGAACAGAGCCCTCAGAAATAGTACCACACATCTACAACCATCTGATCTTTGACAAACCTGACAAAAACAAGAAATGGAGAAAGGATTCCCTATTTAATAAATGATGCTGGGAAAACTGGCTAGCCATATTTAGAAAGATGAAACTGCATCCCTTCCTTACACTTTATACAGAAATTAATTCAAGATGGATTAAAGACTGAAATGTTAGACCTAAAACCATAAAAACCCTAGAAAGAAACCTAGGCAATACCATTCAGGACACAGGCATGGGCAAAGACTTCATGTCTAAAACACCAAAAGCAATGGCAACAAAAGCCAAAATTGACAAATGGGATCTAATTAAACTAAAGAGCTTCTGCACAGCAAAAGAAACTATCATCAGAATGAACAGGCAACCTTCAGAATGGGAGAAAATTTTTGCAATCTACTCATCTGACAAAGGGCTAATATCCACAATCTACAAAGAACTCAAACAAATTTACAAGAAAAAAAACAACTCCATCAAAAAGTGGGTGAAGGATATGAACAGACACTACTCAAAAGAAGACATTTATGAGGCCAACAGACACATGAAAAAATGCTCATCACTGGCCATCAGAGAAATGCAAATCAAACCACAATGAGATACCATCTCACACCAATTAGAATGGCCATCATTAAAAAGTCAGGAAACAACAGGTGCTGGAGAGGATGTGGAGAAATAGGAACACTTTTACACTATTGGTGGGACTGTAAACTAGTTCAACCATTGTGGAAGACAGTGTGGCAATTCCTCAAGGATCTAGAACTAGAAATACCATTTGACCCAGCCATCCCATTACTGGGTATATACCCAAAGGATTATAAATCATGCTGCTATAAAGACACATGCACACATATGTTTATTGAGGCACTATTCACAATAGCAAAGACTTGGAACCAACCCAAATGTCCATCAATGATAGACTGGATTAAGAAAATGTGGCACATATACACCATGGAATACTATGCAGCCATAAAAAAGATGAGTTCATGTCCTTTGTAGGGACATGGGTGAAGCTGGAAACCATCCTTCTCAGCAAACTATCGCAAAAACAGAAAACCAAACACCACATGCTCTCACTCAAAAGTGGGAAGTGAACAATGAGATCACTTGGGCACAGGAAAGGGAACATTACACTCCAGGGCCTGTTGTGGGGTGAGGGGAGAGGGGAGGGATAGCATTAGGAGATATACCTAATGTAAATGATGAGTTAATGGATGCAGCATGCCAACATGGCACATGTGTACATATGTAACAAATTTGCACATTGTGCACATGTACCCTAGAACTTAAAGTATAATTAAAAAAAAAAAAAGAAAAGAAAAGAAATGGATTCCACTTCCAAGCACAGCAGCCTGAGAAGTTCTGCAGATCCATTTCCTAGCAAAACTGGTAAAAAATATTGTTTATAAAAATAAAAATTGGCCGGGCGCAGTGGCTCAAGCCTGTAATCCCAGCACTTTGGGAGGCCGAGACGGGCGGATCACGAGGTCAGGAGATCGAGACCATCCTGGCTAACCCGGTGAAACCCCGTCTCTACTAAAAAGTACAAAAAACCAGCCGGGCGAGGTGGCGGGCGCCTGTAGTCCCAGCTACTCGGGAGGCTGAGGCAGGGGAATGGCGTAAACCCGGGAGGCGGAGCTTGTAGTGAGCTGAGATCTGGCCACTGCACTCCAGCCTGGGCGACAGAGCGAGACTCCGTCTCAAAAAAAAAAATAAAATTAACATAAATAAATAAATAAATAAATAAATAAATAAAAATTAAAAACTCTGGAAATGATCCTAAGGTCATACAGCAAATGAAGAAACATTTATTCAAGAAAACTTACTAAACCTCTGTAAGAACAATGACAATCTATAATATTTGTGCCAAGACCCACCCCCTCCCTCTCCCCTCCTAGCTCAATGAGATGGAAAATCCACCCCAGAGAAGTGCAGCCAAGAACATGAGGTTTGCTCCTCACCCAGCTCCTCAGAGGATTATCGTCTCTGGAGGGGCAGGACATCCCCATTTCCTTTGTAGCCCTTAGCTGCCTATTGCTGAGGCTAAGTTCCAGGTGAGTGAGGCTGAGAAATGAAGGCTTCTTTCTTCTACTCAGCCCCCACTTGTGGGACAGAGGTTCTGCCTTGGGTCTGGCACAGCTGAAAATTATCCAGTCCCAGTCGTCCTTGTCTCAGCTGGAAAGGTAGAGGCTTCACACTCAGAGAAGAAGGCCAAGAAGACCTAAGGTCACTGCCACATCCACCCATTGAGCATTAAGTTTTTAAAGCCCTGATGTCACACTGTCCTAAAAGCAGCAAGGTAAAAATGACTTCTCACTAACATAGGAAACCCAATAAGAATAGTAGCTGATTTCTTTCTTTTATGACTTTTCCTGCCCCTCCATCCCTGCCTTCTCCTCACTTTTTTTTTTTAGACAGTTTGACCTGAATGACTAAACTATAGACACAAGGGATTTATCTACGTCCGTTGTGACTCATAGAGTTTAAGCATCCAATTAAATATCTCTAGGCTTCAGTTCCTAGGGTTTTCCAAATTTCGGCTGACAACTATTTCATATATAGACATTTTAAAACTAGGATTCACCTGTTTAATCATGCTTAAGACAGTTTTTTAAACATAATGCTTTTTTGTATTATTAACAATATTTTTTAAAAACTTTTTATTTTAAGCTCAGGCATACATGTGCAGGTTTGTTATACAGGTAAACGTGTCATGGGGATTTGTTGTACAGATTATTTCATCGCCCAGGTATTAAGCCTAGTACCCATTAGTTATTTTTCCTAATCCTCTCCCTCCTCCTACCCTCCACCTTCCAATAGGCCCCAGTGTGTGTTATTCCCCTCTATGTGTCCATGTGTTCTCATCATTTAGCTCCCACTTATAAGTGAAAACATATGGTAATTGGTTTTCTGTTCCTGCCTTAGTTTGCTAAGGATAATGGCCTCTGGCTCTATCTATGTTCCTGCAAAGGACATGATCTCATTTTTTTACGGCTGCATAGTCTTGCATAGTGTGTATGTACCTTATTCCCTTTATCCAGTCTACCATGGATGAGCATTCAGGTTGATTCCATATCTTTGCTATTGTGAATAGTGCTATAGTCAACATACGCGTGCATGTGTCTTTATGATGGAATGATCTATATTCCTTTGGGTATATAGCCAGTAATGGGATTGCTGGGTTGAATGCTGTTTCTGTTTTTAGGTCTTTGAGGAATCACAACACTGTCTTCCACAATGGTTGAACTAATTTACACTCCCATCAACAGTGTATAAGTGTTCCTTTTTCTCCACAACTTAACCAGCATCTGTTATTTTTTGACATTTTAATAATAGCCATTCTGACTGGTGTGAGATGGTATCTCATTGTGGTTTTGATTTGCATTTTTCTAATGATCAATGATGTTGATCATTTTTTCATATGCTGATTGGCTACACATATGTCTTCTATTGGCTACACATATGTCTTCTTTTGCAACCTATCATGTCCTTTGCCCACTTTTTAATGGGGTTGTTTGTTTTTCTTTTTTCTTGTAAATTTGTTTAAGTTTCTTACAGATGCTGGATATTAGACCTTTGTCAGATGCATAGTTTGCAAATATTTTCTTCCATTTTGTAGGTGGTCTGTTCACTCCGTTGATAGTTTGTTTTGCTGTGCAGAGCTCTATAGTTTGATTAGATCCCGTTTGTCAACTTTTGCTTTTGTTGCAATTGCTTTTGGTATCTTCTTCATGAAATCTTTGCCGTTCCTATGTCCAGAATGGTATTGCTTACGTTGTCTTCCAGGATCTTTATAGTTAATAGTTGAGTATTTATTAGAAACAATGAAGGCCAGAGACAATGGCATAGCATATTCAAAGCACTCAAAGCAAAAAACTCTTGACTGACAACCCTATTCCCAGCAAAGCTATCTTTCAAAAATTAAGTTGAAATAAAGACATTCACAGATAAACAAAAGGAAAGAACTTGTTGCTAGCCAATTTATCTTACAAAAAGTACTAAAGAAATTTCTTCAGGCTAAAAGTATGTGATCCCAGAGGGTAAATACATGAAAACACAAAGAGCCCTGGCAATGATGATTATGTAATTATATATATAAAAAAGCATAAATATGTATGTCTACTCTTTTCCTTTCTCAACTGGTTTAAAAAGCAATTTGATAAAACAAAACACATATAATTTATTTTTAGGTCTATAACATATGGAAATATAACATATTTGTAATAATAGGACAAAGGAGGTGGGTGGGAACAAAGCTATTCTGGGCTAAGAAAATCAATCTACATGGTTCCTGAAATCCATAGGATCAAAGGAAGAGATACAGAAATCACAAAAATGAAAGTTAATGTAACAAAAGCTAAAAATACATAGATCCTCTGTTTTCTTCGCCAAGTATCTTAAAACTTAAATTTATATAATACCATATTTATAGGAATATAATACTGGGCTTGTAACATTTATAGATGTAATAAATATAACAATGATAACATAAAATGGAGGAAAAGAGGCCGGGCATGGTGGCTCACGCCTGTAATCCCAGCACTTTGGGAGGCCAAGGTGGGCGGATCACAAGGTCAGGAGATCGAGACCATCCTGGCTAACACAGTGAAACCCCATCTCCACTAAAAATACAAAAAATTAGCTAGGCGTGGTGGCGAGCGCCTGTAGTCCCAGCGACTTGGGAGGCTGAGGCAGGAGAGTGGCGTGAACACGGGAGGCGGAGCTTGCAGTGAGCCGAGATCACATCACTGCACTCCAGCCTGGGTGACAGAGCGAGACTCCATGTCAAAAAAAAAAAAAAAAAAAAGAAAAGAAAAAAAAAAGGAGGAAAAGAGAATAAGAATAAAACTATACTGGAGTAATAGTTCTTATACTGGAATTAAGTTAGTATAAATTCGAAGCTGATTATTATAGGTTAACATATGTATGGTAAGCCATAGAGCAACCACTAAGGAAATCACTTAAAAAGTTTTAAAAAATTAAGAAATAAAAATGCTACATTAGATAAATATTTGCTTTATCTAATATATAAGAATTAGAGAAACAAGAGAGGCATGAAACATGTAGGAAAAAAGAGGTAAAATGGCAAATGAAAAAATCCAACTATATCAATAATAGACTTAAGTATGAATGGATTAAAAAATCCAATCAAAAGGCAGATATTGTCAGACTAGACAAAGAAACAAAGAAGACCCAATCACATGCTGTCTTTAGGAGACACATTTTTAATTCACAGATACAAAGACATTGAAAATAAAAGGATAAAATATGTATATATATATATCATGCAAACAGCAACTGCAAGGAAACTGGAGTGACTATACTAATATCAGACAAAATAGACCTTAGAACAAAAAATATATATATTACTAGATATGAACAGGAGTATTTTATAATCATAAAAATGTCAATTCATCAGGAAGATACAATAATTGGAAACATGTATACCTGTAACAACATTATACCAAAATACATGAATTAAAAACGGCAGAAACGAAGGAAGAAATAGACAATTTAACAATAATAAATGGAGACTTCAGTGCCCCACTTTCACGAGTGTATAGAACAACTAGGTAGAGATCAACAAAGAAACAGAAGTCTTGAACACATTAACCCTGACATACATCTAGAGACTACACCACCCAACAACAACAGACCACATGCTCTTCTCAAGTGCACACAGAGATTAACTCTGTGTTCATGCTAGGCCATAAGACACACCTTGATAAACTTTAAAGTACAGAAATGATAAGAAGCATGTTCTCTGACCACAACGAAATGAAATTTCATAAAGAATCAATATCATAAAGAAATTTGGGGAATTGACAAATATGTGGAAATTAACCCTCTCCTAGGTAAACCAAAAGGGAAAATAGAAAACAATTTGAGATGAATGAAAATGTAATAAAACAACATGTAGAAATTATGAAATGCAAATAAAGCAGAGGTTACATGGAAATCAATAGCTATAAATGCCTATACTAAAAAATAAGAAATATCTTAAATCAGTAACCTCACTTTCCACTGTAAGGTGCTAGCAAAGAACAAACTAAACCCAAAGCAAGTGAAGGGAACAAAGTACTACTAAAGATTAGAGAATAGAAAATCAACAGAGACAATTCATGAAACCAAAATCTAGTTCTTTGAAAAGATAAATAAAATAGACAAACCTTAACCAGATTGATAAGGGGAGAAAACATGAAATGAGTCAAACTACTGAAATTAAAAAAAATGAAAGGGGATATTAGTACCACCCTACAGAAATAAAAAGGATTCTAAAGGAATTTATTTACCAATAAATTAGATCACTTAGATGAAATGGACAATTCCTAGAAATACATGCTCCCCAGAAACTGAATCAAGAAGAAATATACAAACTTAATACACCAATCACAATAAATTTAATTAGTGATAAAAAATACCCACAAAGAAAAGTGCAGAACATATGTCTTCATGAATGAATTCCCCTGAATATCTAAAGATTACCCATTCTTCACAAACTCCTGCAAGAAATAGAAGAGAATAGTACACTTCTTAACTCATTCCATGAACACAGTGTTACCCTGATACCAAAACCAGACAAAAACATCACAAGAACAAACTACACACCAGCATGCATACCTTATAAATACAGAGCAAAAATCCTCAGCAAAATACTAGATAGTGCAATCCAGCCACATGTAAAAGGAAATACATATCACGACCAAGTATGATTTATCTCATTAATGTAAGTTTTACTTAACATCTAAAAATCAGTTAATGTGATACATCTTATCAATTTAATAAAAGCACCAAGATAACATGATTACATTACAGACAGAGAAAACTCATTTGACCAGACCTAATATCATTTCTTGATAAAAATGCTCAAAAAACTAGGAATACAAGTAAAAGTCCTCAAGATGATAAGCGGCATCTATGAAAGGTGCACTGCTAATGTAATAATTAATAATGAAAGACTGAATTCTTCCCCTTCTCCTTTATGACCAGGAACAACACAAGAATATTATATCTCACCACTTCACCCACTTCTATTCATCATTGTACTGGAAGCCCTTGCAAGGGCAATTAGGCAGGAAAAACAAATAAAAATACATCTAGATTGGAAAGGAAGAAGTAATACAATTTCTATTCACGTGTGACATGATCTTATATGTAGACAATTCTGAGGAATCCACTGAAAAACTATTAGAACTAATAAAAGAGCAGAGCAAACTTGCAGCATACAAGATCAATATAGAAAAATCAATTGCATTTTTACACATTTCCAATGAATGATTAGAAAATGAAATTAAGAGAGCAATTTCATTTACAATAGCATCAAAAAGATCAAAACACTTAGAAATAAATTTAATCAAGGAGGTACAAATCTTATAATCTGAAAACTACAAAATGTTGAAATGGATTTTTTAAAAATAAAAATAAATGGAAGATAATAGATGGAAAAGTATCTCACATTTACAGACCAATATTATAGATTCACATTGTTAAAATGGCAATATTTCCAAAGTTCATCTACCATGTAAGTCCTATTAGAATCCTAGTTAGCTTTTTTGTAAAATTTGTCAAGCTAATTCTAAAATTCATATGGAATGGTAGGGCAGTCAGAATAGCCAAAATAATCTTGAAAATGAATAATAGAGTTGGAAGGTTCACATATTCCAACTCTTTGAAAACTTATATTGTGGACAAACAGCAATCAAAACAGTGTAGTCCTAGTAGAATGAGGGACTTGTAGATCAATGGAATAGAATTGAAAGTTCAGAAATGGAGCCATGTGTCTATGTTCAACTGATTTTGACAAGGGTACAAGATCATTCAATGGGAAAGATTAATCTTTTCAATAAGTGACGCCAGGAAACTGGATAGCCAAGTGAAAAGAAAGAAGTCAGACCTTTATCTCACATCATATATAACAATTAATTCAAATGGATCAGAGAACTAAATGTAAGTGTTAAACTATAGAACTCTTAGAAGAAAACATCAAGGTAAATCTTCATGACCTAGTGTTTGCAACGGATTCTTAGCTATGGCATTAAAAGCATGAGCAACAAAAGAAAAAATAGATAATTTGAGTTAATCAAAATTAAAAACTTTTGTGCTTCAAAGCACACCATCAGGAAAGTGAAACACAATCCTCAGAATGGAAGAAAATATTTGCAAATTATATTCTTCATAAGGCATTTGCATCTACACTATACAGCTCTTCCAAATAAATAATTAAATCCACATAACTCCAATACAAATGGGAAAATTATTAGACACCTCTCCAAGAAGATATTCAAGTGACCAAAAAGCACATAAAAAAATGCTTAACACCAGTAGTCATCAGTGCAAATCTAAGTCACAATAAGATGGTACTTCATACCCACCAAAATAGCTGTAATCAAAACATAAGACGATAGCAAGTGTTGACAAGAAGGTGGAGAAAACCTAATCCTCACACACTAGAGCCACTTTGGAAAACAGTGTGGTAGTTCCTTGTTTTGGTCAGCTCAGGCTGGGCAGCTTAAGATAAACATATTTCTCACAGTTCTGGGAAGGCTGAGAGGCTGAGATTGAGGTGTCAGCCAATTCCTCACATGGCGGAGAGAGGGAGCGAGTTCTGGTGTCTCTTCCTCTTATTATAAGGACACTAAATCCCAACATGAGGGCTCTACCCTCATGGCCTCATCTAAATCCAATTCTCTACCAAAGGCCTGTTCTCTAAATACAGTCACATTGGGGGTTAGAGCCTCAGCATATGAATTTAGGGGGGTGGGGGAGGTACACAATTCTGTACACAGCATTCCTTAAATGGGTATTTTAACATAGAGTTATCATCAGACCTAGCAATTCAACCCACAGACGTATACCCTAGAGAAATGAAAACACATCCACACAGAAATTTATGCACAAATATCTATAATAGCATTATTCAGAATAGCCAAAAGGTGGAAACCATCCAAATGTCCATTAACTGAGGAATGGACAAACAAAACGCAGCACAGCCATACAGCAGTGTATTATTCGACCATGAACAGTAATGAAGTACTGATACATGCGACAACAGGGCTGAGCCTTTCAGACATGATTCTAAGTGAAAGAAGCAAGTTACAAAGATCACGTATTACATGTTTCTGATAATATAAAATTTCCAGAACGAAAAAATGTATTAAATTGTATTTATAGAAAGAAAAAGTAGATTAGTGATTGCCTAGGGCTTGGAAGAATGAGGTGATGAGGAGCTATAACTTAAAAAAGGGCATTTCTTTTTGAGGTAATGGAAAATGTATAAATTAAATATGTCAACAGTCGCACATATCTTGAATATACTGAAAACTATCGAATTGTGCATTTCAAATGGGTTAATTTTGTGGTATATAAAGATATCTTAATTGAACTTAAAAATCTAGAGACTAGGTCGGGCTCGGTGGCTCATACCTGTAATCCCAGCACTTTGGGAGTCCAAGGCGGGTGGATCACGAGGTCAGGTGATGGCGGGTGATGGAGACCATCCTGGCTAACATGGTGAAACCCCATCTCTACTAAAAATACAAAAAAAAAAATAAATAAATAAATAAATAAATAAATAAATAAATAAATAAACAATAAAAAAATTAGCCGGGTGTGGTGGCGGGCACCTATAGTCCCCGCTACTCGGGAGGCTGAGGCAGGAGAATGGTGTGAACCCGGGAGGCGGAGCTTGCAGTGAGCCGGGATCGCACCTCTGAGCTCCAGCCTGGGTGACAGAGCGAGACTCCGTCTAAAAAAATAAAAATTTTAAAAAAAGTCTAGAGACTAACAGTAATTTCACGGTGTTTTCTGATTATAAAAAAGGTATATTATTCAGTAGTGGTAATAAGAATAGCAATAACTATAAATAGCTTTAAAGTAAATAGTGTATGGTTAAATAAAAAATAAGAACAATAAGAAGAAAATATTAGCCCATAAAACACATAATACAAAAGTGAAATAAGAGGGTCCCATAGCTTTGGTGGGTGGGGCAGTGTAACAGGCAGGGATATTACTTTAAAACATGATTTTGCTCTTTGATAGGATCATTTTCGTGCAGTTATGTCAAAACTGATCATTCAAAATGGCTTTGTCAAATGCCCCACGTGGCTGTGGGATTGCCCTCTCTGCAGCAATCAATTCATCTCCCAAATGTTTGATCTGCTAACAGCTATTGTGGCCACCTCCCAAGAATCCACAGCCCATTCTTTCATTTCAGGCCGTTAAATAAGCTTTTTAAAATCTAGAGTCTACAACCACTAAACTCCTACTAATTTTATTGAGAAAAGAGAGTAAGTAAATTGTCTCACCCTAAAACCGAATCATTCTTCATTCTCTTTTTTCTTTTTCTTTGCTGTCCAGGGACTCACAGACTCACATCCGGTTTTCTTTAGGTTTTTTTTTTTTTCTCTCTCTCTTTCTCAGTCAGCCTTTCAGGTCATTCTGCACATTATTATTCAAATAGTTTCTCCAGGGCACATTTTTGCATTTGTTTTTTAAAATAACATTTTAACATGTCTATCAAATAATCATATACATATTTATATATAATTATTATGTAACTATTCAACAATAACAACATAGTTTTAAAAATTTGTTATATTAAAAATAGAACTCTAAAGAGAACTGATATGAAAAAAAATAAAGCAGAAACCCAAAGGTTTACTTCTTTCTTTCTTTTTTTTTTTTTTGTTTTCTGAGATGGCGTTCTGCTCTGTTTCCCAGGCTGGAGTGCAGTGGTGTGATCTTGGCTCACTGCAACCTCTGATTCTGGGTTCAAGTGATTCTCTTGCCTCAGCCTCCTGAGTGGCTGGGATTACTGGCGACTGCCACCACACCCAGCTAATTTTTTTGTATTTTTAGTAGAGATGGGGTTTCACCATGTTGGCAAAACTCTACATGCAGCGCAACTGTTTACCAGCTAGACTTCTCCATTCTTTAGATGTTACTCATGATCTCAGCTACTGAGATGGTTGCCTTGGGTTTGTTCTTGACTTTGTCTTCTCTGATTCAAAAAAAAAAAAAAAAAGTACATCCACTGCTCATCTCCTATGTGGGAATGCTACTAATAGACTTGCTTCTTCTTTAATGGCATTATTTAACATGATTGCAAAAATGATATAAAACATTGCTCTGACTGCAATTGCAGCTTTACCAGTTGAGTATTATTTCAGAGCTAACACCACTGACCACTGAAAGAATAAAAATTCAAGAAAGACTATTGAGGTCCAAAAAGAAATCCAACACAGATGTTTCAAATAAAAGAACTTTAATGAGGGAGTTATATAGAGAGTTGTCGAAAATGTTAAGGTAACTAGTAAGGGCTGCTGAGACAGCCTGACTTGGAACGGTGAGAAACTGTCAACACCGGTAGGGCTGGAAGGGCAGGGAGATGAAAATGTGCTGTTGGAGCCCTGTGAGAGCATCAGGCTGGAGGCCAGGGTCACCCAGCAGGAGCTGCCATCACTGAGGGACACAGACACTGCCTGAGCCATGGGGGTTGGGAGTGGGGAGGGAACTGTCCCAGATAATCTCTCTCGCTCTCCTCTTTTTCTCTGCCTTTCTCTGCATTCTAGTCTTTGATTTCCAGCCAGTGAGCTCAGGGAATGAAGTTCATAGGAGTCAGCTCCCTTATGCATAAGGAGGGAAGAGCTGGACTGGGAATTTTCCCGGGGAGGCAAAGGTAGAGCACGCTAGTCTAGGTACTCGGGAAACAGAACCCAGGCATCTCAGGAAACATCCTTGGACCAAATACCTAAGATCCTACTGCAGCTACCAATCTGTAGCTTTTCTGCAAAGCCAGGATAGCCTCCAAGAGCTATTTCCAGGGCTGAGCAGAATCTTCATTTCCCTCTGCTATCTCCTCGTAATTTCACCTTTAGTAAAGACCCCTCCTTTCATGGTGATTCTCAATGGACATAGACTACGCAATTATAATTTTCCTGGGAAAAGATCCAGAAGTAGAAGTGGGTACACTGGCATTCCTTTGATGGGGTCTAGGTTGAATATTAGAATGTTCAATCAGACAAGGAATTCTGGTTGTTGAGAACCAGCTGCAGGTGATCATCTCCTTTGGAGCAAGAGCAAAGCAGCCTCTGGTTCTGTGCAAAGGCCACAGCCTCTTCTTTCTTCTTGAGACTGCTGCCCATACATGGAATAACCATTTCCCACATCTTTACCCAGTTTACTCTCAAAATGTAAGGCTATACAGCCATTACCTTGTGACCGTCAGAATAACTAAGGCTCTGTTATTGACTAGCACAGACGTCATCACAGACTAGACTCGGAACTCTCTTGTGCCTGCAGCCTTGATAGTTAGGGGAGTATTTGTGGAGTACATCATGCTATTTGGTCTGTCATACAACATCAACTTCATTGTGCCTGTATCAGCCAGGGTCACAGCAGGGAAAGAGTTCCACTCCAATGACTCAACTGAAGAGATTTTAATGAAGGAGCAATTTCAGAGGTGTGAGCAGCATTAAGGGAACCGATGAAGGATGTCAAATCGCCCAGAAGTTTTCAGTTATGGGAAACTATTACCACTTTTAGTGCAGAAAAGGAAAGTGGGGGGTGCTGATAATGAGGTCAGAGCTGGAGTTCTGCAGCAGGGCCTGCCAGGCAGATGTCGGTCACGGAGGGACACAGCTACTTCCAAACATGAGATGCATGTGGGCTGGGGGAAGTGAATTCCCCTCCCTACTTCTCTCTCCATCTGCCTCTAGTATCTGGCAGATGGCCTCCCTCTGGCCACACTTCACCCTTCCCAGGAGCAACAGCACTCACGTAGGCTGACACATGAGGGTCCACCTGCCTGGTCCATTACAAGACAGAGGAGCAGGTTGGAAAGGGGCAAGGCATGAAATGGAAAGTAACCAGCCCCGCATCCCTCCATAGGAACCTTCTAACACTACTTTATAATATTGGGAGAAAGCTAGATTTGAATTCTTGCCAAGAGGACGCAATTACAGAAGTGCTGAAAGATTTTGCTAGTTATGTAACAAATGCCCAGTCAAACCTGAAAACAGCATTATAGATTCCATTTTAGGGCTAACAGTCTGGTTCAGGCACAGAAGTACTAAGAATACAATCCATTTGTGTGAAATTCTCTACATTAAACACACATGCATTGTATATTTTTTCATTCTGTCTCATCAGTAATCATTTTTAAAAACTCTTGGGGAGTAACTCAACTTTATTCCCTAAAGCAACCAACTAAACTGTGGCTTTTTTTTTTTTTTTTTTTTTTTTGAGACAGGGTCTCGCTCTGTCACCCAAGCTGTAGTGTAGTGGCACAATCATAGCTCACTGCAGCCTCAAACTTTTGGGCTCCAGTAGAAATATAACTTTACTTAATTTCCACTTTCTCCAAATCTCATCAACATTCGGTGTATGTAAATGTACCATTCAGTACCTCTAACGTGTGTGTGTCTTGCACATGTACAACTCTCTCTCACACACAGAATCTACTATAGAACTGGAAAAGAGAGCATAAATAGCATCATATTGATGTTTGAAAAACTGCATAATTTCTCACCTCAGGCTCCCCAGTAGCTAGAATTATAGGTGCCCAGTTAATTTTTTTTCTTTTACTTTTTGCAGAGATGGGGTCTCACTGTGTTGCCCAGGCTGGTACCTATTATTGTGAAACAGTGGGATTGTTGTTTATGGAAGTTACTGTAAATGTAAATAGAGTACTATGACTTAGCATCAAAGCACGGTGGCTAGGGGGTTCCATGTTGCCTTTTTTTCTCCTGTTTAGTATGCAGAAAATTATACGGTTCCTTCCACTCCAGTTTCATTGTATCTGTCACACCACAAATAACACGATCAATCACAATTTGTGTCTATGGTCAAATGCCTTGTTTCTCTAAATTAGGTATTTTAACTGTCTTTTCACTTTACATCAGAAAAAAATTGGTTATAGACTCCAAAAACAAGTCATCTTAGTAAAGTGTTATGAGGAAATATTGCACTGCAAATGAAAATTTTACCAAAGTTTCATTGAGTTTTGGCTTTTATTAGGACAGTATTCCTCTAGTTTAATCTCCTAATACAATTGTTCCCATGCCTTTCACTCTTTTACTGCAAGAGCTACATCTAATAAAGCTAACTATTCATTTGAGATTATTTTGAAGTAAGCTATTTACACAGTTGTAGCCCTAATGACTCCAGAGACTTTAAGATTCTTGATATTTTTTGTTAACATTGTAACATCTAGGACTAAAAGTAAACTACGTTTTACATTTTCAATATTTACATGGATTCTTTTATGATTGCTAGTTTTATAATCTCATGTGCCTTTGGAGAATTATAGATGAGTGGCTAATTTCCAATTTAGGTAAAGGAAGGAACCTCTTGATAAGTTAAATGGATGCATTTTCTTAACTGAACACAAGCAAAACCTACAACTTTGAGTGTGGCAGGGAGCGTTCTACAAGCCCAGGGCTATGGTCCTCTGTGTTCTGTGCACCCAGGATGCAGGGATGGCACTTGCTATGTTTTTCCTGGCAAAACCGCTTCTTTCAGGGAAATGAGAGACCTGCCACAGTGAACTCCTAGCATGAACTTTAAGGCTCAGAAACATACAAGGCAGTCCTCCACCTAATTTTAGGCTTTTCATTCTCCTGCCCCCAAATGAGCAATAACCTGCCAGAGATGTTAAAGAAATTTCCTACTGTGTTCCGTTAGTAGGGATGCTTCCTCCCCCTTCCTCACTCGAGGGGGTCCAGGAATTGGCAATGTGCTCTGCTTTCACACACCCTACGCAGAAACACAGCTATCCGCAGGTCCAGGAATAACCCACCTCCAGGCTCAGTGGACTTCTCCAGCTACAATTACTTGTTTGATGAGTGTATAGTTTTAAGTACCAGTTCTAAGACTATGACTCCCAAACTTCTATCTCTGCCCTGGATATCTCCTGTGAACTGCACATGCACCTATGCAAATGCCTTGGCGACATCTGTATTTGGGTGACAAACAGGTATTTCAGCTGTAACACATACAAAACTGAACTCCTGACCTCTCCCTAAAAGCTCCTGCACCGTGCTATTCCTGAGCTCAGTAACATATGCTCATGGATGCTCTTCCCTTCAGGCACTTAGGCCTAAAATCTGGTAGTGATCCTGGCTCCTCTTTCTCCCCACCCTACATGTAATATGTCATCAAATCCCATTGTCTTCCAATATGTCTAGAATATGAACACTTCTCACATCCATGAAAGAAGGGCAGGCTCCTATGCCAATGAAACAATTGGAGAATCTGAAAATCCTCTTGGAGTTTAAAAATGTACTCACTAAAATTTAAACGTCACTAAGTGGATATCATTTCATGATACTCCAGGAACTGAGCTGGTAATTTGGAATCTCATCTTGAGCAATTCTATATAGCTTAAAAAGAAAACCAGATAGAAATGTAAGGAAAAAAATTCGACATCACTGATCATTAGAAAAATGCAAATCAAAACCACAATGACATACCATTCATATCAATCAGAATGGCTATTAATAAAATGTCAAAAAAAACAACAGATGCCAACAAGATTGCAGAGAAAAGGGAACGCTTTTACGCTGTTGGTGTGAGTGTAAATTAGTTCAACCATTGTGGAAGACAGTGTGGGGATCCCTCAAAGATCTGGAAATACCATTTGACCCAGCAATCCCATTACTGGGTATACACCCAAAGGAATATAAATCATCCTACTATAAAGATACAGGCACATATGTTCATTGCAGCACTAATCACAATAGGGAAGACATGCAATCAACCCAAATGCCCATCAACGATGGACTGGATAAAGAAAATGTGGTACACATACACCACGGAATACTATGCAAACAAAAAAAGGAACAAGATCATGTCCTTTGCAGGGACCCAGATGGAGCTGGAAGCTGTTACGCTCAGCAACCTAACAAAGGAACAGAAAACCGAACACCGCATGTTCTTACTTATAAGCAGGAGCTGAAGGATGAGATCACATGGACACATAGCAGGGGAACAACGCACACTGGGGTGGGTTGGCAGGGGGTTAGGGAGGAAGAGCATCAGGAAGAATAGCTAATGGACGCAGGGCTTAATACCTAAGTAATGGGATGATCTGTGCAGCAAACCACCATGGACCATGTTTGCCTATGTAACAAACCTGCACACCCTGCACATCTACTCTGGAACTTAAAATGAAACTTAAAGAAAAGCAAAAAAAAAAAAAAAGGAAAAAGAAAACCAGATAGAAAGTATGGGAGGGAGCTTAAGAGATAAGAAAGATGGACCCAGAAGTACACTATTTATTTATGGAAGTATCAGGACAAGAGAATGGAGTAAAGGCTGGAAAAGAACTAATCAAAAAAAGAAAGAGAGAGAGAAAATCTCTTGAGCTGAAGATGGACTTATTAGGACAAAGTGCCTTGCAAGTACCCTGAGGAAAGACTACACTAAATTATGGAGAATCAACAATCAAAGAAATTTTTTTTTTAATTATCAAGTTGAAGATGAACTTGAGTCATAGAAAACTGCTTACCAAGTTGCTGGACTAGAATATTTTTAAAAATACACCTATAGATGTCTCCTCGCCAAAATTCTATAAATAGAAGAATCCAATTTTCTAGCAACAAAAGTGTTTACCTAGATGAGAAAGAAATTCAAAGTAACATAGTATTTCTTCACTGCAATGTTAAACCCTAAGAAACCATCAAGTCATTTTTAAAAGGTCTTGGAAAAGAATTTGTCTACAAATGTAGGGATTTCATATATGCTTCTCTGTTGTGACAGGAAAATAATTAGTAAAGTAAATATATTTATTTTTGTGAAGCATGTTTTCCAATTGGCTTTTCTCACATAAACACATTAAACTGAATTAAATATTTGCAACTCTTCCATAAAGGAATTATTGGGATTTTTCTCCTTTTGGACAAAGATTTTTAATCATCTTAGGCTCTCTATAAACTATAGCCTCATAATATAAAGTATTAGGAAGGAAGGAACTCCAAAAGCATATTGAAAATATGACTAGATTTTAAAATTGCCAAAAACATAGTGTATCATATTCATGTGCTCAGATGTAGTAAAACTGATTCACAATTCATAACAAATCTTGTACATTAATTTAAAATAAGGTCTGTGTGTTATTTCATAAACAGCGCCTGATTTGTATCAACCATGATATGGGAAGGTATGATATAGTTGTAATTAAAAGAATGAAGTTCCTGAGGGTATTTTCCTTACATTTTTCACTCCTCTGATGATCCCACAGAATCATTCCCACTCTCTGGGAGAGCCTCTTATCTTATCCGTTAATAACAAAGCAAAAGACATGGTTAATGGATAATTACATTTCCTGGGATTTGGGCTTTTGTGGCTGATATACTTCACCCTATTTCATATTACTCCTACCATAAAAAGTTCTCTGGTATATTATTCATCAATTATTTCCACTTATAAATGGTTTAGCAAAATGCCTACTTATTATTAGATCATTCCGAGAATATATTATTTCGGAATCTATATTTTATCTTGCACATATTGGCATCCCACTAGAAATGGTATGAATAGAAGGACAATTTGTACCACTATGAATATCAGTCTAAAGCAAATAAGTCATTCATGGTACACAAATGTCAAATATCCAGATCAAATCACATGAGTCTTACTCGTTCTATTTTCCTATAATTACAACTATCATACTGAACCAAACACAGTTTACATATCACATTCCGTAACTTACTAATTTTACAATACACAAATACATGTATACTATTTGCAAATCACCACTTTTAATATTTCATGATTTTTATTTCAACTGAATTAAAGCTTGTTTTTAAAAATTGCAAGCATACTCAAAACAGAAATTACGTGTGTGTGTGTGTGTGTGTGTATATATATATATATACACATACATATAGTCACAATTTTTCTAGGCATCCTGATGTAGGTGATTAGATGAAAGAATCCATTGTTTTACAGGCTCAGTCTCAATATTTAGGTGAAAGGTATGCTATAAAACTAATACTCTATTTCTGGAGGAAAAAATGTGCAGAATAGTTTTCCATTTATGCCTCTCCTGGGATCATTTTAGATAGACAACCTAAACATCAGTCCGAGCTTCCTTTCTCTGTATATTGTTAAGTGTTTCCTGGTGCTAGAACACTTCTTTGAACCTACGTTCAGGTAAGACCCTCATGCTTCTCGAGAGTTTTGTCTGATCATTGAATACCCACTGTGCTTGGTCTTTGTTGTCTTTCCATTAGAAAGTGAGTGTAACATCAGTACCCAGTGACAGTTGTCCCTATCAGATCCCTTTCACTATCTTTCCAGGTAGGGGACAGGTCACCAGGTGTACATTTCCCATTCGACATTGTTTTAAAGCTTGTCTTGCTTGTAACAAATACTTTCATATCTTTTAGCTTCTCCAGTAGCACTAAATCTCTTGAGATTTCTTTGAAAGAGGTAGTGTCAGATTAAAATCAGCTCTTCCTTCAATGTCGTTACTGAAAGAAGTGAAAGGAATTAGATGGTGAATATCATATACTTTCCCTGATGATATCTCCCTTAATGCCGAAGTGCTGTTAGTATTCTGTGCTCAGATCCAGCGAGTGCCATTTGCTTCCCTCTGAGATCAGCAGCTCGAAGCAGGAGAGCCAATAATCCATCTTTCAGAGGCTGCTCTTTTCAGTTACAATAAATTTTGATGGAAGGTGGGCAAATTTTGAAGATAATTAGAACATACTATCCTTCCTCTGTTATTCCTCTTGACATAATAACTTAGAAAATATAGTTTATATTATAACAAACTCATTTGCTCAAAGCATGTGTTCCAAATGCATTTCCAGGATATCTAAAGACACGTGATGCCTCTCAGTGAGAGGTGTCACTTGACACTGGGGAATGAAATATAGACTGTGGATATGTTTAGCAATAGCTAAATATGTTAAAATGTTAATGTATTTTGCTCATTTAAGGTGACCCTTCTTCTAGATACTGTATATGTACAAAACAAATAGTCAAAAGGAATTTGCAACCTAGAAAATGGGCTACTTTAGCAGACAGCCTCGGGTCGATCCACCTATTTTCTCTATCTATATTTTCAAGTTTTCCCAGAGACACACTTCTCTCCTTTAAAAAAAAAAAAAAAAAGCCAGTCATCAAGTAACTACTCTGTGTCAGGCATTGCACATACTGAAGAGACATAATGAGCAAAGACAGAGGTAGTCCCTTTCAGAAGATCGCCGGTGCCTGAGTGTCCAGGCTACTCCGTTAATGTGCTCCTGCGAGGCAGGCTAGACACGATCATCACCATGGGACACCCTCAGTTTTCACAGTGAAGCCTATCAAAACGTATGTGGCTTAGCAGCTGGGAAATCAGGTATCAAGAGAATTCAGTGACAAGAATGAAATACAAATTTTAGAAACTTCTCTCTCTAAAAGCTGCCTGTCAGAGGATTTCTATAAAGTTCTAGCACATCCCAGAAACCAGAGCTAAACGAGTTCCCCATGAGACCCATAAATTATGAGACGCACTAAACAAAAGAAAACTGCCAAATTTCCAAAAGCTATGTATTTTTATAAGCTTTATCTGAAATCTGGTCATACCATGAAGCCAGTTAGAAAATAAAAAATAACCTGTCCATGAACTTTGAATGTTACAGTTGTCTAATATTTTCAATAGAATTCATGGATATGATTAAATTTTGTTTTTAGGCTATGTGAAGATAAACCATTTCTAGTTAGCTTTAATCCACGTTAAAGATAAACCTTGAGGCCGGGCGCGGTGGCTCACGCCTGTAATCCCAGCACTTTGGCAGGCCAAGGTTGGGGGCGGATCACCTGAGGTCAGGAGTTTGAGACCAGCCTGGTCAACCTAGCGAAACCCTGTCTCTTATTAAAAATACAAAGAATTAGCTGGGCGTGGTGGCGCGCGCCTGCAGTCCCAACTACGTGGGAGTAAACCTCGGACCTAAGGTACAAAGTCTGGATTCTCTCCTCGACCCCCCCGTAGCACTGTAGGCTTCCCTCTTAAAGGCTGTACCGCACATCCTTGCAGCTGCCGGTTTTCCCGCCCATCTCCTTCACAGTCCAATGTCGTGAAGACAAAGTTCCCGTCTGCCTTGCTCACCGTTGTGTATCCCAGTGCCTGGCAAATACAAGGTACTCATAAAAGTTTTTGAATAAATAATCAATGTGTACTTTAAATTTAGAAAAATATTGTATAGGTATCTATGATTAACTATCTTATTCAAATCAAATTGATTTCATTTCATATACCCTTAGGAGTTTATTTTCATTGCCCTATCTGTGAACTATTCAAGTCAAGGTAGCTCATGTCAAGAGCATGGCTCTGGAGTCCAATCTTTTCGATCAGATCCTGGCTCCACCGTGACTTCAAGTTGCTTCTCTGTTACTTGAAGTTACTTCCTGTTAGAGAATTGTGAGTGTAAGGTAAGATAATTACTGTAAAGTATATAGCCCAATACCACAGCAGCTGCTATTTTTATTTGCCAATGTTATTTTCATTAGCAAAACAAAGTAGCTGATAAGGCAATATCCCACCACACAGGGAACCAGACAGGCCTTTGGCTCACACCATTAGCAGCTGTTGGCAGGTTTTTCACTTTCAGAGGTTTAGCCTCAAAACTATGTATAGGCCTGTGCCCAAAATTAAACATGTTATTTCTTTCCATTGTCCACTCCAATGAAGTTCCTGTTGTAGAAGTAGCAATAAACTTTTACAGAGCAAATGTTTCCCTAGCTAGTCTCATCTCAAATTTCTGCTTAACCTATCTACAGAAACCCACAAAGAACAAAACAATAATAATTAATTTTACTTCAACCACAAAACGCTGTGCTATATGTAACATGCTTTCCTTCACAATTAGCATTTGTGTAATGCCACCACGTGCAGCCTTTCTATAGGGTAGTTTAACAGTTCAACATCCAGAAAACAGATGCACAAAGATGTTAAACAGAGTGTTGTTTGATATAGCAAAATCAATTTCAAATGGAAACATCTGCCACTTGGTTAAATTAAGAAGTGAATAAACTGCTTTGCTTGAGGATTTTGGATTTTTAATTTTTTTTTTCTAATACACAATTTTAAAGTTTGTAATGAGAAAGTCTTTATCTTCCTATAAGAAATATACTTTAAAGCAACCTAAACAATATATCAATACAAAAACAAACAGAGAAACCAAGAAAATAGCAATGTTTCTGGAACGGTGTTAACCAAAATATTAACTTACAGGAGTCATATGTTTTAATTATATAAATATCACAGTGTTTAAACTATTATTAACTATATGTATTTCCTTTTTTGATTTTCTGCCATGTTTGGAAGACAGCTGTGATTTACAGGACAAGAGCCCTCACTTATCCATCTCTACAGAATTTATTGCAGTGAATAATAATTATTTGTTGGGTAAATATAATGAGTGCACTGTTGAACAACATCATAACAATCATACATATTTCATCTGAGAAAAAAAGCAATGAATTGGCAGCCTTGGTAAATAGGAAATCTCTATTAGAACATTATAGGCCAAAATCCTTTATTATTATTATTATAATACTTTAAGTTCTAGGGTACATGTGCACAAGGTGCAGGTTTGTTACATATGTATACATGTGTCATGTTGGGGTGCTGCACCCATTAAATCGTCATTTACATTAGGTATTCCTCCTAATGCTATCCCTCCCCCTCCCCCCACCCCACGACAGGCCCAGGGTGGGGAACATCAAAATCCTCTTTGCACTTGGAAGAGAAATGGACAAAGTAAACTAGTTCTTGAATAATGTTTAGAAAAATGATGGGGTCTGGGCATGGTGGCTTGCATCTATAATCCCAGTACCCTGGGAGGCTGAGGTGGGAGGATGGCTTGAGCCCAGGAGTTCAAGGTTATGGTGAGCTAGGATCGTACCCCTGCACTCCAGCCTGACCTGCAAAACCAGACCCTGTCTCTAGGAAAAGCAAATGGTGGAGCTGTGTTTTGCATCCTTCCCTTTCCCCCTCTCAATTTCACATTCAAACACTCAGGACCTGCCCATTCCCTCCCAATTTGAACAAAACCTGCTTTCAGAAAGTATCCGGTATCTGTCATGGACATGTTGACATGAATTCAGTTCATTGTTCCCCTTCCCAGGTGTCTTGGTGAGATTTAGCTGGATAATCTCCTCCTGCTTTGTAGTGGGGTTCTTTGGTCATCATCGGACTCCAGAGCGATACCTGTGGGCCTAATGTGTGAAGCTGGCTGAGGAGACTTGCTTAGAATGCAGCAATTTAGGCACTAATGTTCTGTTTGAAATAGATTGTGTAAATGACTTTTAGTTATGTGTCTTCAAAAAGGATTGGTGGATTATGTTCACCTGAACAGCCTCAGCCCCAATGCCTAGACTTCACTGATGAGGAAAACAGTTATGTATCTACCTGTGTGGTCCCTGCAGATGCTATTGGACAATTTGAACCCTGACAGCTGGCCACTCTCACCAGAGGTAAGCCAGTCAGGAGCATGTCCAGCTGGCTCCTTGGGACATAAGGCCCAACAGCTGTAACTAAGGCCAACCTAAGGCCCCAGGACATACACCAAGTCCTGACTTGCTGCTCCTGTGGAGTCCCGCTGGTGAAGAGATTGCTCCTCCACTGAGTGGCCAAGACCTGGTTTCCATGAAGACTCTTTCAGAATGACCTCACCTGCCTCTTTCCTTCATCTGTGCATGTGGAATCTGACAGATGGCTGAGCAATGAACACTTAGATAGAAATCATAGTACAATGTGCTTGTGTTTCAGTGGTACTCTGACTGTGCCTTCATGTAAAGTCCCATGCATTGAAAGTAAGAATTAGCTGCTTTTTCTCTGTAACTTGAACTAGTGTATCATGGAAATTATAGGATGAAAAGTTTTGATTCCATTAAAGGAATTCCTGACACCGATAGTTGAGGGTTCTTGGGGGTCATTTCAAATCAGGCATTCCCATCAGGCAAAACTTTTCCCCATCAATGAGCAAAGGCCATTCTGAGACCAAGTTGAATGTTGCTCTCTCCCAAAACAATGAGCAGACCTCTTTCCCTCCCAGCAAGACACAGAAGCACCTGCTCTGTGCATGGATTCTTATTTAGGAACTCAAAAACTAAGGAGGGTTTACAATGATTATGAGAAAAGCTAACATTTATTAAGGTAAAAATGCTCTCATCATCTCATCTTTCCATGACTCTTATCCACTGAAAAAAGCAGTTGAATTTCCAAATTATAGGGAAATTATTTTGTAAATTTTCCTGAAAATTTTTATCTAAGGACCATCTTAAGGTATCTAATAATCAGTTTCCAATCACTCACTTAACAAGTATTAATGTAATATCTAGTTTGTTTCAGAAACTGTGCTAGATGCTAGGAATACAGGAGTTCAAATGATAGAAAATGCAGTTGTTCATTCTGATTAGTGAAAGAGAAAGACATGAATTCCCCATCCTGACACCAAAACCACCATGTCAAGGTGACCAGCGGCCAAAGCTAAGCCGATTTGATCTCCCTGCAGCACTTGATGGTGTTGATGATCCCTTCCTCAACACTGGGATCAAAGGAGAAGATTCCATCCTCCTTCTTTCTGATGGAGCTTCTCATTCTCCTGGTTGTTCTCTCCCATCTCCTCATCTCCCTGACCACTGTTAGAGTGCCCAGAGTTCTGGTTTGACCTTTTTTCTAGTCTATACTACCCTCATGGTAATCTCTTCTGGGCACAAGTCTTTAACTATCTTCTATATGCTGATAACTCCTAGATTTATAGCTCCTGCTCAGCCACATTCTTTGAACTCTATACTTATATATACAACTTTGATATCTACACCTTGACTGTTTAGAAGGCATCACAAACTTAACACATCAAAACTTAACTCCCATTCCTTCCCCCAGAGCCTTCTCTACTTTCGGCCTTCCCCATCTTTGTCAATGCCCATTCCATCTTTGCAGTTTGCTCAAGCCAAAACTCCTGACACCTTTCTTAATCTTACATATCCCATACTCCAACCATCTGGAATCCCTTTGGCTCTATCTCCAAAACATAGCCGGACTCTGGCCTTTTCTCGCCTCCTCCATTTCTCATCACCACATTTCACAAATGTGAAGGAATGTGATTGTCTCTTGCTCCAATGGTTGCAATTTTCCCACTGACATCCCAGATTCCATTCTGCATGTCCTAAAGTCAATTCTTAACATATGAGACAAAGCGATCCTTTGAGAACTTAGCTCATTGTCACTCTCCTACTAACAAGGTTTACAAGGCTCTATGTCATCCCCTTCGTTGCCTCTTTAACTTCACCTCTCAGAGCTCTCTTTTGCTAAGTGCTCCAGCCACAGGGACTTCCTTAAGAATGTCACTAAAATCTACCACCAGTGACCAGCATCCTGCCTCAGGGCTTTAGACTTGCTGTTTTCACCTCCTAGAATGCTTTTCCTGAAATATCTGCTAATTCCATTTCCTCATCTGTTTTTACTCAAATGTGTCTTCTCACTGGAGCCTTTTCTGACCATCCCATGTAAAACCACAGCCCCTCCCAGCCTCTAAGATTTCCCCTTTCCTGCCTTAATTTTCTCCATAGCATTCATTAGTATGTGACATCCTCATATTTTTATATTCATCTTATTTGTTGTCTGTCTACCTTCATTGAACTCAAAGCCTCATTATGATAGAAAGTTTTCTTATTTTATTTACTAATGTTACCTCAATACATAGAACTGTATGTGGCTCACAGTAGGTGTTAGACACAATTTTAAAAAAACACACACAATATGTGATAAACAAGTAAACAATTATACAAATATTTTATAATTGTAATAGTTATTGGTGCAAGGTTTTATGATGGGGGATGTGAGAGCAGTCAGGAGGGGCAGAGGAGGCTTCCATGGGAGTGTGACAGCTGAGAAAGGGTGATTTGCTCGGATTAGCCATGAGGAGAGGAGGGAAAACATCCGGAATAGTCAGCGTGGTGGTGACCATGAGGCAAGATTATGTGGTCCAGGACCCAGAGCAGGAGGATGCTGCTGGAGAAATAAGTGAAGCAGAGGGTGACTCGATTCAGGGTGGGTGTGTCAGCAAGAGCTCAGTCTCAGAGGGCATGTGAGTCATGGAAATAATTTCCATTTTGTCCTAAATGGAGTGAGGGGGCAGTAAATCATTTTAAGAAGAGTGGCATGATTAAATTAGCATTTTAGAAAGTTTACTTTTTCTCCAATATGGAGAAAAATTGGAGGAGGCAAGACCAAGGAGGCGGTCCCTCCTTTCATGGGGCATACGTATCCCATGGAGAGATAAAAATCATCAAATGTTGTATTTTCTCAACTCAAATCACTCCTTTTTTTTTCTTTTGAGATGGAGTCTTGCTCTGTTGTCCAGGCTGGAGTGCAGTGGCGTGATCTAGGCTCACTGCAACCTCCACCTCCTGGGTTCAAGCGATTCTCCTGCCTCAGCCTCCTGAGTAGCTGGATTACAGGTGTGTGCCACTACACACAGCTGATTTTTGTATTTTTAGTAGAGACGGGGTTTTGCCATGTTGGCCAGGCTGGTCTCAAACCCCTGGCCTCAAGTGATCCTCCCACCTTGGCCTCCCAAAGTGCTGGGATTACAGGCTTGAGCCACCATGCCTGGCCTCTCAAACCACTCTTTTTTATTCGCATTTTTTAGTTTCTGAAGTTGGGATGTGGGTTACGATCCACAGTGTCTTGGATTTGATAAAATGTGGTACAGCAGAAAACATCAGGCCCTGAGAAGTGCTGCAGTATGAGGAAAACATGACAAGGTGCAGACAGTGGATGTGAAGTTGTGAAATGTATATTTGGTCTTTGTCCTAAAATCCTTGGAACCTTTAAAATGGCAAGTGTCTTTTTGTATGTTAATAAGTAGACTGGTGACTAGCAGCCACTAGGTACCTTCAGGATGGGGGCTGGTCACCCGAAGAGCCAAGGCAAGAGCCAAGGTGGGACTTCCAGCCCCATCCCACAACCTCCAGGGAGGGGAGAGGGGCTGAAGGTTAAGCCAATCACCAATGGCCAATGATTTAATAGTCATACCTACGTAATGAAGCTTTCATAAGAACCCAAAGGAACAGGATTCAGAGAGCTTCCGGATAGCCAAACACAGCCAGGCACAGTGGCTCACACCTGTAATCCCAGCACTTTGGAAGGCCGAGGCGGGTGGATCACTTGAGGTCAGGAGTTCAAAACCAGCCTAACCAACACGGTGAAACCCCGTCTCTACTAAAAACACAAAATTAGCCAGGTGTGTTGGTGCATTCCTGTAATCCCAGCTACTCGGAAGGCTGAGGCAGGAGAATTGCTTGAACCCAGGAGGTGGAGGTTGTAGTGAGCCAAGATCATGCCATTGTACTCCAGCCCAGGCAACAAAAGCAAAACTCTGTCTTAAAAAAAAAAAAAAAAAAAAAAAAAAAAAAAGCCAAACGTATGGGGACTTCCAGAGAGTGGCACACCCTGAAAGTGCATGGGAGCTCCATACTCTTTCCTGCATACCTGGACCTATGGGTCCCTTAATCTGTGTCCTTTGTAATATCCTTTATAATAAACTGATAAATATAAGTATTTCCTTGAGTTCTCTGAGCTGCTCATGCAAATTTATCAAATTGATAGAGGAGGTTTTGGGAACCCTGACTGGTAGCTGATTGGTCAGAAGCACAGGAAAAACAACCTAGGGCTTCCAATCAACATCGACAGTGGTGCTTCATTTTTTGGATTGAGCCCTCAACCTGTGTGATCTGACTCTGTCTCCAGTTGGATGGTGTCAGAATTGAATTGAATGAGAGGACTCTCAGTTGGCGTCCACTGAAGAATTGATGGCTTGCTTGGTGCATGAAGAAAACCCCATACACATCTGGTCACAGAAGGATTCTGTGCTAAATATTGCAGGATGAGAACAGAGAAATAAAAGTTTGCTTTTTCTACAGTGAATACAAGACCACTTTGGCCTCAGTGGCCAGGGCAGCCTTTTCAGAGTGGTGGCATTTAAACTAAAATCTAAGTGACCAAAAGGAGCCTTCCATAAGAGGACATGGCCTAGCAGAGGCAACAAGGAGTCCCAGGACTCAGGAGTGAGTTTGTTGTGTTTATCAGTTATCCATTGCTAAGTGAAAAAACAACCTCAAAACCTAGTGACTCAGCCCAGCAATCATGTATTTGTCACAACTCTGTGGCTCAGCAGTTTGGGTTGGGTTTAGCCCATGATGGTCGGGCTCACATCATGTCTGGAGGCTGGCGGAGATGGAGGAAAGTGACTCCTGTGTCTCTCATGAAGCAGCAGAGTAGTTCAGCCTTCTTTCAGAAGCAGCCAGAGAAAAAGAAATCCCAAATCTGCAGTGTTTTTTAAGCCTTTTCATATATCATATTTGCTCTTGTCTCAAAGGTCAAAACAAGTCACGTGGCCAAGCTTGGAGTTAATGTGGGAGGGCCACACAAGGACATGGATCAGGGAGGGGTAATTCACTGTGTGTCCTTACTATAACAATACCCGACAATGAGCTGAAGGAAGAGAAGGAAGGATAGAGTGAAAGGAGGTAGCAAGTTTGAAGAGGTAGGTAAGTAGGGTTCAGATCATGTTCTTTCTTTATAGACCAGAGAATGTCTGGTTGTTTTCTAAGTGGACAGGGAGATACCATAAAGTTTTAAGCAGGAAAATAATTTGATCTGGTCTACATAGTTCAGAGTGCCTCCTTATCATTGATCATTACCAATGTGTCTTGTAATTGGACAAGAATGTGAGCAGGAAGGCCAGTTAAGAGATTGCTCTGTCAGTGGTCACAGGAGAAGACACTTGTGGCATGCCTATGGCGTGTGGCAGAGAGATGAGAAGCCGCAGCTGAACAGAAGAACCTTAGCGGTATCGCTGAGGCCTGGGTTAGATCTGGGGACAAAGGGCATTGAGAGCCTTTGTCTCTGTCCAGTAACAGATCCTGGTTTTAGCAGCTCAGATGGGGCCCATGGCCCAGGCAGGGCTCTGTAAATTTGCTAAAGAAATAAATACATTAACAAATTAATTACCACCTTGATTTTTGGTTTCCATTGTAACTACCTGGACAGAAATGGGCTGCTAACTGATTCAGGTGTTTCATCTTACTCTGGGGTGAGTTTTACTGCAATTTTTACTGTAATAATTATCTATTGCTATATAGCAAATTATCTCAAAGTGTAGTGGTTTAAAACAATACACACTTACTATCTCAGTTAGGAATCAGGAACAAGTTGGCTGGATGGCTTCAGCAAAAGGTCTCTCATGAGGCTGCAGACAAGATGTCAACCAGAACTGCAATCATCTGAAGGCTCAGTGGGGTTGGAAAATCTACTTCTAAGGTGGCTTCCTCACACAGCCAGCGACGTGGTGCTGGATGCTAGTGGAAGGCCTCAGCTCCACACTGAGCTCTTCCATGTGGGCCCCTTCCCAGGCTGCTTGAGCATTCTCACAACATGAAGGGTGGCAGCTAAATATGTATCCTCTTCATGACGCAGTCTTGGATGTCTCACATTATGACTTCACCATATTCTAGGCGTTAGAAGCAAGTCACTGTCCAGCCCACATCCAGAGGGAGAAGAAGCAGATATTTTACCTTCTGAAGGGAGGTGTGTCAGAGTATTTGTAGGCAATATTAAAGCCACCAGAATTATTAATGACATTCACCATCTTTTGAGTACCCAACAGGTGTCAAGAATTGCACTAGCTATTTTATGGACACTGTCTCATTTGACCCTCACACCAGCATCTTACAGATGAGGAGAGAAAATCTCAGAGGATCTGCAGATGTGTCTGAGATATCAAGGCTACAAAGGGATAGAACCAGGACTCTAAATTGTATCAGTCTGACTCTGAAACCTTCCCTATTTTTGTCCCGCTGTATCTGGGCCTTTTCCCAAACAGCACGCAGAACCTTAAGAAAAAGCTTGGCAGTTCAGAAACCTAATTTCATATAAGGCATCATCTGTCTGTTTTAAACTATGTGCTACTTGGAAGCACTGACCACTGTTGCGCACATAAAATTGTATTAATGTGAACCTCATTATTCAGAATTTGTGATAATGATTAAGTTTATCACAAAGTTTAAACGTATTAAACAAATTGATGGTATAAATAAGATTTCATTTAAAATATGATAGCTTTTGGCTCAGTGCCATGGCTCACACCTATAATTTCAGCACTTTGGAAGGCTGAGGTGGGTAGACTGCTTGAGCCCAGCGGTTGAGGACCAGCCTGGGCAACATGGTGAAATTCCATCTCTCAGTTGGAGACCAGCCTGGGCAACACGGTGAAACCCCACCTCTACAAGAAACACAAAAATTAGCTGGGCATGGCAGTGTGTACCCATAGTCTCAGTTACTTAGGAGGCTGAGATGAAAGGATCGCTTGAGCCTGGGAGGTCAAGGCCATAGTGAGCTGTGATCCAGCCTGCAATCCAGCCTGGATGACAGAGTGAGACCCTGTCTCAAAAAAATAAATAAATCATAAATCATAAAATATGATAGCTTTCACAGACATTAGTTATGTAAAATTCAAAACTATAATGTTTTCACTAAGGCCTTACAAGATTTAATGTGGTCTAAAGCTTTTTGGATGAGAGTTCATGTCTCTTTTTGTGCCGGAAACAATTAATGCTAAAAATTTCTAAGACACACAGTTTTACTGGTTCACTGTTTCAAGCTGACTTTCTTCCACATCCCCTCAAACACTTGGTGTTTTAGCCTTGAACCCAAACTGCTAACAATAGGATGCTAAGACGGAAACATCTTTTGGGGAATGTCTCTGACACTTGTAGATATGCTAAGAAATATATGTTACAGCTGCACATGGAAGCCTTCCTGCTGAATCTGGAAATACGCTTACCTCAGATCATGGTTGCCACGAAAAATGAGCTTATTTTGTAGAACCCTGAACATCTGTCTTGGACAATGCTGGCTAACGTCAGGAAAAATGAAGTGGAATTGAGCCTATGCAGCTCTGAGAGAGTGAGTCAGAATGGTGTTTTCCAGTCTCCAGCCTACGGTGGGTGCCTGCCTTCCAAATCGGCTCACACCTATGTCTGAAGCTGTCCCAGGAGAGGCTGGGGATATGCCCTTGGGCTTTCAGGGACTCCTTTTAGAATCTTTCACTGGGAGTTTCTTCTCTTCCCCAAATTTTCATTTTCATTTTTTTTTTCCTGCTGAGCCACTATTCTCACTGTCGTCCAAGAATTTCTGCCTAATGCATGCACAGTCCATGGTCTCTGTGACATCTTCTGTCCCTCACTCCCGGTCTCCCACGCCTTTCTCCTCAGGTACACAATGTACACAGTGCCTGTTTTAGATGCCTTATCTACTCATTTTGAAGACAAAGTTTATTCTGGAGGAGACTGAATAGTAAGCGCTAACATCTATCAAAAGAGATTACTGCGTGCCAGACACTCTCCCAAGTGCTGCACCTACACCCACACTCGCCACCCTCATCCCAGCCCTGAAAGGAAGGTGACACTATTGCCCACATTTTATAAATGATGAGACCAAGTGACATACCTGCAGTGACAGAGCTAACAACAGGGCAGAGGCGAGGTTCAAACCCCCATCCTTAATGACTGCCCCAGCTGCCTCTCAAGCAGACTCTGGCCGATAGAAAGGTAATTCAGTCTCAGTGCTCAAAGAAGTGTCACCTTCATCTCCAATGTGCAGATTGTTTTTGCTCCCTCAGCGCCACATTTCAGGATGTTTACAGTCCTATTACCATGTGACTCATTATTCCACGGATTTGAATCGATCAAATCAAACCCTCCCAAAAACACAACTAGATGCTAGCTGGTAAGACACCAACAGACATGGTGTATGGTTCTGTCATTATCGTCCTCAATACTATAACAGCAAATACCATTTTACATCACAGTTAAAGAAATAATTTGACCTGAGCCACAATCTGGTGCAATGTGATAGAAACGACAAAATGTACCTTCATGACTTTGGAGGCAGATGACCTAGGTTTGAATCCCAGTTCTACCACTTACAACATGCTTGTCCTCTGTGCCTCAGCTTTCATATCTGTAAAATGGGCATCATAGTGTTATCTACTCTGTAGGCTTGAGGGTTAAAAGAGTTAATACAAATTAAGCTATCAGAACAATGCCTGACACATGAAAGGAACTCTTAAAAATGTTAGCTACTATTTAACTTCAGCAGGTACTATTCTCACCCTCACTGCATACAGCTATAAGTATATAAGCACCCCCGGGCTTAGATATGATATTCTGAAGTTTTCAGTATTCTGCAATGTCTTTTTTTTTTTTTTTTTTAATGCTGCTGAGTGGCAGACTATCCTCAGAGACAGCCTCAGGGTAAGAGGCAGAGAGAGGCAGCACAGCCAAGGGAATGTTGACCTTTGGCTCTTGCCTGTGGCTGGAGAGTGACTCTCCCTAGAGTCTGCAGGGAGGCAGTCCTTGAGAGAGGTGAAGGTTATGCTCTGGTAGGGCTAGAAGTACACACACATCCGCTGATAAACCCAATCGAGGTGACACCTGCCTTCCCAGGTGTCACTCAGGCGACTGGTGAGATGGACGGATTGTCCCTTCTAGCAGCTCAAGCCTTGAGGCTCTTATTTTCACCTGTGCACAAATAGAAGTCATTCTTGAGGCAAAGGGGGAAAAATAGGAACATTGTCATCATTACGTATGACCCCATATGAATCCTGGACCCCTAAGCGGTGTACGTTCAACAGGAGCAGAATTTGAGACAGTGTAGATGCTTCCCTAGAAGTTTGTAGGGTGCTACGGGCAATGTGACCAAATTCCATTCCACAGAAATGACATCCAAGAGAAGCTGGCTGCAGTTGGAAACAGGGACATATTTTGTAGAGCAGCAGTCCCCAACCTTTTTGGCACCAGGGACCGGTTTTGCAGAAGACAATTTTTCCAGGGACCAAGGGTGGGGGTATAGCTTCAGGATGATTCAAGCACATAATGTTTATCATTAGATTCTCATAAGAAGCATGCAACCTAGATCCCTCATATGTGCAGTTCACAGTACGGCTTGTGCTCCTCTGAGAATCTAATGCCCCCCTAGATCTGGCAGGAGGCGGAGCTCAGGCAGTAATGCTGGCTCACCGGCTGCTCACCTCCTGCTGTGCAGCCTGGTTCCTAACAGGCCACTCATGCATACCAGTCCACGGCCTGCGGGTTTGGGACCCCTGTTGTAGAGGATAGATCTTGAAATTTAACCTTGATGTAGGGGAAGGAGTGGGAAGAACAGGACCAATTGTCGTCACACAGTGAAAAGGATTGCTGGGACAGACAGTGGGGCCCAAGTAGCTGAGGCACGTGGGAGCTGAGGAGCCACTTGGAGACGTGGTGTCAGCATGGAGGAAGTAAAGGCCAGAGAGTGAGAGCAAACAAGCAGACCACTATTCTGTGGAAAGACAATTTCCACTTGGATGGTCTTGACACAAAAGGTCTTCAAAATGCTAAACTGAGACTCTCCAAAAAGTCCTCTTTGGGGTTCAGTCAGAATGGCTTCATGATACAAGTGTTCTCCTGGCATGCTAACACACTCCATCTGAAAGAATAGGAATTTAAATTTTTATATAAACATTTTCTAACTCCACATTCGGTCTGGCCAACTGGTGATGAAGAAAATAATCTCTTTATTAATCAAGTAGCTTAAAGGCAGAGTAAATAAACATGTCTTGACATGGGCATTAGTGAAATGCAGAATTCAAAGGAAAAACAAGGTGGCATCTTCCTAAATTTTTTTTCCATTTCTAAAGAGGCTTCCTTTGATGTTGTACTTTTAAACACATTTAGGGACGCGTTTTAGATAGCTTATCTTAGAACCTGGGTCAGAAGGTTCTATCTCAAAATCAGCTGGGAGGAACATGGTATTCTCTGACAGCTTGCTGTTTGTTGTGGTATGCTCATCACATTAAACCTTTTGTATTTGCAGAATATAGAATAGCCAGCAAAGCAAGTAAAATATAGTAATAATTATCTTGAGTTTGCATGAGAGATACAAAGAATCCACCCCACTGGGTCAGATAAAAATCCACAAAATTAAACAATGTGTGTCATTTAGAGTACAGGGCCTTGGAATTCATAAAGCCATATACAGGAAGAGGGAAATCTCATATATTTTAATAATAGAGAGAATAATAAGTTTTAATTTTCTACATGTCCATGCTGATTAACTTATTAAGTAACACATTTTTTCTTTAAGAGCCATATTTTGCAAAAAAAAAAAAAAAATAGTACTTTATCTATAAACAATATATTCAGGAAAAACATGTTGCTTATAGATTCAAAAAATTATTCAGAAAAACTTTTCAAAAAATTATTACCCAAAATATAATTATTTTTAAAAATCTATATTTAAAATATTCAAAAAAATTCAGGAATAGTTTTTATTCAACAAATATTTATATTTATTTTTCATGCAAAATAAATCACATATAAGCAGTCCTTAGCTCATATATCAGGTTCCCTATACAAAACTGACTGGTAAGTCACTTGTTTAGAAGCTAATTTGTTGGTTAATGAGAAATCAATACTCATACAACCAATACTCAACTGCATGTTATGAGTATATTAAGGAGACATAAACATAGTCTGTAGTCCAATTGGTGAGACAAAACTGATGTGTGCATTGCTAGTAAACAACTGAAGGCAATTGTGTAGATTTTGTGGTGAGATAAAGAAAACATGTTGAGATCTAGAGGAGAAGTAAGACTTGTAAGGTTTGTTTCCCAGGAAGCTTCAGGTCAGAGAAGTGGACCTTGAACACAGACTGAGACAGGATGAGGCTGGAGTGAATGTTAAATCCACACTGCTTTTTGGTTCTGCTGGAAAGTTCTCTCCTTCAAATTTTGAAAACAATAACATGAGTGAAGGGATTGCATATTCTATGTTCATGAGAGTCAGGATACTGGTCTGATTAGAATGAGGAGTGACTGTATTATTCATTTATCTATTCAAGTGTATTTGTATTAGTCCATTCTCATACTGCTATAAAGAAATGCCCAACATTGAGCAATTTATAAAGGAAAGAGCTGTAACTCACTCACAGTTCTGCATGGCTGGGGAGGCCTCAGGAAACTTACAATCATGGCAGAAGGCAAAGGGGAAGCAAGACACCTTCTTCACAAGGCGGCAGAAGTGGGAATGAACACAAGAGGAACTACCAAACACTTATAAATCCATCAGATCTCGTGAGAACTCACTCACTATCATGAGAACAGCATGGGGGAACTGCCTCATGATTCAATTACCTCCTCTGGTCTCTCCCTTGACATGTGGAGATTGTGAGGATTATGGGAATTACAATTCAAGATGAGATTTCGGGTGGGGACACAGACAAACCTTACCAATATTTAAAAGCCAACTTGATTTTGAAAGAAAGGAAGAGTAGTTTAGAGGTAATGGGGAAACTAACAGGGTCACTGAAATTTTTTGAACAGTGGTACAATGTTCCAGAAGTGATGTAATACAATAAGTTATTTCTACAGCAGCATGAGGATGTGTTCAACATAAGACGAAAGCCTGCTCATGAATGTCAAGAAAACAAGGAGAAACAGATGAGGAAAAACAAGAAAATAAAGTAGCTTTTATTTCATTTCATGTATCACATGTATAGATGTATTTTTCCCTTTTAAAGCATTTCAAAACAAAAAAAAAAAGAGCCGGGTGCAGTGGCTCATGTCTGTAATCCCAGCACTTTTGGAGGCTGAGGTGGGTGGATCACCTGAGGTCAGGAGTTCAAGACCAGGCTGGCCAACATGGTGAAACCCCGCCTCTACTAAAAATACAAAAATTAGCCAGACTTGGTGGCAGGCACCTGTAATCCCAGCTACTCGGGAGGCTAAGGCAGGAGAATTGTTTGAACCCAGGAGGCGGAGGTTGCAGTGAGCTGAGATCACACCACTGCACTCCAGCCTGGGTGACAGAGCAAGACTCAGTCTCAAAAAAAAAAAAAGAAAAAAAAGGATGACATGATGTAACAAATAAACATTAACTAATAACAAATGTTAAAAATAATCAGAAAACAATTTTTTATCAGAAAATGATAATAAAAGAAAGTACAATGTCACAATATAAATAATATCATACAAACTAAAAAGCAATGCAGAAAGCTAAAATGTTACCAAGAGATGAATATTTCACAATGATAAAATTCACCACGATGTGATTCTTGAATTGTTATATTCATACATTTTCCTCTTAATATAGTTTATTTTTTATTTTTATAATAAAAATATTTTATGTCCCCATGAAAAAGATAGAATATGATTCATATGCAAGAGTCTTTTACATGTGCACAGATTACAATTTCAAAGAAAAACACCTAATGGACAATACAAAAACTGGAAAGCAATAGAAATTCACTAGCATCAATATTCAAATGATATGCCCACTAAAAGAACGAATGTGTCCATAAAGTTCCTTGAGTTTAAAGAATTTTATAAAATTAACTTCTTGGTATCACTTTGGGCACACTGTTTGGAAAATCAAACCACACACACAGACACACACACACATACACACACACGCCTAACCAAACTCAAGTTGCAAAGTAAAATGGACAGCTAATTCAATTATCCAGTTAACACAAGCTTCTCTTCCAAAACCTCTCTCGTCTCCCTATGTCATCATCGACTCTATTGTTAGGGTATTTTAGGGGAAAAGAAAGGCTCTGGCTAACTTCTCAAAAGTAATAGGCTCATTTCGCTCCTTCACACTGACACAGCCCCGACTTGCTTGGGCAAGGCAGGTGACAGGCTCAGTGTCACCTCTCCCTTCCCTAATGATAATGATCCTCAATACTCACTTAGCGGCTTCCTCCTGAAACCTGTGGTGTTCTGCCTCGGGCTGTCTCTCTTAAGAGAATTTGGACACAGCTTCAAGATTTGATTATTCTGACTCCCACCGTTCATTAAGATGGCACAAACGCACAGAGTCCAGGGACACCCGGAGTGTCCTAATTCTGCACACAGTTTAGTCTCCATTTCTGGCTATTTGCATCTATCTGGAAAGCGAACCACATAATCCAACTGTGCTCAGCCCACGCAGCTTCTGTTGGTTTGATAAAATAGAGGTGGTCCTGTTACCGCTCAAGTCTGGTCATTATTTCCACTTCCCATGCCCTGTAGGCCCTTCTCATGCCATCTCAGACTCATGGTTAAAAAAAGACAAAAAGCAAAGACAGTCGCTGCATGCACAGGGCTAAGTGGTGTCATAAGCAACGTCCCTCTCACCTGTCTGTTGGCGACATCAGTGTCCCCTCGCTGCGAAGGGCTGGCAGTGACAATGAACTGGGAGGCCTAAGAGCTTCACCTGCTCCCAAGGTCTGTCTTCATAGGCCTCTCCTACCAGGAGCTTTTGACATTTTTTCCAGAAAGCACTTTTTGAAAAGATAGGGAAGGGGCCTGATCTACTCTGTGAGTTCAAATCTTCTGCCGAAGTAAATACACTGACAATTCTGCCAGACCCTCAGTTCTTCCGTTTATTGCTTTGCACTATTGTTTTTACTCCAATCTTTCAAAACAACTGGCACTCACACCGGCGACCCGAACCCAGGTGTTTGCCCCTCTCTGGTTGCCTCCTTCCCACCTGAGCTGACCATGTGGGAAGTTAGTGTTCTGGTGAGGCATCGCTCACTTAGGCTCACTTAGGTCAGAATTGCAGTCCCCA
The DNA here is from genome assembly GCF_024542745.1 of Macaca thibetana thibetana. NCBI lineage: Eukaryota > Metazoa > Chordata > Mammalia > Primates > Cercopithecidae > Macaca > Macaca thibetana. The sequence goes on along the minus strand of NC_065586.1, from coordinate 35,796,311 downwards.
GTTTCTCTGGACAAATGAAAGAATTCAGCATTTTCATAGCTCCCGCATTTGGAGAGGAAAACTATAGACCTTGCCAAAAAGATCCAGCCTCCAACCAGTCATTTTCTATTAGCTGATACGTTTAAGCGATCATTCAATATCTTGGAAAGGAAAAGGTAAGAGTGCTGGTCTGAAAAACAAGGCACTATCTATAAGGAAACAAGACACCCTAATATTTTTTTTTTTTCACATTTCCACACTTAAAGAGAATCCCAGACCAGGAGGCAGTAAGAACTCTCGGATGACCTCCTCTCCATTTCCTGTCAAAGGAGAAAAAGACCACTGTCCCTCCAGCCACTGTGGGAAGCCAGGGTGAGCCACTCCAGACATCTTAGGGCTCAGCAAACTTTCTTCATTACACTGAATCTTAGTGCTTCTCACTGGCTTATTGCTTAATGAGAAAAGAGAGAAATGCTTGGAATTCCACCATAGATTCAGAGTCAAAAAAACAAGGAAAAGAAAAATGTCTCCCTACAGAGGATAGGCTTTAAAAATACCAAAGCATTACTTTATGGAGCAGGGATCTAACAGAAGAGTAGGTGGAGAGTGGAACTAGAGGATTCATCCAAACGGTGCTGAGTGGGAAACAGAGTTGGAGCACGGGCTTTGGAGCTGATAGCACAGTCCAAGGACCCCTTTCATGAAGAGAAAGCGACTGAGCGGCTGTCCACTACCATCGTCTCCCACCTACCTCTCACTATGCATCTGCTTATCAAAAAAAAAAAGATACATTGATTGATTTATTCGGCAGCATTTTAATGGTTACAACAAAGCCAGCACTTACCTTGTATATTCGATCCCTACAACAACAATGTGGCCTAGGAAATACTGCAACAATTAAGAAAACAATTGTAAAATTAGGGGCTTATTCAAATTCAATTTCAGATGAAAGGAATGGACGTGGGATGGGAAAATTGCGAGTCTGCCCTTCTCTTGTGAGAGACTCTCCCTGTCCCTACCGACTGCTGCCCACTGCCCACTACTCCTGCAGCGAATTCTTCACTGACCTTTTCAGCAAAGATCATCTCAGCTTCCTAACTTTGCCATCATCTTCTTCCTCGGCGTCCCAGCTAATGCCCCTGCCTGCTCACTCATCCTGAGTCCTGAGCATTTTATTTTTTAAATTTCTGAATAGCATCTAACGAGCAGAACCCTTAATCTCGCTAGCTGCTGTCCAGCTGGCTCGTATTTGTCCTTGTCCTCCAGATGTGGCTTCACTGTGCACTCCCAGGCAAACAGCAACAGCAACAGCAACAGAAACCAGTCTTGGTGGGGTGTGAGTGTGCTATCTTCAATATCGTCACTGTGAAGTCTCCTCACGGCTTTCCTTACACCCTCCCTCAGTGCACTCCTCCCCACCCAGGTAAGGCAGAGAGAGCTGAGAGTGGACACACCATCAAGCAGAGCTGGAGCCCACTGTCTCCGGGAAGCGGCTCATGTCCTAACACCTTATGAATGACGGCCTTTGTTTAGGTTGCTTTCTGCCCTTCACTGATAATGAAAATCAAGTTAAATCAACCAGCTATGGTACTTTGAATTTAAATAAACCTTCACAGTGTAGAATTTAAAAATAGTAAAGAAAATCAAGAACAAGTTGCAATAACAGAATCCTAATATCTTACTGTCATTCACATGGGTAGAGTTTGTGAAACAGAATTAAGTAGCCACAGCTCCATCCTAGTTAACTAGTGGGTGTGCAGCATTCATTATAAAATATAATATTTTGAGGAGTGCAGCAGAGAATTGCTAAGACTAGCAGAGATCAACAGAAACATAATATTTTATAGGGGATATTTAATGATGAAAGGGAGAGAAGGAATGAGGGCGGGGAAAGGGAGGAGAGAGGGAGAGAGGGAGAGAGGGAAAGTTCACACATGACCTGAGAGCTCATGTGCGGAGATAGAGAGCTGGTCTCCCTATGCCCACTCCTCTTTTCAATGCATCCTCCACACTGCTGCCAGGATGACCTCTAAAATAAATCTGATGATGCCATGGCCCTGCACACACTTAAAATCCTTCTGCAGGCGGCAGTGGCAGCCTTCAATTCTTTTGAATTAGGGCTCACAGCAAGAAATATATTTTATACAAAACTTAGCTGGGTGTGGTGGCGAGCACTTGTAATCCCAGCTACTCGGGAGGCTGAGGCAGGACAATCTCTTGAACCTGGGAGGCGGAGGTTGCAGTGATGAGCCAAGATCATGCCATTGCACTCCAGTCTGGGCGACAAGAGCAAAACTCTGCCCCCCCCCCCAAAAAAAAAGAAATACATTTTACATCTTGATCCAGTACACATATACATGTACATGTGCACAGGCACATTCACACACACAACCAAAAGATCGGTTTCCTGGAGGACGGGTTAGTGGTTGCCAGGAGCTGGGGAATGGTAGGGGGCTGGTGTGCTACAAGGGTGTACACAAAGGAGACTCGTGGTGATGGTCTGGCTCTGTATCTTGATGGTGGTGGGATTACTGGAGACTACACATGCAATGGAATCACATGGCTCTATATATGCCCATTCAGACCAAGGAGCCTGTGCATAACTGGTGAAATCTTCATAAGCACCATGGGTTACACCAATGTCAACTTTCCGGTTCTGATGTTTTACTGTGATTATGAAGGTTGCTAACACTGGAGGAGGCTGGGGTGGGGGTGCATGGGACCTCCCTGTACATTTCTTTGCAACTTCCTGTGCATCTGTAACTGTCTTGAAATAAAATATTTTTAAAGTTTTTTTTAATAAAAGAAAAATACATTTCATAAACAAAAATAAATTTCACCCATAGTATAGGTGATGTATTTTTTAATTCTTTTCCTTTGGATACGTTGTTGTTTTAAATACAGGCTGTGACCCCCTGCCCTAATGATTTCATGGCCTATTACAGGACTGTGAGACCCACAGTTGGAACACCACTGACCTAGGGAAGAAAACCTTAATTCTTTAGCGTGATCAAGGTTCAGCCTAACTTTCTATTTTCATCTCCCATTGCTCTCTCTCCATCAATCTTATTCTCTAGTCCCAGGAAATGCTTCACCAGCCCCCAACCATTTTTCTCTCTCTCTTGGTCCCTTGGAATATTCTTCTGACTTTTTTTTTCCCCTAGACAGTCAGTCTTCAATGTTAGCTCAGTGCTGGTTTTCTGACAACTTACCCACCCAGATACACCGTTTCCTCTGAGTTTCCTTGGCATCTGTTGAATTTCATCTCACAATATGTGCCTAGATTTTTCCATTCAGTGGTTAACAATTTACACTGGGGACCATGGTTTGTTCAACATTGGGCCCCAAATGTTTGTACAACCTTAGGACACACTAGTCTCTCAAGAAATGAATGAACAAATGAAAGATCGAGGTGAGAAATATGTCAGCCTTTGCCTGCCTCACCTTGCTTCTGACTCATAACCAGTTGGAAAAATTCTATGGGGGTCTTTGTGTATTTTAGTCACATTTAAGTTTATTCTGATAATAAAAATACATCCAGTATAGATAATTTGGAAAATATAGACAAGTGAAAAAATTGGAAAGAAAATCATCCTTAACCTCACCTTCCAGAGGCAATCATCACTAATATTTAAGTGTTTCCTTGAAGTGTCTCTATGCATAAATTGTATCTAAACATACACACAAACACACAAAAACACACACACACATTTTATAAAGTTGGAATCACAATGATTATATAGCTTTATGTCATTGTTTCTTGATTTTTAGCATCTTCCATATAATTCAAATTTCAGTATTCTTCACCATTTCTGAAAACTTCATTATAGGAATGAACCAATGCTGCTCGGGTTGAACACCTAGCTTGTTCTTAGCTTTTGCCACTATAGATAATACCTGCAATGACTGTCCTTAAACTTGCATTTTCATAAACACATACACACCGTTCACCACCATTGTGTAATGGCATGTTTTCATTTTGGCTAAGCAAAAAAAAAAACAAAAAACAAAAAAAAAAAAGTATTCGTTTGCATGGGTTGTTGGTGGATGGGAGTGGCCAATGACCCTGACACACTTGACCAGGGTCAGGCCTCAGGACAGTGTGACCTGGACCAAGGGTGTATGGGCTGGCTTTCTAACATATGAAAATTTGTTCTTCCTTTAATGCTGTTGATGATAAAGTTCTTAAAATAATGTTGTTCAGATGACCTAGGAAAACATGCAGGCCCCCCAGTTTGTGAGCCATACAAATGCACACATGCCCAACACAGCAAAGACACCCAATCTCGCTCTTGTCACAGCTCTGCGCCAGGGCTACGGGCCCCTTTTCTTGACTCTGTCTCTCCATCTGCCCCACTTACATGCATATCCTTCAGGACAGTAGCAAACATCAGCCTTTTTCTGGCCCCTTCCAGCCACAGGGACTCTTCTGCCTGGGGGCCTCTGCATGAAGCAGACACAGCCCAGCCCGGCTGCATCCACATTGCCTGATAGCTTCAGTGCCACAAGAGGCTGGGGTGCAGTGCTGGGGTCTGCCTTGCCAACCACAGAGCCCCGTGGCCCCAGGAGTCTGGGGCTGCTCTGCTCTTGCCTCTGGCTGGCTGGACTCTGTGTACTGGGCCACACCCCAGTCAATGCACCTTCCAGGCAAGAAGGCCCTGGAATTCCATCTGCCTCCCAGTGTCCAAAGCAGGGGCATTACCAGTCACCCCCAACTTCCCACTCTCACCAAAGGATTTTTCTTCCTTTTCTTTCCAAAGGCAGGCACAGATGCCTCTTTCCTGATCAAGAGAAGCAGGTACACATTGCTTTGGCCTTAAGAGTGTTGGGAGAGGGGACAGGGTTCCAGCCTGCCATTAGGGAATGAGATTGCCATTCCCTAATGGTGTGACAACAGGAACGGGAGGTCATTATTTCCCTGTGATTTTCTTTGTGGTATTCTCAGTTGCCTGAACAGAATGAGCCTGGCATGAGGTCATCATGATGAGCGTGCTCTGCAAAGCATAACCTTCATGCCCACCCATGGTCCCATTGTGCAGGTGGGCGGTATGGGGCACCGTCCTGGACCGCGTGCACACACACCCTCCTGGGCTGGGGCACCTCACCTGGGGTGGGAAATGCGCCTGGGAGCCAAGCAATGAACAAAGAACAAAGCCAAGCTTACATCCCTCATGCTCTTTGCTGTCTAGCACACTCTATCTCCATGTGGCGCTGGCTGTCATTGTGCCCAGGGTAAAAATAGCTCCACTTTCAAGCTTCACCTTAACAAATTAGGACAAGGGTGAGAGGCCAAGGTTCTAGCAGAGGGATCCTTGGTAGAGACAATGGGATGGCCCCTCAGACCAAGGGGAGGTCAGTCCTGGGGGCAGAACCTTCGCTAATTTGCCTCAACTCACTTCGTCTGGCTCTGGCAGCACCACCCATCTAAAGATCCGACACATGTTCCTCGATACTGAATGGGCTTTGAAAAATGAATATGTTCCACAGAATCTATTTATCTTGGGGGAATGAATATAATTCTAGTCAGCGTTCAAAAGGCACTATTTTTTTTTTTTTTTTTTTTTTTTTTTTTGCCTGCACAGTAGCATATGGTTAAGGTAAGGTAACGTGTCAAGCCAAAGTCTTTTGTGAATCCAGGGCAAAGCTCTTTCTCGATGACATAAGGTAATTATGAATAGAGGGGTGATCCTCCTTCAAGTCCAGCAGGAGCTCAATTCCAACTATTCATATTGGTCATACCCACTTGGAATGACAAAATCATTTGATGGACGGTAGACGGAGATATGCATTATTCACAGGGGCATTTTCAAAGGAATCCCATAAATTATAGGCTTCCTGCAACTGAAAGTTCCAGTGAGCCAGCAGTGAATGCCAGGGGTGAAGAGGTGTAATCAGTGTGAGTATTGTTCCTGGTTAATTTGTCCCTCATTCGTGGCTACATTTTATGCCCTGGGAAGAAGGCTCGCTCTCTGATTTCTCAGTGATGCCTTTCCTCTTCCCAGAGACAGCCTAATTCACTGGTTCTTGACCCTGCTTTTTAGAATCCCAGTGCCAGGTCACACCCTAGAGATTCTTCATTGATCTGGAGTGGGGTCTGGACATCAGTAATTTTTTCAGTCTCCTCAGTTGATTTTAATGTGCAGTCAGGGTCTACAAACAGTGAACTAATCACAATTCCTTAAGAGATTTGCACATCTTTTAACAGATTAGGAAAAATTAAGTTGTGTTCTTTAGGAATAACTTCCCAGTAAACTTAGATTCCAAATAAGTAAACCACAACCCATCTAAGAATTCTCCTGAGAAACAGAACCAATAGAATGTGTGTGTGTGTGTGTGTGTGTGTGTGTACACACAGAGGGAGTCAGAGAGAGAGAATTATTTTAAGGAATTGGCCCATGTGATTGTAGGGGCTGGCAAGTCCTAAATGTGTGGGGCAGGTCAGCAGGCCAGAGACTAAGGAAAAAGTTAATGTTGCAACTCAAGTCCAAAGGAAAGCAATCTGGAGACAGAATTCCTTCCTCTTTGAGGGATCTCAGTTCTCTCTCTTAAAGTCTTAAAGTCTTCAGTTGATTGGGTGAGGCCCATTCACATTATGGAAGGTAACCAATTTTACTCAAAGTCTGCCAACTTAAATGTTAATCACATCTAAAAAATAACTTCACAGCAATATGTAGACTGATATTTGACCAAAAAACTCGGCTCCATTGCCAAGCCAAGTTGACACAGAAAATTAACCACCACAGTCAATTTCAGTTGATGAATCTGTACAGAGCTTAGATGACTCAGCTCTGTGACTATGCAGAAAAGTGCATCAACTGTGCTTCCCAAATCTTCTCTCATTGTTTTAATTATTTAATGTTTGGGTCTCCATAGAGAACAAGTGTCATTGCTATGACTTGATGGGCATCAGTTGGGCTGGAGGGTGCTGCAGAACAATGCAGGAAGCATTTGGGGTTGAGGCCTTGAATCAACTGAAGAGAAAGAACTGATGACATCTAAAACAAATGGATGCATAAAACTAGGACTCAGGAATACAGCAGCAGCCTCTGCTGCCACTTAAGAACACCAGGTGGGAGTTGGAAGCTCTTCATCTTGAGACAATGCCTCACACAAGGAGTTGAATTCCTGCAGATGAGGGAGGAGTAACAAGTAGGTTACCACATTCAGTGGCAGGATAACTCTGTCCCATACCCTGTAAGCAGGGAGCGAGAGCCACATCTATAGGGAAAGCTCTACTTGGCATGACAGGCCAAAGAAAATCATTGTCATGTCTGAAATATGTCCACAACATAGTTGTAAACAAATTCCAGTCCACCCTCCAGTATGAATAAAGTATAGACTTTAATCCCAAATTGAAACATAAGATATGGCAATCGAAAGAAGGAACTCTTACGAGTTCATGGTGCTAGATACCTTCTACTTTCTCTTCTAGACTCACACCTCACTCCTTCATAATTCTGGCTGACTTGTATTAGCAACATCAGGGAACAGCTCAAGGGCATCAGCCCCTGCTCCCTGGCTTCCAGCAGGAGATGGAGCCAGAGACCAGAGGGAGGGAGAATCATGAGGTGGCTGTTTTAGTCCATTTTGTGTTGCTCTAATGGAATATCTGAGGCTGGCTAATTTGTAAGGAAAAGAGGTTTATTTGGCTCACAGTTCTGCAGAATGTACAAGAAGTAAGGTACTAACATCTGCTTGGCTTCTGGTGAGGGCTTCTGCTTCTACTCATGGCACAAGGTGAAAGGGAATCAGTGTGTGCAGAGGTCACATGGTAAGATAGGAAGCAAGAAAGAGAGGGGAGATATTGGGTTCTTTTTAACAACCAGCTTTCATGAGAACAAATAGAGAACTCGCTCACCTTGAAGGAGGGCATTAACCTACTCATTAGGGATCTGTTCACATGACCCAAACACTTCCCAATAGGCCCCACCTCCAAATTTCAACATGAGATTTGATGGGGACGAACAAACCATGTCCAGGTTAAGCAGATGGAGAACACAATCCCCAGAGCTCCACCCTGTAATGTGGCCACGGGCTGACTGACAGCATCCCACACCCAAGGTTCCGCAGGTGACCTTCTGCACAAAACCCTTTTTCTCTTTCTTTCCAGGCCCAGCTTGCAAGGTTGCCCATTGTTGCTTGTCCTGGGAAACTGCCTGTGTGCAGGTCAACAAGGATGGAGAAAGGTGGCAAGCAGAAGGCCTACAGCACCAGGAACCAACAAGGGTTCCCTACACACTGTCCATGCCTTGGTCAATGGTTCCTCTGTCCCATCAAGACGTTGACTGACACAAGACCACTCCATTCAGAGGACCACTCTGAACATGAGACTTGAGCTGCATCCAGCGAGCCCTGGGTTATACACAAATGGCAATGATCCAGCTGAGTTTACAAGCAAGGTCAATAGACCATGGGCTAAAGCCAGAGTGAGCCTCTGCCATGTTCCACCTGTGTGACCTGAGAAACCTCTGAGCCTCAGTGTTGTCATGTGTAAACTGGGAATATTAACCTTGTGTCCTAAAGAGAGTTGTGAGAATTAAATAATTTAATACATTTAAATCAAAGAAATAATGCTTCGTATATAAGCCACTGTTTATAATTTTTTTTTGAGATGAAGTCTTGCACTATCACCCAGGCTGGAGTGCAGAGATATGATCTCAGCTCACTGCAACCTCCACATCCTGGGTTCCAGTGATTCTCCTGCCTCAGCCTCCTGAGTAGCTGGGATTACAGGCACACGCCACCAGACCAGGCTAATTTTTGTATTTTTAGTAGAGATGGGGTTTTGTCATGTTAGCCAGGCTGGTCTCAAACTCCTGACCTCAGGTGATTCGCCCACCTCGACTGTTTATAAATTTAAGTCAGTGGTTCTCAAAGTGTGTTCACAGGCTCCTAAGGACTCCAGAGACCCTTCAGGGACTGCATGAGGCCAAACTATTTTATAATAACAAAAAGACATTATTTGCTGCTTTCTCACTTTGTTGACATTTGCATGGTGCAAAAATAAAGGTGAATAGAATGCAGACACCATCACAAAAATCAAGGCAGCAGCACACGCTGTACTACAGGTGGTCATTCATTGTAGTCTTTGCTGCCACACGGTTGCAGAATAAAAGGAGGAGGAGGAGGATGGAGGAGGAGAAGAGGAGGAGGGTGGAGGAGGAGGATGGAGGAGGAGTAGGAGGAGAAGTTAGTGTCACCTAAGAACTTAAGAATGTCCTTGATGGAATGAAGTAAATTTATGAATTTTACTAAATCTTAATGTGTGAGGGCACAATTTCTAATATTCAGTGTGACTAAACAGGAAGTATGCATAAAGCACTTTTGCTGCCTACCAAGGAAGGTCGAGTACTTCTGCAGTCATTCAAATTGTGAGCTAAACTAGCCACTTTTTTCATGAAACACATTTTTACTTCAAAGAACTATTAACAGAAAACTACAGCTACTCAGAGTTGAGTATTTATCAGGCATTCTTTCTAAAATGAATTACATGGCCCTGTCATTTCATGACAGAACTTGCTGCCAATTATGTAAATTCTTTGTAGATTTCAAATGAAAATTAGAATGTTGGAAAGCTTGTATCTGCCACCATGAGCTTGATAGCTTCTGAATACTTAGAGACTTTTCTAATATGAAGGGTGATGATATTAACAAATGTGACTTTTTTTTTTTTTTAGGACAGGGCCTCACTCTGTCGCCCAGACTGGAGTGCAGCGGTGCACTCATGGCTCACGGCAGCATGACCGACCACATGGGCTCAGGAGATCCTCCCACCTCAGCCTTCTGAGTTACTGGGACTGCTGGCGTGCACCGCCACACCCAATTAATTTTTTTTTAATCTTAATTTTGCAAAGATGGAGTCTTGCTTGTTGCTCAGGCTAGTCTCAAACTCCTGGGCTCAAGCGATCCTCCTCGGTCTTCCAAAGTGCTAGGATTATAGGGGTGAGACACCACCCAGTCTAAATGTGATCTTTTGCTGTTGTTTAATGAAATGTGTCAGGGTTAGGAAGATCTGCACAACTCAGTGAACAAACACTTTCCAAATGGCCAATTCATGATGTTACGAAATCACACACAGGTAAAAGATCTATCCACACTGCATGATGGGCCAGTGGATTACAACACAGCAGAGTATGAAGGTTTAATGATAAAGTTTCAGATTCCACATTGTAACCAACATTTAAGAAATCGCTTCTTGCCAAATTCTAGGATAGTATCAAAGAATATTCACAACAATTTGGAAAGTACTGTTAAACCACCTCTCCCCTTTCTAACCACATATCTTTGTGATGCCAGATTTCCTTCAGCTCCTACAACCAAAACAACATATTGTAACAGATTAAATGCAGAAGCGAATAAAACAAGCCAGCTGTCTTCTATTAAGATTTTCAAAAACAATACCAGCCTTCTTGCTAAAAATTTTTTGTTTTCGAAAATAGTTATTTTTCCTAAAACTATGTTACTTATTTTAACTTCAAATCCAGTAAATACCAATCAAAATTACCCACATACACACACAAAAATCTTTGACGTGTTCAGTAATTTTTAAGAGTGTAAAGGGATCCTAGATCCACAAAGTTTGAGAACTGTGGATCCAATTTCGCATTATTATATAACTGAAGAAGAACTGGGAGATGACCCCTGCCAAAGTAGCATTCCAGCTCTGCCATCCTGGTTGCTAATATTGGCCTCTCAACTTGCTATCTGTTTTTCTTCATCCATCCAGACTCTGCCCATTCTTCCAGGCAAATCTGAAGTGTTACCACATCCAAGAAGCCCTTCCTGGGGCTATAAGACACGCAGCCCTTACTGCCCATAACTTTCACTGCCTCATACTGTGTTCTCCAGTTGCCTAATGTTGCAGGTCTTATCATACCAAACTGTTTGTAAAATATTTGAGAGTGGGATGCAGATATGTATCTAATGTGCTGGGTATAGGAAGACACAGAAAGCTCTTCTGTGTCTTCCTATACCCAGCACATTAGATACATATCTGCATACTTAGGCTTAAATATGACCTTCCAACTTGAATGTGAGCATTATAACAGATCATCACAGACTTTTGCCTCAGAGCTTCCCCCTTAGAAATCCAACTTCTCTCAAGGCCTTACCTTTTGAGCTTTGTATAAAAGGAAAATCATCTATACATAATTTTCCCTTACCTGCTAAAAGGACTTTTCTTAAGGTGAGATGATGCCTCACTCAATACATGCTAACTGGGGCTAGCGGGGAGGCACATCGGATCCTCATTCATTATTAAACACTTCTCACTGAGCTCCCCCAGAATCTTGTGGCCCACTGCATTTTCCATGAAAGAGTTATGTCAGAGCGAGCAACTTGAGAAGCTGGGTGAGACATGAGAATAACTATAGGAATGTGTATAGGTTAAAAGGAACATTTCAAACCCAAATGTGATATTATATTAGAATGATGTGATTATGGATGAATTTTTTGTTTCACAAATTTCTGTCATATTATTTGTATTAATTTTTATGATTCCATTACATATTTAAAATCTAGTTGTGTATTTCTCTTTTTGTAGAGAGGGGGTCTTGCTGTGTTGCCCAGGCTGGGAACTTCTGGCCTCAAGTGATCCCCCTGCCTCAGCCTCCCAAAGTGTTGGGACTGCAGGTGTAAGTCATCACGCCCAACCATAGTTGTACATTTCTGAAAGGGACTTGTACCAGTGGAATTTCTGATTCCATGTATCAAAAACCAATTATGGCTTACTTGGTGGGAATAGATACAGAATGGTTAATTTTCCGTGTCAACTTGACTGGATCATGGGGTGTCCAGATTTTGGGCTAAACATTATTTCTGGGTGTATCTGTGAGGGTGTTTCTGGATAAGATTAGCATTTGAATTGGTGGACAGATTATCCTTGCCCATGTGGGAAGGCAGCCTTCAATCCATTGAAAGCCTGAATAGAATAAAAAGGCAGAAGAAAGAAGAATTTCCTCTCTTTGCCTGACTTCTTGAACTGGAATATCAGTCTCCTGCCCCTACACTAGAACTTACACCATCATCTCTCTGGTTCTCAGAATTCCACCACTGGCTTGCCTGCAAGCGGCTTTTCTCCAGCTCGCAGGTGGCAGATGGAATTTCTAAGCCTCCAAAATCACTTGAGCCAACTTCTTAGACTAAATAAAGTGTGTGTGTGTTGTTGTTGTTGTTGTTGTTCATTTGTTCATTCTGTTTCTCTGGAAAACGCTAATAGAATGTATTATGAAATATTGGGTAGTGGGAGCTCACAAAATCTCTGGGAAGCCTGGAGAATATTCTCAGCATATTGGCAGGAAACAGAGGAAGCCTGGCAGCTCAGAACCCAGTCAAGTCTGCACCAGAAAGTCTGGCTAGGGTGCCAATGTTGGTGCTGTGTCCCCTGGATACTCACAGTGCTAGAAATTTCCACAGATGACCTCACAATGTTGGACAGGATCATCTGATTGGCCAAGTCCAGATTACTGGAACAGCAAAGAACAGAGAGAGGATACTTGTTCCTTCCTTTTGTTTCTGTTGGGGATCTCACCATCCCTCCCACAAAGACCTGCATAACAAAGGGGAGTTCCCAAGTAAGAAAGTGTTGGAATGCTAGAAAGCCAAAAGCTAGCTAATTCCACCATAGCACTGTACAAAACCACAGCATTGAACAGGGTCATGCATAAAAATCATAGAAAATTCATTGTGATGAGTTCAATGAATAATACTCCCCTTTCACAGAAAAAGAAAATCATGTCTTTTGAAAATAATGTTGAAAAGGTTCAATTCATCGAGACCACAACCCACGGCAGTAGATAGTTCAGCTGACTATCATCACTCCTTTTAATTGTTCCGAGCCTTGCCCGTTCTTCAAGGGCAATCTTAAATCCCCATGCTTCCATAAAGTGACATAAATCCTTTTCTACTAAAACAATCACCTACCATCGACTGAGATACAGGTATTTGCAAACATTCTAGAATCTACATGAAAGCAAATGTTAAGATGAGAAGGGCCATCCTGACACCAATTACATCTTTTGAGAAAATAGCATCCCACAAGCTGGCATTAAGCAGTTAGCAGACAACAGGTGCATATTTCAATCATTTACAGCCTACCTGGAAATAGAATATAGTGGCATACTGTAGCCCCCTGGAAAATGTAGACTCCAGTTAGAGTACCACCTGCTCTATTTTCTGGCCATGTAATCCTGGGTAAAGTTACTTAACTCTCTAACCTAAAATTGCTTCAACTGCAAAATAGTAGTAGTAGTAATAATAATAATAGCACTTACCCCTTAGGGTTGTTGCTAAAATTAAGTGAAATAATACACAAAAAATAATTAGCAAATGTCTTATTCATCATCACTTGATTAATGTTAACTTGGATTATTATACTTTGACCTCAATTCAGATTTTAAGCTTAATTCTTGGCTAAAGTAATAATCATCCGTTTTAATATTTCTGGTTTCAGCACAAGTAGCAGGCAATGGAAATCTACTCAATAGTCTAGGCATGGTAGCTCATGCCGGTAACCCGGCACTTTGGGAGGCCAAAAGCGGGAGGATTGCTTGAGCCTAGGAGTTCAAGACCAGCCTGGGAAACATAGCAAGAGCCCACCCCATCTCTACCTATATATATATATATATATATAAACAAAAATTTTTACATCAAATTTACCCAATTGACATTTAAGTAGCTACTAAGACTAGAAGATAATTTAGCTATTTTAGTCATTTTAGTCATTTTCATTGTTTGCCCCAACTTTTAAATGATTCAGATAAAATTCAATCCTGTTAAATGGTTACATCAAACATTTATATTGCAGAGCTGAAACCCAAGGACAAAGATCTGATCCCTTCATACTCAGGCAAGCTGCAAACATTTCAACTCTGCTAAAGAAAAGGAAGAGGAAATGAATTCGCAGTCTGGGGAGGGAAAACAGGGACCAATCGCAAATAATGCACGCAGTTGTGAGCACCTCCAAGGTATTCTGAGATGTTATTCACTGCTGAGAGAGGAAATCTGAGTTGACATGTTATTTTCTGATCTGGTTATTAACGCATTGGCCAGGGAAGAAACAGGAGCAGCCTCCAATCCCGTCCCCCAATTCAAAGTCAGTGTCTTGTCACCATCTCTCCTTGCTGGCTGGAAGTAGAAGGGGAAAACTAAGATTCTGAAAAAGCTGTTAAGAACAGTTAAGCAGAAAAGGAACCTGATCTTTTCACTCCTTGCATGAGTAAACAAAGCATATGCTTTCAGTGGGAGCATCTGAAGGAAAATTCCCATTCATCGTAGGCTGGAAGAAATGCTTTCTGTTCAGCCATCAATCAATCAGCCCAAATGAAGGAGGCAGTCAATGTTTTTCACCAAACTGAAAGGCTCTGGCTTTGGACTAATATTCAAGCAAACGAAATTAATCAGGCTCTTGCTGACGACCAAGCTTCAAAATGTAATCTACAACCATGGCTCTAACTCTACAGTTCACTAGTTAATGGGAAAAACAGACCAATGCATGACTTGGCTCAAACCTCACCCAAAGCTGAGAGATCGTCCTGCTACCACTGTCAAGAGCATAAATGGTTCCACATAATACAGCATAGTGGCCAAAATCCATCTCTCTCATGAGAAAAGGAATATTACGGGGGATTAAAATGCACCTTGTGAGATTGGAGTTCAAAGGATTTACTGATACTGAGAAGTGTTCAAAACTAGAATCAGTCAACTCGAAGCTGATTTCAGCTCCTTTGATTACTCTTTTTGGGGAGTTTTTAAAAATCATACTGGTTTGGAGCACAGCTCTCCAACTACGGTTCCTAACCAGCAGTATACTCAAGTCATTCTGTCAAGTGCAAAATGGGACTCACAGATTTAATGAAGAGTCAGTCTCCTATGGGGTGCTGTGGTTCATGCCTGTGATCCCAGCATTTTGGGATGCTGAGGTGGTGGGGGATCGCTTGAGGACAGGAGTTTGAGACTAGCCTGGGCAACATAATGAGACCTGATCTCTATAAAAATGAAAACATTAGCAGGGCATGGTGGCTCACAACTGTAGTCCCAGCTACTCAGGAGGCTGAGGTATGAAGACTACTTGAGCCCAGGAGTTTGAGCCTGCAGTGACCTGTGATAGCATCACAGTACTCCAGCCTTGAGTGATGGAATGAGAATCTGTCTCAAAAAAAAAAAAAAAAAAAGTTTTAAAAAGAGTGAAACTC
Source organism: Macaca thibetana thibetana (assembly GCF_024542745.1). Lineage (NCBI taxonomy): Eukaryota > Metazoa > Chordata > Mammalia > Primates > Cercopithecidae > Macaca > Macaca thibetana. Next base: position 35,781,141 of record NC_065586.1, on the reverse strand, counting down.
TTTCAGGCCAAGCACAAAGACTACCCCACATGTCTGTTTATGCTTATAGCCAAATGTTTAAACCAGCATCTGTGGAATAAATCCACAGGACCAGAGATTTGAAAATATAATTCAACCAGGATTTATTAAGCAGCTATTACTGCAGAGTATTCCTGCAAAGTATCCTGCTAAATGCTGTAGGGGTCACTGATGAATACATTTCTAGTTTATGCTGTACACCTTTAAAATCTTATTGGGGAGGCAAATATGCAAACAACTACACTGAAAAGCAAAATTGCTGGTTGCAATGGCTCACATCTGTAATCCCAGCATTTTGGGAGGCCAAAGTGGGAGGATAGCTTGAGCCCACGAGTTCAAGACCTGCCTGGGAAACATAGTGAGACCCTGTCTCTGCAAAAAATAAGAAAGTTAGCTGGACATGGTGGCATGTGCCTGTAGTCCTAGCAACTTAGAAGGCTGAGGCAGGAGGATTTGCTTGAGCCCAGGAGGTCGAGACTGCAGTACTGCAGTGAGCTGTCATTGTGCCACCGCACTCTATCTAGCCTGGGTGACAGAGAGAGACCCTGAAGAAAAAAGCAAAATTGAGAAAGGCATGGAATTGGAGGAACAAGTAAAAGCTATGGGACATAATTGGAATGACTCTCCTCTTCCCTTCACCACAGCCTTGTCATCTGCTAATGATAGTTGCCAAAGTAAATGACCCAATGGTTGAATCACTGCCACCTTATTATAATTCTGCACATGTCACCTTCCTGTAAAGCCCTTAATCAGCACTTTCACTTCAATCACTGTGATTGCAAAGTCCTGACTGTAGAACAATTGCAGAAAGTCATGTTTTCATCTTGACCAGTGTGGTTTGGAAAGTTGCTATCTTCAGAGAGACTGGAGGCTCATAAAACAGTGCAATTTTCCTCTTCAAGGTCTTTGCAAAAAATACCTAATGCGTATTCAGTAGTATTTTGCAAACCAACATATATGAAAATTTCTAATTAGCATATCAGGGGATCATATACCTCATCTTTTTTGCTTCCCTCTGATCTCATTCTGGTTGTAATTAAACCAGCTGTGGCTATTTATGCCTTATTTAATGTTCCAGGAATAGCCTTTCCCTCTTTCTGTCGGAATCATTAGAAAAAGAAAAGTCTTAACATTAACGTGGATGAATCACACCAGGATCTTATTTGAGCTCATAATTAAAATCCAGTTTAATCCACAGCAAATAATTAATCTAATCTAGCCGGCCTCAGTGAGAAGCTACTACAGTAAATGCTCTTCATTTACCTGACAAAAATGGCTAATAGGGCTCTTCCCCCAACCAGTTTTCCCAGATTCAAAAGACCCATAAAATATTAGAACCATAAAGAGCCTTAGAAATCTTCATTTTGTAATCCAAAATAAAAGAAAGTCACCAGGCACTGTGCTAGAAAATGTATCACATTTAACCTACCTGCACCTTAAGAATTGCATCATAGTCTGTTTCCTGCAAACAAATTCAGAAGGTGGAGTCTGGATTTGAACTCAGATCTCTCTGATCTATAAAGCTGTCGAGCTGGTTCCTGCCCTAGGCTGACTCTCCCAGGGTCCAGTGAGGTTCATGAACTTTAAGTGATGGTTGCAGTGGCTCACACATGTAAGCCCAGCCCTTTGGGAAGCTGAGGCAGGGGGATGGCTTGAGCCCGGGAGCAGGGTTACCTCAGCCCTCCTGGTTATTTTATTGGCCCAGGGCTCTTACAATTGCCCAGCTTAAGTCCTAGAGAGGCACTAGCTTAGAAGACAGGAGTCTCCCTTGAGTCAGATGCTGTAAAAAGCTTGATCTACAGCTACCCCTGTTTCCTTATATTTCCCCTCTTTTAAATTATTTATTCTGAGATTATCTTCTTGATTTCAAATAATATAGAATTCAGAGTACAAATGAATTGAATTCCCCTTCCCACTGTTTGAATTGCACTGGTATATGCCACTTTAGACATTCTCTGTTCATTTCTATTCTATAAAGACTTTTTTACCTTAATGTAGTCATTATATTTTATTCTGTGATGAATAGAAACACCATGTTTTGGAACTCTTTCCATATTATTTCATATAACTCTGCTTATTCATTTGAACTCATGGTAAGTATCCCATCATATGAATGCACCATGATTTCACCAACGACATTCAGTTGGTTCCCAGTTTATTGCTCTTACAAACAGCAATGTAGCCAACAATTATAAAAGTAGTAGAAGATAATATGAGAGAACTGTTTAAAAACCTAGGATAAAGAAAGCCCATTTTCAACAAGATTTGATAATCCACAAGATAAAATAACAGTATTAACAATATTTACAGTATTGAAATAACACTGTAAATTATTCAAAAAAGAAGATATTACTTTAAAAAGAGGAAAACATTTCAATATAAATGTCAGAGGGACTATTAATAATATCCAGAATACATAAAGAGCTTTTATAAATCAATAAGAAAAGAAAATGCTACATTTAAATAATACAACTAATATATTTCTATGAGTGAATGTAATATTTTCTTTAATCTATTTGTTATACTGAGTTAAAGTAATATATTTCTGAATGTTGAGCCATCCTTGCATTCCTGAGTAAAACACATCATGATCAAGTAAGATTTTTCTTTTAATAAATTAGGAATCTTTTTTAATATATATTTAAAAGTATGGCATTAAGATTTGTGTATGACAATGGAGTATCATTTATTTGAGTAAAAATCTTACTTTTATTTTTTGAACTCTGTTACAGTGGTTTGTGGGTTTTGACTTGCTTGTCTATTCTCAGAGTACCCATTTTTGAAGAGCAGAATTTAACTTGTTTACATTAATTGGGATTAATGTTATATCCAAACTTAATTCCACCATATTATTTGTTTCTGATTTACATTCATTGTTGGTTCTGTTTGCTTCCTCTTTTTTTGTTTTTATTTATTTTACTTCATTGTCTTTGGTTTTATTGGTTATTTTTTCTTTATCCCATTTTCCCCTTTAGTGGTCTAGTAGTGATAAATCCTAATACTGTGTTTGTAATACTCGCTCTTCACATTTTTATAGGAAGTCAGTCACAGTGAAATGTGCCTAGAGTCCCAGTTACTCAGGAGGCTAAGGCTGATGGATTGCTTGAGCCCAATAATTTGAGTCCAAACTGAGCAACAGAGTGAAACCCCATCTCTAAAATAAAATACACACAAAACTAAGCTTCTTTACTTTTATATTTTCTCCAGAAACAAAAAGGAACCTCAGTATGCTGTCATACTCACCCTCCCTACACTGCTCCTCTGGCAACATACACCATTGATTTTAATTCTGAATGGTTACTACTTTCCTTATGTGTTAGTAGTTACTTAACTCTTATTCTCTTTACTACCTTATTCTTTCATTTATTTTTCATTTTCATGCTATTATTGAATAATTCTTTCTGAGATGGTTGTTGTATAGTAAATCATGCATCTGGCATGTCTAAAATTATCTTTATTTCTCTCCATAAATTTGAATGCTGTTTTGCTGTGTAAGTCATTCAAAGTTGAAGACAATGCCCCATCTTTTCACAGGAAGGGAGGGAAGGATATGTGCTCAGCCAGCCAGTTTGACCCACTTTTGAAAAGGGCTTTGTTGTCTCTGCCCATGAGAAGTCTGATGTCAATGTGATTCTCATAACTTTGTAGGGAATTGTTTGTTTCCCTTTTCTGAAAACTTGTGCTTTCACCAGGCTCTACCAGCCTTGATACTCTGTCACTCACCGGACATGGTACTTGCAGTATCCTTTCATGCTTAAGGCTGTTAACTGTCTTCGCTTTGTAGAAATTATCTTTTTTATTTCTCCAAATGGTTAAGAACCTAGGCTTGGGAGCCAAACAGCCTAAGTTCAAATCTCTACATCATTAGCTGTGTGAACCTAAGGCAAATTGCTTAAACTCTCTGTCCCTCAGTTCCCTCATCTTAAGGATAATAATAGTACCTCTCTCTTAGAGTTGCTGAGGATTGAATTAGTTAATTTAAGAAAAGTTTTTAGAAAAGTCCCTGGCAATAATTAAGTGCTAAATAATTATTTTCCTGGGATTGCTCAGTTGTTTTTTCTCCCATGATCTTGGTTTTCCTTGAAGATCTAATAATCTTCAGTTATCTGCTTATTTTGATGACTGGAAAATGAGGTTAACTAAGTTAATGAGTACAAATGACTGTCATGTGTTTTGTCTACAGTTACATAGCATTGTTTTCCAAAAATGTGTTCCCCTGAATGGGAGCTGGGTGTTCTCACCTTCCTCCCTGTTTTATACTATGTACGTCTTGGGCTTTGGCTCCTCTGTCTACCTTCCAAGAATTCCTCACAAGTTTTAGTTCAATGACAACTTCTTCTCTAACCATCCAGTTCTCTTACAGACATATTCTTTTTAATGATGTATTGTATGTCATGAAAGGGGAGTGGAACCAAGAGGGAAACAGACGTGTGTGCTCAGCCCTCTGGACACAGATGCCTTTTTGAGCACCTCTGACCTCTCCTGCCCTCTCCTGTTCTCTTGGGCACCTTTAGAAACACCAATATCCTTACCATGGCTTCCAGGACCTTCCCGTAGATGGAGATTTGGTTCTTACATCTCTTCAGACTCACCTCCCACCACTGTCTTTCTCTCAAACTCCATGCTTTAAATATATTGAATTTCTGCTTACATCTTAAATATAATACACCATCTTTCCCCTCTTGGTTTTCACACTTACTTCCTCTTTTGTCTAATAATTAATTCATTCTTTGGGCTCCACAGTTTTCTCATCAGTAAAATGAAGCCTGAAAATACATTGCATTTAGAAGTGTTTCAGGCTTTAAACTTTTGTAATTATATTTAAATAAATAAATTCATTGATATCTGAACTGTGCTCTGACTTCCTCAGTATAATAAGAGTCTCATATTCCAAAAAAACAAAAAAAACAAAAACAGATGTGGGAGGGAAATACTTAATTTTTACCCTAGCCCTCTATATACCCCCTCAGACTTACAGAACTTTTAATTGCAGTCAAATAATTTTTCAAATGCTGAGTAAAATATTAGTACATCAACACAGCAGGATAAGAGGGGGTTTACTAAGAATAGCAGCCCAGCTACCCAGCTAACACCTCTTTTACTTTGAAGCCCTGATAAAGAAAATGGTTTCTGACAGAGCCTCGCAAATTTTCATCAATTAATAAAAGAAACTCAAATCCTGACCCTGAATCGGAATACTTTTAATAGGCATTTTAAAAATTTCCTCTAGAAACCAGGGGCAATATATTTGAGCATGTGCAGTCTTGCTGATAATAATTTGCCCTCTTATAGCTTAACACAAGAGAGCAGGCAAATAGTTTGCCTTGGATTCCGGTCACACAGCCATTTCTTCCCATGCTACGGAGCTGGAATCATTTTCTATATCCTGCTATAAATATCACTTCTCCAGGATGTGTCCTGGAGTCTTCTCAGGTTCTACTCCTAACCCCCATTTCTTAGTTTGTTTCTTATATTTCCCATCCCCCAGGAAAGCCTCACTTTCTGGAGACTTAATACCATCATAATCCCTGTGTCATAAAAGACAAAACCTTCAATAAATGCTGCAGCTGTGGTCATGGAAAGGAAGGAAATTCACTTTAAATCACCATCTCTAAAATAAAAAAAAAATAATGTCTGGTCCAGAAGGACATTATATGCAATCTGGAAAGGTCTTCAACAAAGTCACACGGGAAGTGGTGGTTTCTCACTGCTGCAAACACTGCTGTTATTGTTCACACTGATGAATAGTTTCAGTTCTCACTAATAAGAAATTCCATCAAATGAATATCCTGGAAAACAATCTCAAACTCCAAGAATAACACAAGTATGGGTTTACTGTCAGACTATCTAAGGAGATTCAATCTATTGACCTCTTTATCTGCAGACACTATGAGGACCATATAATTAATTATCCACACTAGGCCGGGCATACTAGAACAGGTTTGAAAATGAAAGGAGCTTTATTAAACACATCAGGCCAACAGAAAAAACAGGATTGCCTTAAAAACAAGGAATGCCTCCCATGAGAGATAAGTACACTAGCTGCAGAACTCAGTCCCTACATAAATTGCTTGTCTCACTGCATATTGTGGCTCAAGGGATTAATCAATCCCACTTGCTCTTAGGGGGGAACAGTTATTCCCCACACTTCATGTTTCCATGGGAGGCACTTGAGTGTAACACACCCTTCTGGCACCTCTATCATCAGGTGATGAGTGACTTGTCTAACAAAAAGAGTTAGTAGGGGAAACTGATTACAGTATATTCTGCAAACCACAGTGGTTCTCTCTCTGCCTAGCAGGCCGGGCCTGCCCCACAGTGGCACCTGGAGATGCCCAGAGCTGTCCATGTCAGGGGGTATGAATCCATCTAATCCAGTCAGGGCATTTGAGCAAGCCATTTGCATGCAAATTAAAAAAACACATTCTCCAGTTGGTTTTATCAGAAACAAAGTTGAATTTATATCTCTATTTGTGTGTCTCTTGGCTCTTAACTCTGAATTGGTTCTGAACTTGAACATGTTGACTCCTAAGACCCTCACCCTTGCTGTTCCCACTGGCAGGAAACAGAGGCTAAGGTAATCTAGGGACACAAAAGAAAGAAAGCAAGAAATTAGGTGGACAAACATCTCTTACTTTTTACGATAAAATACTTTTTAAAGTATGATAAAATACTTTTTACTTTTAAAGTTGTTTGAATAAAATAATAAAAGCTTTTTTAAAGGATTGAGCATCATATAAATTTTTACACATACACACAGAAATCCTGAATAGATTCAGCTGTAGAAATTTATTCCCGTTTAAGGATAAAAAGATTGGCAGGATGGTTGGAGAGAATAAATAAATATCTTAAAGTGGCTCTAAGAGGTGGGAGATTGCAGAAGCACCAATCCCAGAGACACAACACCAGAGGGAATATGGTGATACCTACCCCCCCCACACACACACACCACATACACATACACATAGACACACACACACCATATCCACTACACATCCATGCTTACACATACAAACACTATTCTGAGCATCATTGATCATCTAAGTAAAAAACCAGTGATCAAGCTGCTATCATCTGCCTCTAGTTCTCATGTAAACAATAGCTGAATTAGTGATAGACTTGGAAAGAAATCCTTCCTAGTGGGCAGTTACCAAGAATGGAGTATAGTTGGCAAAGTTGTATTGGTCACTTCTCCATGTCACTTCACAGGGTGTAAGAATTTTCAAATATCCAGTACTCCTATCTAAATGTTGTCTCTCTCATTGATGGGCTCAAAAAAAACAAACATTTTTAAATGGTATAGCCACATCGGCAACTTTCTAAAAGTCCTAATTTTTGCTTGAGAAATAATTCAATAATTTATGCTATTTATTTTTAATGTAACATTTCCTCAAAGGATTCCAATGTAATCTAAACTATTTTCACCAGATTTGCCTCTGATTATTCTAACTCTTTCTTTTGCTCTATTATTTCTTAGAGTTGGCAAGGGCAAATTAATTAGCAGCTGTTTGAATTAAGAAGACTTCTGATTTCTCCTGATAAGTTATGGCAGCTTTACAATTAATATTTTAACCTGCCTGCTGTCCTACCAGTTAGAATAGCAAATACTTTTAGGCAGGATCAGTTGGCACTAGACATCACCACACACTTACACACACGTGCTCACATCAACCTTGGGCTGAGAGAACTTTAGGTGTTAGTTTATGTAAAGCTTCCAATAAGTTCACACTTTTTAAATGTAATGAGGATGGGGGAAAAAGAGGTTGGGGGAAAAATAGTCCACTAAGAACTGAGTCCAGATTTGGATTTGTGCAATCCTGGCATACTTATCTTCCTGAGTCTTTACGTTTTTGATAAAAACAGAAACCCCTGTTGTTCTAATTATAGCCCTGGATGAAAACAGAGCACATGAAGTAAGTGGGAGTGCAATGCTCAAAAAATTACCCATGTGGAGAGAAATGGTAAATTTGACGTTTCACCAGCTTCATCACTAAGAAACACATGTACTTTTCACTGAGCGAAGGTTTGCAAATTTTGCCACAAGCAAAACAGTTTATTGCATCCTGAGTAATGTCCCATGATAGAAAAATATTTCCACCTCAACTCAGAGTTTTTGTCTCACAAAATACTAAAACTTCGTCAAGAAGAGAACTGTCTAACCCCAGATTAATTTGTATAGCAAGGAAGCTACAGGATAGAGAGTAGAGTTTCTATGCTTTCATTAATTCCTCTGGAAATATGAAAGACAGGACATCTGGAAACTCCCAGAATGAACCAGGTACTGTCTTGGGGAGTTTGGGGGCTTTCCATGCCCATGACAAAATGTAACATCTGGATCAGGAGACAGGAAACCAAATAACAAGTTCTCCTCTCAGTCCCAAATAAGTTATAACTGTAAGCCAGTGCATACGACTTTAGAATTTGCTCAGCAGAACTGTCCCTAGCAGTTGGCACTCGTACACAGAAATTGCTTTATAGAGATTCAGGCTAAGGCCTGATGGTATTCAGAGCTCCCCATTGAGGTTCCATAAACCCACCGAGTATCCAAGAAGCACGACAAAACAGGCCCTCACATATTCTACCACTATACTGCAAAGTTCATGAAGACATAGGCAGGTCTTTTTGTTGTGTTTTGCTTTGTTTTTGTAGAGACAGGGTTTCACTCAGTTGCCCAGGCTGGAATGTAACAGCACAATCACAGTTCACTGCAGCCTCGATTTCCTGGGCTCAAGCAATCCTCCTGCCTCAGCCCCTCAAGTAGTGGGGACTACAGGCATGCGCCACCACACCCTAGCTTCTTAGCTTTTCTTTCTTTTTCTCTTTTTTTTTTTTTTTCTTTGCAGAGACATGGTCTCACTATGTTGCCCAGGCTAGTTTCGAACTCCCGGTTTCAAGCAATCCTTGAACCTTGCACCTTGAACCTTGGCCTCCAAAAGCACTAGGATTACAGGTGTGAGCCACACAATGCCTGGCCACATAGCCTGGTCTTGTTTATACTCACATGTCCCAAAACGATGAGGAAGGCCTGGCACATAATCCATAGTAGGCATCCAATAAAGGAGTTTCATTTTGTTCTGTTTTTATATGCCTGTGTCTTTTTTAAAAATTAATGAATCTTACAGAGATTACATGCTTCCTGAACCTGGGAGAACTGACCCCACGTTCTCTGGAGATTTGCCAGTCAACGACTGATTCCACCGAACAAACCAAGATTATCTTTCCAAACAAGTTTTCAAATGATAAGTAACGTCCCTGGTTTGATGATTTGAACTGACCTCAGGACTCTATGTTGATGCTATGGACAATAAGCCAGATAACAACGGTACCCGAGTGTAACTCAATGAGCCTCTTCTTAGGGAAGGGGTGTGCCTGGGTGATGGCTATACTGCCTACCGCCATAGCTCAAGCCATGTGCCTGAGGCTGTGCATGAGGGAGAGAAAGAATGTCCACTCCCAAAAGAACTGATCCAGGGCGTGAACAGAACCATTGCACATCCTCAGGAGGTTCCAGCGAACCTGCACATCCATGTCTGCACTTAGACAACCTAAAGAGAATGAGAATACTTTCCCAGATCGCAGCAGAAGTTCAACTGAATTCAGCTCATTCTTTAGAGAAAATGTAACTTCCAAGGTGAGGACAGGAGAATCAGACAAAGACAAGCAGAGACTCTCCCTTTTCTGCAGTACCATCGTTAATATAGGAAAGGAGGAAAGGAAAAGATCCCCAAGGGCGGTTCCTCACAAACAAATGAAGCACCTAGTCTAATTCAAAGTAGAAGAGAGGGCTTCCCCTCCCGCTATTTTCTAAAGAAGAAAGAGATAATGTTCCCTGTCACCAAAAATTAGCAATGAGGAGTATTTGCCATAATCAAAAACTATTTGCAAACTCCCAAAAAGAGAAGAAAATCATGGAAGTAAAAGATTATATATATACATTATCTTACTATTTATAGATACATAAATTTATATATGTATATATAAAATTAGTCCTGCCTACCACTCCCTTCAATATGGAAGATATTGATGTCCTTTTTCTTAATTAAAAACAAAAGAAGTTTCTAAATATATCCAAAGTCAAAAAATAAGCCAGTGTTTCTGTCAGGTATTTTTCAAAAACTACATCATTTGTCAGTTTTGATAAGGTTTAGTGACAGAGACACTTAGCTCTCTAAGCCAGTCCAATTCAGGAACACTATGGAAAGCATCCTTGGACCCCAACAAGGTTAAATCTACAATTTAACTAGTTAAATATTTGCCTAGACAAAATCACGTAATTAATGGCTTTTTTGCCCTACTTTAATAACAGAGAAGAAGGTACCGTGGAAGCCCAGCGATACTCAAAACCCTCAGAACTACGCTGACTTGTCATCATTTCTCCTGCATATCCAAGCCCATACACTAAACATTAATTTCCACCAGGAAGTGTGACAGTTGTATTTCTAGTAATATACAAAAAGTTTCTCTGCCATCATGAGAGAGAAGAAAATGAACTTGGTGTCAAAGACATCCAAAGGAATATTTGATGCCCCTAGGACAACAAAAATACGAATTATTTCAGAAATGTATGATAGTGGTATGTAAGGAATCTGTCATCATTGGACAGCTCAGAATGACACAACTGAAGCTCAAACTGAATTTATGAGCTTAGCAGCCAAGAAGAAAATAAAAAAGAATTCATTAAGGTTTTTAATGATCATAATTTAAATAGTCACATCACCTTTATACAAAGGAAAAAGTATATATTCAACTTAGGAGAGCTGAGGTTGAATTTAGACTCTGATGTTTACTACATGCTTGCCCCTGGAAGAATCATTTAATAACAGCAAATGTTTAGTGAGAACTTTATATGTTTTAGGCACTGCTCTAATAATTGTGTATATTAACATATGAAGTTAACCCTCAAGATAACCCTACAAGTAAATATTTAAAACCAACCATCCAATCATCAAATGAAAAGTGAATGGCTTAAATAATCCCATTAAAAGTCAAATATTGTTAGATGGGATATTTTTTAAAATCCAACCTAATTGGATAAGGAAAATGTGGCTCATACACACCATGGAATACTAAGCAGCCGCAAAAAAGAATGAGATCATGTCCTTTGCAGGGACATGGATGAAGCTGGAAGCCATCATTTTCAGCAAACTAACACAGGAACAGAAAACCAAATACTGCATGTTCTCACTCATAAGTGAGAGTTGAAGAATGAGAACACATGGACACCGGGAGGGGAACATCACACACTGGAGCCTTTCAGGGGGTGAGGGACAAGGGGAGGAGAACATTAGGACAAATACCTAATACATGCTGGGCTTAAAGCCTAGATGATGGGTTGATAGGTGCAGCAAAACACCATGGCACATGTATACCTATGTAACAAACCTGCACATTCTGCACATGTATCCTGGAACTTAAAGTAAAATAAAATAAAAGGTTTTTAAAAAGCAAAATCCAACTAAATGTTGTCTAGAAGAAACTCACTTTAAACAAACAAAAACATACAGCTTAAAAGTAAAAGTATGAAAAATGATATACTGTGCTAACACTGAAAAGAAAGCTTATTTGATTATATTAATATTAGAAAATGTAACTTTTAGAGAAATTACTATTGCCAAAAGTACATAATAGTAAAGAGAAAAATTCATCAAGAGACATATTATTTCCAAAAAATAGGATTGAAATAATATACAGTATGTACTCTAACTGCAGTGGAATCAGAAATCAAAACAAGAAAATATCAAGAAAATGCTCAAATATTTGGAAATTAGGCAAAACATCAGAGAGCAATGATGGGATCAAATAAATCACAATGGGAATGTTTAAATACTTTAAACAGAATGAAAATTAGATTATATCAAAGTTTGTGATATGAAACTAAAGCAGTGCATAGAGGTAATTTTTTTGCATTAATGCATATATTGGAAAATAATAAATATCTAAAATCAACAGCCTAAACTCCTACCTTAAGAAATTTGAAAAAAATTGAAAAAATTAAACATTAAATAATTAGAAGTAGAAAATAGTAAACTTAAGAACAGAAACTAATAAGCTAAAACAAACAGAAAAAAGAGACAACACCAACAAGATAAATATCTGGTTCTTTGTAAAGGTTAATAAAATTAATAAAGCTCTAGTTAGAGGTTTATGACTAACCTAGTTAGAGGTTAGTCATGAACAAAAAGATAGAAGACATAAATTACCAATAGCAGAAATGAGAAACAAGGCATCAGTGCAGAGCCTACAGATATTAATATGAAAATAAGGAATATCATGAGCAGCTTTATGCTAATGAATTCAACACTTTTGATAAAATAGATAAATGACTTGGTATTTATAGACAAGTCACTCCAAAAATAGATAACAGGACATAAGCTGTATACTCTCAAAGAAAAAAACAAAAATAAAAGAAAATTAGTTTAAGTTATAGTTAAAATTCTTCTCATAAAGAAAATTCTAGGACAAGAAGATTTTACTAATTAATTCAAACAAACACTTAAGAAGAAATGATATAATTGTGCACAAACTGTTTCAGAAAAGAGGCAGAACCACATCCTAATTGATACAAGGCCAGCATTGCCCTGATACCAAAACCAGACACTAACATTGCATAAAAGGCACCACAAACTACTATGTCTTGTGAACACAGACACAAAATCCTTAATAATTTATTAGCAAATCAGGTACTGCAATATATAAAAGGTAATAGATATCATGACCAAATAGGGTGTATATTACAAATTCAAGATTGGCTTGACATTCAAAAAGTAATCAATCTAATTCACCATATTTACAAAATAAAAAACTACATGATAGTGTCAATAGATACAATTAAACAAAATTTTATAAAAATTCAGCACTCATCCATGATTTAAAAACTGCTAATTGCAAATAGAAGAGAATTTCCTCAATCTAATAAATGACATTACAAAAAAAGCTGTAGTTATTCTCTTTAATAGTCCTGATAGAGTGACTGATTTTCCTTCCCTGTAAATAAAGAAAAAGACAAAAATATTCTCACTACTTTTACTCAACATTATAACGAATCGCCAGTGTAATAAGGCAAGTAAAAGAATTGAAATGCATATATGCTGGAAAGGAAGAAGTAAAACAATCTTTACTCAGAGACAACTTGGTGATCTATCTAGTAAACCCAAAGAATCTATCAAAAATCTACTAGAACCAATAAATGACTTTAGAAAAGTCATGGGATACAAGGTTTAGATCTAAAAATCATTTTATTCTTAAATACTAGCAATGTAAAATCAGAAAATAAAACTTTAAAGCAATACATTTCATAAAATTATGAAATATCTAGTTAGAAATTAAACAAAGATATGCAAGACTATACACTGAAAACTACACTACATTGCTGAGAGAAATTTTAAAAGATCTATATAAATGGAGAGATACACTCAATTTTGTTAAGAGGGCAATTCTTTCCAAATTCATCTATATATTCAATGTAATTCCCATCAAAATTCTAGCTGATTTTTGGTAGAAATTGACAAACTAATCCCACTACATGAAAATACAGAGGTCCCTTAGAATAGCCAAACCAATTTTGTAAAGAAAGAACATAGTTGGAGGGCCTACACTACCTAATACTCACCAGAAAGCCTTATTGTCATAAGAAAATGTGATGTTGGCATAATCATTATTATTCAAGAGAACAGAATGTAGAGTTCAGAACTAGACCTGCATAAATAAGGTTAACTGCTATTCAATAAAGGTGCCAAGACATTTCAACGGGGAAATAAACTTTTAACAAATTATACTGGAAGAGTTAGATATTCACATGCAGAGAGAGACAGAGAGAAACACTAACTCTTACCTCACACATCATTCATGAAAACTTAATTCAAAATGGATCATAGACTTAAGCATAAGGGGTAAAACTATAACATTTCTACTAAAAGCATAACAGAAAATCTTAATAATCTCAGATTAAGTATAGATTTTTAAAATAGGATGCAACGCAGTATGAAAGAAAAAGTGATAAATTTGAATTCATCAAAAATTAAAATATTTTGCTCTGCAAGAAACACTGTTGGGAAAATAAAGAGATAACCTATTAAATATATAAATATATAAGAATATACAAACACAACTCAATACTAAGAAGACAACACATTTTTAATGGGCAAAAGATGGAGATACTTTACCAAAAATAATATGCAGACACCAAATAACCATATGAAAACAGTGCTCTAAATTATTGTTCATTGAGAATGGAAATTTAAAAACTGAAGTAAGACACCAATATACATACAGTAGAATGGCTGAAATTTAAAACTACAACTGACCCTTGAATAACACAGGTTTAAATTGCACAGGTCCATTTATATGTGGATTTTTTTCAACTAAACATGGCTTAAAAATACCGTGTTCGTGGGATGCAAAACTTGTGTATATGGGAGGCTGAATGTATCTGCTGTTCCACAGGGCCCACTGCAGGATTTGAGCAAGTATGAATTTTGGAATGCACAGGGGTCTTGGAACCAATTCCTGGTGCATACCAAGGGACAACTGCTATACCAAGTGTTGGTGCTGGTGGAAATCTAAAATGGTGCAACTACATTGGAAAAAAGTTGGCAATTTCATGTAAAGTTAAAAACAAACTTACCAAATGTCTGAGCAATTCCAATCCTAAATATTTATCCAAGTGAAATAAAGGTTTGCAAGCAAAGAAGACTTGTACAATACATGAATTTCCACAGTAGTATTTTTACTCACAATGGTCAAAAGCTGGAAACAATCCAAATTTCTACCAAATGGTAAATGGATAAACAATTTTTAAAATATCCATACAACGCAATACTACTCAGAATTTAAAATGAAGATGAGACTACTAAATACATGAAACAGCATTGACTCTCAAAAGCATTATGGTAAGTGAAGGAAGACAAACACAGAAGACCTCATACTCTATGATTCTACATTTGTAAAATTCTAGAACAGACAAAACTATATCAATGGCATGTCGTGGTTTTCAGGGATCAGGAGTTGCAGAGAGAGAATTAACTGCAACAGGGTATAAAAGAACTTTCTGACGTGTCTGAAATGTTCTATATCACGACTGTGGTGGTGATTACACTGCAATAAATATCTGTCAAAAGTCATGTCTTTGTGCAGTTAACAGAGGTAAATTTTATACAAGTTGAGATATACAAATTATATCTCAATAAACCTGGCCCCCAAAAATGCTATTTGATTCTAACTGATTATTGCAAGTAGTTTTTTCTCCTCAATACTTTGCATTGGTTTTCAAACTTTCTACCATATATTTGAATTACTTTATAATCAGTAAAACAAAAGAAAGTAACACCTTAGTAATAGTAGTTTAAATAAAAGAAAGGATCAAGTAAAGGAATTAGGGTGAATCACAGACACACACAATATATGTGTGAAGAACTGAGAATGGAACTTCCATTCCTGGAAAAATGCTATGATAGATGTTTGGATGGAGAAATCCTCCAATAAAGGACATATAGATGATGGATAAAATAGTACAGGAATGATTTTTAAAACTTTTCAAATATACAGGAAGAGAATCATCTGAAGTCAGCCAGGGGAGTCGGGGGGAAACAGAAAAAGAAAAAGCAAACAAAGCTAGCATGAATTTAGAGAAACGGATAAGGTCTAAAGACTGAAGCTTTCATTAGGACATCTGTTAATCTCTGAAGCCCCGGGATCTATGTTTAAATACACAACAGCTTCTCTGAAAACATGAAATAATGCTTGGATCTCTAAGAATAATATGAGGCTAGGTCAGGAATTTTGCAAATAGCCAGGAGTCCTTAAAGAGAATACCCTCAGGTGGGTGCAAGTCATTTGATAAAAGTCATTTTATGGTAACCAAAGTTTCAACTCACCAGAAATATGTAAAAAGCCTAAACTTCTATACACATAATAACATTCACAATATGTAAAGCAAAAATTATCAGAATGTAGAGAAATCCTCTATCACATGAGAAGTTTCAGGATATACCTCTTAGGACTTGATAAATCAAGCAAGAAAAAATCAGAAAAGATAAACAACAACAAAAAATAATTAACAAAATTAATAAGTTTGAGTTCATGTACAAGTACATTCAATAAATGAGGAATAGATATTCTTTTCAAGCATCTATGAAACATTTATGAAAGTTGAGTCTGTAAGATTGTATTTTCTGTCTGCCTGGAACATGATTAGGATAAAACTCATCATGAAAAATATAACATAAAAATGTATACATACGCACATATATATTTAGAAATTGTAAAACACAAGAGAATATCTCATGGATCAAATAAAATAAAAATATAAATACTTAAAACCAAATGATGATTAAAAATACTATTTATCAAAGCTGTGAGATGCATTTAAAATTATATTTATACCCAAACAAAAATAAATCGTTCGACCAAAAAGATACCTGCACTCATGTGTTTATCACAGGCCTATTCACAAGAGCAGAGACATGGAATCTACCCAGGTGCCCATCAATGGTGGACTGGATAAAGAAAATGTGGTACATATACACCATGGAATACTATGCAGCCATAAAATAGAATGAAATCCTGTCCTTTGCAGCAACATTGATGCAGCTGGAGACCATTAGCCTAACAGAAAACCAAATAACACATATTTTCACTTATAAGTAGGAGCTAAATCTTGAGTATACACAGACATAAAGATGAAGGCAATAAACACTGGGGACTACAAGAATAGTGAGTGGGAGAGAATGGCAAGGGCTGAAGAACCTTCTATTGCGTACTAGGCTCACTACTTGGGCGATGGATTCAATAGAAGCCCAAACCTCAGCATCATGCAATATGCCCTGGCAGTAAACCTGCACATATACCCCCTGAGTCTAGAGTGTAAATGAAAATTTTAAAAGAATAAATTTATGCCTGGAGGGTTACAGCCTTACACACATATATTTGAAAAGGACAAAAATAAGGTAAGCATAGCACTTAAAAATTTAGAGGAAGAAAAGGACTGTTGGAATACATCCAAAGAAAGTAGAAGAAAGAGACGCATAAGGGGGAGAAATTAACGTCATAGCGAATGATATTTTTAATGGCCAAAAGCTGGTTTGTTGAAAAGACAAGCACAGTTGTCAACTTTGGCAAGATATATCAAGAAAACATATGGGGAGGGGCAAATGAACAATACTGAGAGTGAAAGGGGGAAACTGTTACTTTTGGAGAAAGAAAAAATATAGAGATACAGACATTCAGGGAGAAAGCTGAAGAAGCCCAGAGGAGAAAAAAAGAGAAGAGGATAGGAGGTGAGAGAGTCAAAGAGGAAGAGGAAGTGAGAAAAAGGGGAAAGCAACACAGAGGAAGAGAAAGACAGAGACACAGACAGAGCCACAGACACCTAAAGCAAGAGAGTTGGTGAGTGACAGGGGCTAAGAAATAGGCTAGTGGTAGTTTCTGTTTTCAAGGCTCATCTGGTGCAAGAGGGAAATTATAATTGAGCTTCTAAACAATAGACAACGGTTCTTATTTTCTTCATCTCTCATCTTATATGGAAATCTACATTCATCCTCTCTTTCTCGAGAACAATTCTCAAAGCACAGTATGGGGACCTACAGGGAAAGCTAGATCTTTCTAAGGAGTGTACAAAGTCGAAACAATTTTTGTAATCATCCTAGGACATTATTTGCCTTGTGTCACTCACCTTCATCCTCTCACCAGGGTACAGAGGAGTTTCTCAGAAGCTCCACCGTGTATGATGATATCGTTTCTCCTTTCACTAATGGAACATATGTTTGTGAATTCTGATCCTTCATGTTTTTCTCTGTGTTGATTTATACTAGGTTAAATACAGATGACTATGACCCCATACACACAAGCTCAGGTAACTCACCTGACCAGATGTGTCCCCTGCTGTCTGGGCAGCACTCCTGTGTCCTTTTGGTTCATGATTGTAGAAGTGCCCTAAGTCACTACAGTGGCTCTTTTCTCAGACTTGACTCCTCTCTATTCTTTCCCAAACCCACACTCAATCACAGGAGCTTTCTTCCACACTCCCCTGTGAAGTTCTTGAACTTGAAATCATTTCATTTTGCCAAAGTTGCTTTTCATCGCTTCCAAAGAACAGCCTCCATTCACCTGAGTCCAAGTGCTTCTGCTGGGCGGTTGTCTATCACAGACCTGTCCTGTCACCTCGCCATATTTGACTCCCAACTCCACTGCCTTTGCCAGCCAGACCAGCAGTCCTCTTAGTGGTTTCGTCCCCTAGTCCCTTGGCAGTTGCCAAGTCACACTGCTTTCTAACCCACCAACCCCCTAAAACTCTCCATCCATGCAAGAAGCCTGATTAGTTAGATTCATGGAGAATAACCACCCTTTCCCTAAAACTCCTGCCAATGTATTGACCTGACCTAACTCCTCCTACCACAGGAAGGAAGAGGGAGGGCAGGAGGGAGCGAGGTGGGAGGGAAGGAGAAAGAAAGAAGTAAAGGAGAGTGGAAGGGGTGTTAAGGGAAGGGAGGAGAAGAGAGAGATCCAGAAAAAGCAACTGTGGCAGCGCCCTGTGTCTGTTCATACCTCAAGTATCTTTCGGGTAGATTCTCACAGTTAACAAACAATGAACAGAAAGTATCAGTCAGTGCATCATTAAATGTATCTATATTTACACACTCTATTCCCTACCCTTTGCTTTGTTTGCTTAATTATCCTCATTAGGAATTATTAGCAAATCCAAACAACTTACAAAGGAGCCATTAGCCTGGTAACTACAGCAAACATCAGCACAACCAGGGGGTCCCCAGTGGAGATAGAGACCTGCTAAATCAGCCATTCTACCGAAAATAGAAATGACGAGGAGGAGGTAATCTACCTGAGAGGTCATGCCCTCTTCCCAGATTGTTTGTTATTTGTTCGGGGTCCCTGGGTAAGGTGTGTGTTTGTTTACTTGAATATAACCACATCAGACTGAGTTTGGGTTTCCTACCCTTCTGGAAAAGTAGGTACAGTGGCTTGATCTATAGGGAATAAGGCTTGGATTAGAACTCCAGGAAACCCTGGCCCATCAAATGTAGGACCTTCTACTTGTAAATCACCATGACTTCTAAAAAACTGCATGTGTCATGGAGAGATCTAGTGAAACTGTAGATAAATGCAATCGAGGGCAATTTTAAATAGGACAGTTATTTGTATGGGAAATTGTCCCCTTTGATGTATTAGATTAACTTATAAGTGATAAAGACAGACTAACCATAGGAACCATCAGTACTAAGGCATGTGGTGTGTGAGTTCTTTCGTCCTGGAACCCCTGAGGGATAGCGTTTAAGGCATTGGATACTGAGTCAACGGGGCTCCTGAAACCAGCAACATGTCTCTCCCAAAGAAAGGAAAATGAGCTTCTTGTACCTAGTTTATCAAGAGCCCCACCCCTCACTATTCTAGTGTCTTAGGGAAATAAAATATAGCCAGAGTCCCTGCCACCAGAATGGTGTACACACATCACCATTAAACAAGGAAACAGTGTTAATGGTTAAATGCTACATGTGTAGTCAAGACAACAGCTACTATAATTGAGAAAGGAGACATTTTGGGGCTACAGTTAAAGGGAAAGATGATTTCCAAACCTGGTGCTTGATCAAGATCTAAACAGGTGAGAACAGAATGCGTTGGACCAAGAAACCAGAGAACCCCCAGTGATAGGATTTTTGCAGAACATCTATATGCCACCATCTAACTTGCTGGTGGGTTACAGGGTAAGGGGTAAGGAAAGACTAAACAAACAAGATTGTCAACTGCATCATGTGAGATGCAAAGGAGATGTAAGAAAGCATGAAGTGCTCAAGAAATGACAAGCACTTCAATACAACTGAACCTCAAAACTTGGGAAGAAAACACTGTTGCAGTGTGCAGCTTAACCTCAAAATGTGGAAAGAAAATGCTGGCACAGTGCTCAATGAAGCTGGAAAAGTAGCCCTGGCAAGTAGCCTCAAAGCATCAAATTCCAAAGGTCCATGAGTGTTGTGCTCAGATATCCCATTATGCTGAAGCTTCTACAAAGACAGAGCTTGCTTCAGGGAAAACTCACAGGAGGCAGCAAAAACAGAACTTCAGCTTAAACCTCACCACTTCCGGAAAGCCTCCTTGCCCCCTGATCCCCCACTATACCTCTGTTGCACTATGAAGACAAATGAAGTAAAGAAAAATATGGTATCAGAGCACAGCATACAGACAGCCTGTAGATTCAGTGGGTGGGAAGTCAGCCATGGGTGGACCTAGCATCACATAGAGGGAATCAGGTACATGGACACAATGCTCGTTTCAGAAAGGCAAAACCGGTCCCTGAGGAAGGAGAGGTATTGAGTACAGATCAAGAGAATAAAGTGGGGTTTTGGTTTCTGCATTAGGATACAGGGGGTTTGCAGGGCAAAAGCCCAGCTCTTAGGCAAGAACAAGGGCTAGAGTGCAGTGTCTGAGCAGGCACAGAAGCCAAGAGGAGTGCTGATAAGTCAACGAGTTAATGAATTACCAAGAGATGGCGAGATACGGTTTGGATGCTTGTGTCCTCCAGATTTCATGTCGAAATGTAATCCCCAGTGTAAGAGGTAGGGTCTGGTGGGAGGTGTTTGAGTCATGGGGGTGGATCCCTCAGGTATGGTTTGGTTCCCTCCTCACTGTAATGAGTGAGTTCTTACTCTGAGTTCATACGAGATCTGGTTGTTTAAAAGAGTGTGGCACCTCCCACCTCTCTCTCTTGTTCCTGCTCTCACCATGTGATATACCAGCTTCTCCTTTATCTTCCACCATGATTGGAAGCTTCCTGAGACTTCCCCATAAGCAGATGTTGGAGCCATGCTTCCTGCACAGCCTGCAGAACCATAAGTCAAATAAACCTCTTTTCTTTGTAAATTACCTAGCCTCAGATATTCCTTCACAGTGATGCAAAAATGGGCTAGCGCAGGCCCCAAGAGTCTATGATGAGGCCGAACCCATAGCACTTCCTGTCGTATGAGAGGGCTGGCATACCCTGCACCCCTCAGCATGCAGAGTGCTGTTTGTGGGCATGAATGGAAAACAGGCTATGGGCAGGGGAAGGAAAACCAGAGCTCCCTGTAGAGAGAAAGACTAGGAGATAACAGGAGGTAAAAAAGATAAACTCATTTTTGCAAAATTGATCACATGATCTTTTTTTGGGTACATCGATTTTTTTTATTTTTTTTATTTTTTTGGAGCTTGAGACCTGCTGTGGAAGGTACATGTTATGAAATTCCAGCACACTATGAGAACACAAACTTTTTCTCTTACCAGTGGGATTTATCAGAATAGAATCTTTTACTTGAAGCCAACAAAAATTTTCAGCCTAGGCAGGAGCAGTATAATGAACCTCTGTTCATGAATAGAGGCATTTTTCACCTGCTGAGGCCATTAGTCATTATCCAGGGTCTCACTGTGATGAGCATGATAGAGAAGCCAGTCCACTGAAAGTAAGATAAATTGGTAATTCCAAGTTTGCAGGACGAGTGAGTCTCCCATCAAGTCTCTTTCCCTTTTTATATTTTTAGGTTAAATGAACAGGTGTTATCACTGCCATCTATATATTTATATGCACACCTTTGTAAATTATATTCTCCCTTCCAGGAGCAAGCCAGTAAGGACTAGGAGGGAATTGGTGCTGTCTGAAAACTTTGGTGGCTGTTTGGGGTTTGCAGGGCCACTCATGCCTTCTCCTCATGGAGCATAGTCACGAACAGCAAATAAATTTCAGTGCTTATCAGTCCTACAAGAATCCACAACTCCAACTACAGGAATCTGCTAAACCCCAACTGGGAAAACATAGCTTAGGACTGGTCATTTGGTAGATCTTTTTCTTAGAATCAGCCTACTTGGTCAGGTCTACAAAGATAGGACAAAGATCTAGAAGACTCCAAAGAGGCTGGCCCAACCAACTTCAGGGTGTGGAATCTAGGCCTGCCCCACACACCCAGGTGGGGGTGGGGGGGCAGGGATTCGTACATTTTTGCATTGCTGTAAAGGAATACCTGAGGCTGGGTAATTTATGAAGAAAAGAGGTTGAATTGGCTCATGGTTCTGCAGGTCTTACAAGGATGGCTTCAGAATCTGCATCGGGCGAGGGCCTCAGGAAGTTCATGATCATGGTGGAAGGTGAAGGGGCAGAAGGCACATCACATGGGGAGAGCTGGAGCAAGAGAGAAAAGCAAGAGGTGCCACACTCTTTTAAACAGCAAGATCTTGTGTGAACCGAGAAAGAACTCACTCATCACCAAGGGGACAACCCTAAACCATTCATGGGGGATTTGCCACCACAAGCCAATCACCTCTTACCAGGCCCCACCTCCCACATTGGGGATTACATTTCAACATGATATTTGGAGGGGACAAACATCCAAACTGTACAGGGGACCAAGAAATAGACAGAACAACTTTTCCCAAGGAGGAGACAGTGGGAGAGAAAGAAAGACAGC
The DNA here is from genome assembly GCF_024542745.1 of Macaca thibetana thibetana. Classification (NCBI taxonomy): domain Eukaryota; kingdom Metazoa; phylum Chordata; class Mammalia; order Primates; family Cercopithecidae; genus Macaca; species Macaca thibetana. The sequence continues at coordinate 35,758,684 of NC_065586.1, read as the reverse complement.
TTGATTTCACCTTCTACACAGGGGCCATGACCATCAGGAAGACAGGGGCTGGTCAATGTCAGGCCCTGAGCTGTGATGGAACAGATGCCCAGGGATTGAGGAGGAGGCTGAGAAGGAGCACTCTACTGCTCCTTGGGTGTGGAGGGGAACAGACACCTCTCCTCCTCCTCAGTGGACCAAGGTAGGAAATGTGAGGAGCAGAGGAGGAAAGGATATTCTCTCTCTCGGCATTGTACATGTGTTGCCTAATTGAATCTTCACACCCACCTTGCAGTGTATCTGTATGATTATCCCTATTTAAACAGATAAGGAGACTGAGGTTGAGAGGTTAGGTTACCAGCACAAGGTTAAAGGGTAAATAAGAATGTCCAAATTTGAAACCAGAGCTTCTCCAGTGTCCATGTTCATGTTCATTTCATTGCACCTGAACACTGGAGCTGCCATAAGAAATCACAGCACACTTGCTGGCTTAAAACAAGAGAGATTTATTATTTCACAGCTCTGGAGGCCAGATGTCCAAAATCAAAGTGTCAGCAGGACCACACCATTGTAGACAGCTCTCAGCAAGGACCCTTCCTTGCCCGGTGCAGATTCTGGTGACTCCTGCATCTCTTAGCTCATGACTGTTTCACTCCAAGCTCTGTCTCCATCTACATGTGACCTCTGTGCGTCTGTGTGTCCTCTCCTCTCCTTATAAGGATAGCAGGGTTGGCTATGGAGCCCTCCCTTACTCAGTATGACCTCATCTTAACTAACGACACTTGCAAAGACTGCTTCCAAATCAGGTCACTTTCTGAGGTTCCAGGGAAAACCCTCTACAATGACATTCATGGCATGATCTCTTCGGCCGGCTGCCTAGGAAATGTAGAGGGTATTACAGGCCATGTGCAGCCATGTTTTTTGTGCCCTGGATTTGAGAGGCAGTGTGTTTAAAGCATAATCAGGACTGGATGTATGTGATCACAGAACAGTAGCAGTGACATAGACAACCAAATTAATTTTTTGAAAATGGAAAGAGGAATGGAGAGAAGGAGAAGAGAGAGACTTAGGCCACATGTTCAAGTTTAACTGGAGCCCAAAGGCATTTGGGATGTGCTCTGGAATTATCGGATTGCAGGGGCATGATCAAAACCAGCATAAACAATATGATCCTGACTTGTTTGCAGAATAAATTGGAAGGCAGAGGGCAGCTGGGAGCAATATGATGCATTCAACTAGTCCTGAGGTGGCTGTGGCTGAGAGGGAGGGACAGAATAAGCTAGAAAATGTTGAGAAGTGTTTGATAAAAGATGAACTGTGAGGGACAAGAAAAAGGAGGAAGAGGCCAAAAATAAATCCAAGTTTGAAAGACTGAAAAAAGCCTTTGACACGTTCGATAAGGGACAAGGTGAGGTTTTGAATCATCAGGTGCTGGCCCGACAAGAATTAAAATATAGAAAAGCAAATCACACATTCTGTGAGAGAGCACAAGGTGTACATACCCCAAGTATAAAGTGCCGCTGCTCAGCCGCCCACATGCAGCAAGTTCAGCAAACCCTCATGTCCAGCACAGGGCTGCAGCCTTTCGTTGACAGAGCTCATCTCCACAGCCAGCCAGGCCCCTCTTCTCAAGTCTGATTCAGCCCTTGCACCTCTATGAGCCCAAGAACATGCAGATCATCCTCAGTAATGATTCTGCTTCAGGCTGGATATCTACCAAGGGTGCTGTCTGCTCAGAATCTAACAGTCGCTGTTTTATCACTTTTCTACAGTTCTTTGGGATCTATAGTCCAAAATATCAATATTCCCCCCCCCCAATTCTGGGCTATGATGATATAAAGTGGCTATGATCATTTACATACAAGTCTGTGTAGACATTTGTTCTGTTAGATTTCCAGTAAAAGAGTAACCATCTGATTTTCTTTTTTATATACAGATCCTTCCTTCCTACCTGCCTTCCTGTCTTCTTTCCTTCTTTCCCCTTCTTCTCCTCCTTCCCCTCCTTTCTCTCCTTTCCTTCCTTTTCTTCTAATAATAGGATCTCACCGTGTTCCTTAGGCTGGAGTGTAGTGGCACAATCATAGCTCACTGCAGTCTCAACCTCCTGGGCTTAAGTGATCCTCTAGCCTCAGCCTCCTGAATAGCTAGCACTACACATGCACCCTACCATGCCTGGCTAGATTTTTGTTTTTGTAGAGATAGGGTCTCACTATTTTTGCCAGCTGGTCTCAAACTCCCAGCCTCAAGAGATCCTCCCACCTCAGTCTCCCAAAGTTCTGGGATTACAGGTGTGAGCCACCATGACCAGTCTATATAGACTTTAATTTTTTATAGCAGTTTTAGTCCCATAGCAACACTGAGAAAAAAAGTACGGCGAATTCTCATCTACCCTCTGCCCCTCCCCCAACATGCCCAACCTCCATTATCAACATCCTCCACCAGAGTGGTGTATTTGTTACAATTGATGAACCTACATTGACACATCGTCATCACTCAGAGTCCATGGTTTACCCATAGTTTACATAAGGGTTCACTCTTGGTGTTGTACATGCTATGGATTTTGATAAATGGGCAGTGATATGTACTTACCATTACAATAGCATATGAAACAGTTCCACCTCTCTAAAAGTCCCCTGTGATCTGACTATTCATGCCTCCCTCACTAAACCCTGGCAATCACCGACTCTTTTACTGCCTCTATAGTTTTGCCTTTTCCAGGATGTCATACTTGGAATTATACAGTGCGTAGCCTTATCAGATTGACTTCCTTCACTTAGTATTATGCATATAGGTTTCCTCCGTGTCTTTTTACAGCTAATTTCTTCATAGCACTGAATAATATTCCATCGTCTGGATGTACCACAATGTGTTTATCCCCTCACCTCCTAAAGGATAACTCAGTTGCTTCTAAGATTTGGCAATTCTTCAAAAAGCTGCTGTAAGCATCCATGTGCAAGTTTTTGTATGAATATAAGTTTTCAACTCATTTGAGTACATGCTAAAGAGATTACTGCATCATATGGCAAGAGTGTAGTTTTGTAAGAAACTTCCAAACTGCCTTCCAAAATAGCTGTACCATTTTCATTCCCACCAGCAGTGAATGAGAGTTCCTGTTATTCTACATCCTCCCCAGCACCTGGTGTTGCCAGTGTTTAGAATTTTGGTGATTCTAATAGGCATGTTGTGGCATCTCGCTGCTGTTTTAATTTATGATTCCTTAATGGGATATGATGTGGAGCATCTTCTCAATTGCTTACTTGCCATCTGCATATCTCCTTTGGTGTGGTGTCTGTTCAAGTGTTTTGCCCACTTTTAAATCACAGTGTTTACTTTCTTATTGTTGAGTTGTAAGAGTTCTTTGTCTATTTTAGATAAAGTCCTTTATAAGATAGATCTTTTGCAAATATTTTCTCAAGATCTGTTGCTTATATTTTTTTGATAGGATCTTCAACAGAGCGGAAGTTTTTAAATAAAGTTCAGCTTATCAATTATTTCTTTCATGGACTGTGCTTTTGGTGTTGAATCTAAAAGTTCATGGCCATACTGTAGGTCACCTAGATTTTCTCGTGTTATCTTCTAAGAGTTTTATTAAGTTTGCTCTTTACATTTAGGTCTATAATCCATTTTGAGTGCATTTTTGTGAAGAGCATAAAGCTTATATTCAGATTTATTTTTATGCATGTGGATGTCCAAGTGTTCCAGCTCCATTTGTTGAAAAGACTATCTTTGCTCCATTATACTGCTTTTGTTTCATTGCCCAAGATCAGCTGATGATATTTATGGTCTATTTCTGAGATTTTTATTTTGTTTCATTGACTTACTGGTCATTCATTTAGCAATACCACACTGTCATGATTAGCATCGATTATAGGATGTCTTGAAGTCAAGTACTGACAGTCCTCCAACATTGTTCTCCCTCGGTAACATGTTGCTAATTCTAGATATTCAACTCTTCATGTAAACTTTAATATTAGTTTGTTCATACCAAAAAAATATTTTACTTGGATTTTGATTGGGATTGTGTTGACTCTATACCTCAAGTTGGGAAAACATGACATCTTGACAACATTGAGCCGTTAAATCCATGAACATGGAATATCTCTCAATTTATTTATTTCTTCCAGAGTTTTGTCATTTTCCTCATATAGATTTTGTACAATTTTGTTAGATTTATACCTAAGTATTTTATATTCAGAAGGGCTAATGAAAATGATTTTGGGTTTTCAATTTGAACTTTTACTTGTTCATTGATGGCATATAAGAAAATATTTAACTTTTGTATATTAACCTTGCATTCTATAACCTTGCTATAATCAAGGAGTATTTTGTTGATTCTTTCAGATTTTCTACTTAGATTATCATGTGTTCTTCAAACGAAGAGAGTTTCATTTTTTCCAATTAGTATACCTTTTATTTTCTTATTGTATTAGCTCAACTTCCCAAAATTTTTGAAAAGGAGTGATGAGAAAAGAACACCTCTGCCACTTGCCTGATATTAGCAGGAAAACTTCTAGTTTCTCACCAAGTGTGTTGGTAGCTATAGGTTTTCGTAGATGTCTTTGTCAAGTTGAAGATTTACCATGAATAAGTGTAGAATTTTGCAAATGCATTTTCTGGTTCTATTTATATGATCATGCAGTTTTTCTTTCTTAGCCTGTTGAGAGGGATTACTTAAATTGATTTTGGATTATTAAACTAGCCTTGCATATGTGGGATAAATCCTACTTGGTCAAGGTACATAATTTTTTTTATAATTGTTGGATAAAATTTGCTAATATTTTGTTGAGAATTTTCTGATCAGTGTTCATGAGATATATTGGTTTGTAGTTTCCTTTCTTATAATGTCTTTGGTTTAACTTTAGGCCAATCCTGACCTCACAGAAAGAGGTCTTTTAAAAAAACAGCTTTTCATTTCATTGATTTTTCTCTATTGATTTTCTGTTTTCAATTTCATTGACTTGTGCTCTAATTTTTATTATTTATTTTCTTCAGCTTACTTTGGATTTAATTTGCTCTTGTTTTTCTAGTTTCTAAAGTGGAAGCTTAGATTATTGATTTTAGATCTTTCTTCTGTCTAATATATGCATTCAATGCTATAAATTTTCCTCTAAACACTGTTTTTGCTATATTCCACAAAATTTTAATCAGGTGTATGTTCATGTAGTTTAATTTTTTAAAATTTCTTTTGAAATGTCTTCTTTGAACCATGTGTTATTTAGAATTATGTTGCTTAATCTCCAAATATTTGGGGATTATTGCTATAGTTGAATTTATATCTACCATATTTGTTATTGTTTTCTATTCATTGCCTTTGTTCTTTGTTTCTATCTTTGCTTTCCACTCTTTCTTCCTTTTGTGGCTTTAATTGAGCATTTTCTATGATTCCATTTTCTCTCTTTTTTTCAGCATAACAGTTATACTTCTTCTTTTTTACATTTTTTTGTGGTTACCCTGCAGTTTCCAGTATACACTTATAACTAACCCAAATCCATTTTCAATAGCACTGTATGACTTCACAAGTAGGGCAGATATCTTTTTTAAAAAACTTTGATTTTAGGTTCAGTGTATAACAAAATATTATTAATTCCTCTCTCCTGTCTCTTGTACCATTGCTGTCATTCACTGTACTTATACATAAGCTATAATCATCCAATACAGTGTTGCTATCACTATTTTGAACAAACCGTTATCTGTTAGATCAATTGAGAATTTTAAAAAGTAAAAATTTTTATTTTACCTTCACTAACTGCTTCTCTAATGTCGTGCCTTCCTTTATGTAGATCTGAGTTTCCTTGACCTACATCATATTTCCTCTTTCTAAAGAACTTTCCTTAACATTTCTGGTAAGGCAGGTCTACTGGTAACAAATTCCCTTTATTTTTGTTGGTCTGAGAAAGTCCTTCTCCTTCACTTTTGAAGGATAATTTCACAGGATACAGAATTCTAGGATGATCAGTTTTTCCTCTCAATATTTTTTACTCCACTCTCTTTTTGCTTGTATGGCTTCTGAAAAGACAGCTTAATTTGCATCTTTATTCCTCTATAAGTAAGATTTCCCTTTCCTTCCTCTGGCTTCTTTCGAAGATTTTTTTTTTTTCTATCCTTAGTTTCCTACAGTGTAGATATGATATGCTTAGATGTAGTTTTTTGGTGTTTATCCTGCTTGGTGTTCTCTGAGCTTCCTGAATCTGTGGTTTGATGTCACATATTAATTCAGAAAAATTCTCATTCATTATTGCTTTGAATACTTCTTCTATTCCTTTCTCACTTTCTTCTTCTTCTGGGGTTCCACTATGCTTATTTACATCTTTTGTAGTTGTCCCATTGTTCTTGGATATTCTGTTCCTTTTTTTTATTCAGTCTTGTTTCCCTTTGCTTCATTTTTGGAAGGTTCTCTTGACATATCCTCAAGCTCAAAAGTCTTTCCTCAGCCACATCCAGTCTGCCAATGAGCCTTCAAAGCCATGCTTCATTTTTGTTAGTTTCTTGATCCCTAGAATTTTTATTTGATTCTTTCTTAGACTTTCCATCTCTCTGCTTACATAACCCATCAGTTCTTACAAATTGTCTATTTTTTCCATTATAGCTTTTACCATATTAATCATAGGTGTTTTAAATTCCCGATCTGATAATTCTAATATCCCTGCAATATCTGAATATGGTTCTGTGAGCTAGCTCTGTTTCTTGAAACTCTTTGTTGTTTTGGGGTTTTTTGTTCGTTTGTTTTGGGGTTTTGGGTGGTTTGTTTTTTTGGTTTTTTTGGTTTTTGTTGTTGTTGTTGTTGTTGTTGTTTGCCTTTTAGCATGATTGTAATTTTTTGTTAGAAATCAGACATGATATACCAGGTGAAAGGAAGTCTGGGCTGTGCACCGTGGCTCCCAGTTGTAATTCCAGCATGTTGAGTGGCTGAGGTGGGAGGATGGCTTGAGGCTATGATGCCCCAGCCTGGGCAACATAGCAAGACCCTGTCTTTACAAAAAATAAAAATAAAAAAATTAGCCAGGCGTAGTGACACACACCTGTGGTCCCAGCTACAAAGGGAACTGAAGCAGGAGGATCACTCAGGTCCAGAAGTTCAAGGCTGTAGTAAGCTATGATTGTGCCATTGCACTCCAGCCTGGAGGACAAACAAGACCCTATGTGGGTTTTTTTTCTTTTTTTAAGAAAGTCTGATAATTAGACATGTAGTGATGTAGTAGTAAGGGGCAGAGGGAAGGAAAGTGCTCTATAGTTTTATGATTAGGTCTTGGTGAGCCTGTGCCTTTGGACTGTGGACTTTACCAGTGCTTCTCAGCTTTCTCCCCACTTACATGAGACAGAATTACTAGAAGGGGCTGGAAATAGGAATTTGCCTTCCCTCTGGTTGGTTAGGCACTGGTAAGACAAGTTTCCCCTGTGGGCAGGCCTTTTCAAGAACAGACATTTCTGACATATTTCAAAATGGTTACTTTTTCTTCTCTGCTGGAAGCATGAGAGGATTTTTCTCAGATAGTCACTGTGAGAACTTAGAAGAGCTGAGATCCTAGAGGTGAAATGCACAAAATTGCAATGATAGGAGGGTGCCACTATGACCAGCCCTCCTGGAGTTCTTGACTCTCAGATATGTCCACACTGAGCCTTCAGCAGTTCACCAATTACAGTTCAAGTTTCCATGCCCTCATGCTGGTTTCCCCGGACATTTCTGCTTCTGGCTCTCCACTTTGGCATGTTGTAATTCTCTGTGTTTTCCTGTCTGTCCCTCCAGTCTAGGATGCAGAGGCTTGCCCTATGTCCTCCCTTGTCTGAAGGTTCTACGAGGAGTTGTTGATTTTCAGTTTGTTCAGCTTTTTACTTGGTATTAGGATGGGGTTATGGTATGACTTCCAAGGTTCTTACATACCAGACTGGAAATCAGAGGTCTAATTTATTTTCAGATGAGTTTTCTTAAGGTCCTTCATAGTTTTCCTGCTATAGCCTTATTAAAGATCAAGATTGAAATTTGACATTAAAGAATTTTCTTTTCAGTACCTGTCCAATTATTTTTATGAGATCTATTGGGCAAAAGATAGTAGTCTATTTTAACTCCTATTTAGGCCTATAAGATTTTGATTCACAATTTTTAAATCTAAACAGAAACAACTTTCACTTCACTTTAGGCCAGAATTGCCTATTTTGCAATTTCTGCAGAAGTAGAGCCAAGCCTTCATTTATCAAAGTTCAAGTTCCTCTGGTGAAATCAGGGGGTATAAGCTTTTTATCTTTAATACTATTCTCCTACAACATTATTGATGATTTTTCTAGAAACGACTACTAGGTTTTAATAAGAACCAAACAATTAACACCTTCTTATAAAAGTAAAATCATTTCTTTTTTTTTTTTTTTTTTTTTTTTTTTTTTTTTTTTTGAGACGGAGTCTCGCTCTGCCGCCCTGGCTGGAGTGCAGTGGCCGGATCTCAGCTCACTGCAAGCTCCGCCTCCCGGGTTCACGCCATTCTCCTGCCTCAGCCTCCCGAGTAGTTGGGACTACAGGCGCCCGCCACCGCGCCCGGCTAGTTTTTTGTAGTTTTTAGTAGAGACGGGGTTTCACCGTGTTAGCCAGGATGGTCTCGATCTCCTGACCTCGTGATCCGCCCGTCTCGGCCTCCCAAAGTGCTGGGATTACAGGCTTGAGCCACCGCGCCCGGCCAAAAGTAAAATCATTTCTAAACAATGATTTTGAATATACGTAAACATAATACAATTTCATTATTCTGTGAAAGCAAACAAATAGATGGTGAGTAAAATCTAGAGAGTTCAGATATTGTATATCAAGTTTATCAAATAAAAAGACAGATAATATTAAATAAATTAATTAAAATAATTAGAAATGCAATGGCAATGTTTTTAAAGAGTTTCATTTGGTTAACTCTGAAAAGAACTTCTATAAATACAGACAAATTTCTTGGATTATATTACATCATAAAACAGAAGAAGTGTTCTCAATTGTCTCAACATTTACCAATATGTAGTTTAAAAGTCTAGATCCAAGGTAAAATGTGTCCACTTTCAGAAACCCACACAGAACTGTGTACCAGATAATCGATCTTTTTCCTATAGATATCAAGACAGTCAGCTCACCTTCATCCTCAGGGTTAACACATCAGAAAGAATTACAGGCACTTGTTTCTGTCCAGCCTCTTGGATCTGAACATCGTCCTCTTTTTAAATGTACTGAAGGGAATATATCAGAGACAGGAAGACTCTGTGCTCCAAGGATGATATTATTTTTTAAAAGTTTTCTTACTGTTTGTTTTAGATACTGAACTCTTTCTATATCAAAAATTCCTGGATTCTATTTTCTTTTGAAAAAGTTACGAATTATGTTAATGCTACATGGAGAAGTGTCCCCAAAAAGATATCAATACTGTAGCTCCTAAAATCATACCTTACTCTGGACCAGTGCTTTTTTGTTTGTTTCTTTTTTTGTTTTGTTTTTTGTTTGTTTTGTTTTGTTTTGTTTGAGACAGAGTCTCGCTCTGTCACCCAGGCTGGAGTGCAGTGGCGCTATCTCGGCTCTCTGCAACCTCCTCCTCGCAGGTTCAAGGAGCTCGGACTACATACAGGCGCATGCCGCCACGCTCGGCTCATTTTTTGTATTTTAGTAGAGACGGGATTTCACCGTGTTGCCCAGGCTGGTCCTGAACTCCTGAGCTCAGGCAACCCGCCCGCCTCGGCCTCCCCAAGTGCTGGGATTACAGGCGTGAGCCACCGCGCTTGGCTGACCAGCGCTTTTTAACCATATTTTTATTATGGTTCCCTTAAGGAGCCTTTTTAGAGATTTCTTTTTTCCTAATTGCAACCTCATTCAATCCATAACACTTGAATGCTGGTGATGAGCTCTGAAGCAGCGCTGTGTGTTCTGGCCCCCTGGAAGCCTATGCACCACTGAGTATCTGAGATTTGTTTTGCCCCATCCTCAAGGAGCAGTTGTTGCTCCTTGGGGGTGATAAGTCACCCCTGCTGAGAATGCATGCTCTCGGTAAGGCTACTTCACATTGGGCATTGTGGAATATTTTTATAAAAGAGAGGATCTGTTTCCAGAATCTTTTCTGCAGGAAGAGAACCTGCGTTATGCCTTACTCCCCCATTTTGTACAGTCAACTGCCTAGAGAAGTTAAGAGATAATCGTCCACTATGTTAATTTCCCCAGGACTAGGGCAACAGTGAGGGGGAAAATGGAGCCTTTTCTCTGATCACTCTCCTGAATTTTGTTTCACTTCTGAGAACTTCATATAATTGGGTCCTCAGAGGCTGTAGCTCCACCCAAAGCTGGATATAAAACTCATGGAAGAGGTTGGCCTAAGGTTAGACCACTAGTTCTGGGCCTAATCCAGACCCCAAGCTTACAAATACAAACTTAAAAGGGCAAAGCATATTTCGAGGCTAACAGAAACATGCGTTAAATATTTTATCCCAGGTAGAGAGGTTGGTACTGACCCAACACATTGATTACAATGGGAAACTGCTCAGGGAAATGAAGTTGTGTCTGCCTTTCCCAGCCCATACCAACTCACCCCTCCCATGCCACCCACACATTTAATCTCCTCTTTGTTTTCCTGAAACCTGACAACCATGTGGTTTTTGCTGTTAACGTTAAGATTTTTCACCTTCTGTGATGTTGGCTTCAGTTGAGGGCTAGCCATTTCCTGTCCAGAGATCACTATATATTCTCCCATGCCCAGAGCTCCGGAAACAACTATGACTTGAGACATAGAGAATGACTTACCCACTGAGGTAGAGAAGATTAAGGTTTCTTCCTCCTTCCCAGGAGATCTGGGACCTACACCACCACTGAGTTTATACTATTAAATAAAAAATATCACACTCATCCCACAGCTATGAAAAGTGTAAGAAAAATATGTGTAAGGAAAATCTACCTCTATGTAAATAGTATCACCAACAAAAAGAGGATTCTATTTCAGCTGCAACAACAATCAATGGTGTCAAAAAGAGTCACATTTTACATTTCACTTCCACATATTTCACCTCATAACTAGATTTCAAAGTTCTACAATGTAATTCTAATGTTTCTAATTGCCTATCAAAAGCCAACCCAAAAGAGGTCATACCTTTCCAGCAGGTATATACCTATCCTGTGTCCCCGTTTTTCTGCTCCACGATGTTCTCTTCAAAGTTCTAAAATAAAAACAAACCAACCCACACACCCACAACCATCCTGCCTTGTGCTTTGCTATGATTCTTTCAGCCTCTTCCACTCTTACAGAAGCCTTGCCCAGTCATCTTCAATATTACCTTGTACAAACTAATTGAGTATCCGGAAGAACTGGAGAATCCGACTCCTTGAGACTCTATATATTTTGTTCATCAAGGGTTAATGGAAATATCTTGGAAGAAGAACTGAGTGGAATTCCCACCATGGTAGGACTTCATTATTAGATATTAATGCTCTACAGACCCAGTGTGAATTGACTGATTTTATGATTTAGCAATTATAATGAGAACACTCAAAATTATATCCCAAGAGTTACTCTACTTCGCTGAGTACAGTTAGATGATGAAGTTGAGTTTTAATTGCAGTGAATTTGGAATAGGGCAGTATATTTGTTAGACATGAAATTTCACTTGTGGGCAAATTGCCTCTGTAATAGGATCCTGCCTTCCTCATTCGGAATATCCCTCCTTTCTCTTCCAGCCTTCGCTGACCCTCTGTTGCAGGGGATCCCAATTAGACTGGGAAAGCTACTAAAATGAGCAAAAGGGTCAGAGGAAATGAGGGAGAGGTGAGACAAAAAGGGAATGAGAATAAAAGAGAGGGGAGACGAGAGAGCACTTCCCATACTTCACCCAGAGGGGATCTTTTGCCAGACATTGAATTTCACTCCAAGTCGCTTTAGCAAATATGGGTCCTTTCACATGGTACCTCAAGGGATTTCATCTGGAACTTTGAAATACCTTGCTAGTGCTGAATTTCACAGCTTTGCTACAAACAGAAATCTGATATTTATGATTAACACTCTTACAGAAGCTCCAGGCCACAGACTGTCAGTGATCACAAGCACAGAAAAAATAGTCAGTAGAGCTGTGAGGGGCCATGTTGTGCCAGCACTGCCCTTAAACGCCTCCCTGTCTAGGCCACACGTGGTACTAATTGTCTTGGTACAGTTATCTCTTTAGATGTGTATTGCTTTTCTTCCCTAAATTAGAAGTTTCTTGAAGGCAGGGATTGTATTTTATTCACTTATATATTTCCTACAGGCTCAACAAACATTATAGTAAGTACATAATAAATAAGTTATTAGCTGATAATTAACAGTGAATTCTCCTATAATAATACACAGGGGTTTAGGATATTGAAGTCATCTCAACCAAAGAACCTAGTAGGCACGCTTTTGACATGCTGCCGCTGATCTTACCATAAAAGGCAGATTTCATTAAATAATGACGACCACCTCCAAAAATAAAAGAACAAGATGATTTGGGGAAAACAAAGAGTGGCCAAAAAGGAAAGGGAGGGAGGGAGGGAGGGAAGGAAGGAAGGAAGGAAGGAAGGAAGGAAGGAAGGAAGGAAGGAAGGAAGGAAGGAAGGAAGGAAGGAAGGAGGGAGGGAGGGAGGGAGGGAGGGAGGGAGGGAGGGAGGGAGGAGGAAGGAAGGAAGGAAGGAGGGAGGGAGGGAGGGAGGGAGGAGGGAGGGAAGGAGGGAGGGGAGGGAGGAGGGAGGGAGAGAGGGAAGGAAGGGAAGGAAGGAAGAGAGGGAAGGAGGGAGGGAGAGAGGGAGGGAAAAATAGTTTAAGGCTGTTTCTCTTTAACTTCACCACCTACTTCTAGACCACCTGCCCCAACCCAGCAGCAAGAAGATAAAATTTCCCTTTGGGCCTTTATCGTGGAGGGAAGAGATATCTAAGAACAGGCTGAAGACTAAGGAATAAAAACCTTCCATCCCATCCCTTTTGCTTAATTACAGCTGACAGGAAATCTCCTTAACATCCTGTTTGGATGTTTCCTATTTATAAAGGTCAGAGAAGGAAACACGCAGGTCTGAAAGTATTCGGCCTTCCCCAGATCACTAACAAAACTCCTGGAAAAGTACTCACCCAAACCGACTCCAGTCTAGCTTAAAGACAGTGTGTTTGCCTCAAACGCTACTATCTTTGTTTATCTCTACTTGTTTCCAGGCTTGAATACCTGGGAGAGTTCCATCTTGGCTTTATGTTGCAAACCTGTCAATGGCTGATTTAAGACTTAAAAGGAGGCAAAATCCCGACAGTTGTACAAATGCAGATCTAGCTGGAGACTTTCTCCTGAGGCTTCCAGTAATGTTCACTCAGAGTTCTGGGAAGGCTTAGGCCAGTGCTGGAGGCAGATTAGAAAAAAAAAAAAAAAAAAAAAAAAAATCTGAGAATTGAAAAACCTGTCGTTGTAGCTGTGTGTTTCCACATATATTTAAAAGCATGGATATTGAAAAAAAAAAAAAAAAAAAAAAAAAAAGGCCCTGTATACAAACTAAGAGGCTGTGGAAAGAAGTGATCCTATTCTCTTGCTTTAAATATGTCAACTAAAATATATATATGTATATCTTTTGATAAAGCACAAGGGGAAAATAGTTTTTCTTCTGTTTGCAAAGGAAGGGAAAAAAGTAAACCGAAGTGAAAAACTGGCACTTTGTGTTTTTTCACTGAAGCCAAGCTATGTCAATCACAGGGATGTTCCTAGGGCCAGGAAGGCAGAGCTGTCCAGCCCAAAGCCCAGCAGGGACTCAGAGGGGCAACCTGCAGGGGAGCTGTGCACCCTTGAGGCCGGAGTCTCAGAAAATGCCATGCATCCAGGTCACAGAAGCTTGGAGATGCAAATTACTGCTATTCTATTGCAACTAGCTCTGCAGAAACAGAAACTAAGGGTGGGTGGTGATTGAGTTCTACCCTCAGAGATAAGAGCTGGGAGAAATAATTCCATGGGGTTTCCAGTTTCCATGTTGGCAAGGCAAAAAGAGATGGAAGGGGAAAAAGTAAGCTGAGTACCTGGGGCCAGAGAAAAGGTTTTGCATTTCTTTCAGGAATCTGTGAGCAGCTAGTCTGCTCTCACGTGGTCCCAGAGCTTAATGTTACAGATATCTTTGTGGGGATCTAACCAGAGAAATATCTAGAGGCAGCAAAGCATGCCTTAAAATGCTTTAAATCACTCAAGGCAAGCAGGTACCTACTTTGTCCTTGTGAAGAAGGATCTCATGCACCTGTTCATGCAACAGTGTTCACTGAGGCCCTGCTGTGTGTCAGTGGCTGAGATTCCAGTAACATGAGCAGAGCTCACAGAGCTCGGCCCCCATGAATCTCACCATTTGACTGGAAGGAAACCCAGTCAAATCACACCAAGAATTGCAAGCAACTTCTATAACAGAAGAAGGGTAAGAGCTTATGAAAGTATATAATAGGGCTCCTAAACAGTGTCAGCTGTAGAGAAATCAAATGTGCATATGAGGGCGAAGAATATGTCTCAAGATGAGGCCGTACCTTTCTAGAAATTCTGAATTAAAGAGGTATTAGTTGGTTTTGTTAGGTAGCCAACCACTGTCAAATTCTTCAACACTAGTCTTTTATTTTGTTTTGTTTTGTTTTTGAGATGTAGTCTCGCTCTGTTGCCCACGCTAGAGTGCAATGGTGTGATCTCGGCTCACTGCAACCTCCACCTCCCGGGTTCAAGTGATTTCTCCTGCCTTGGCCTCCCAAGTAGCTGGGATTACAAGCACCTGTCACCACGCCCAGCTGTTTTTTTTTTTTTTTTTTTTTTTTTTTTTTTTTTTTTTTGTATTTTTTAGTAGAGATGGGGTGTCACCATGTTGTCCAGGCTGGTCTCAAACTCCTGATCTCAGGTGATCTGCCCTCCTCAGCCTCCCACAATGCTGGGATTATAGGCATGAGCCACTGCACCTGGCCAACACTAGTCTTTGTAACACACTAAAATTACTCTAAGCTGCCAGTCGCCCTCCCACCTACTCACCACCCTGCACACACACATAAATCTAATCAAGACCAGTGACTACTGTTTTCATAAATGTTGGCTATCGGAAGATTCCAAGATCACATCTTTGGTGTACTAATTAACAATTTAGCTTGAGTAGAGAAGAAGTTCACTCCAGGCGCTTTTATAGTGAAGACAAAGTACAAAGTTCTTTTGCATATCTTAATTCATTTTTCAAAAAAGAATGTCCTGAAGGAAACTTAATACCAGGAATGATTTTAGAGAGGCAGAATTTAATTTTAACTCTCACATTTTATATCTTAAAAATGCTGAATGAATCCTGATTGATATCCATAAAAGAGATATGTACACACATGGCCCATAATAAAAAGGAACAATGGAAAAATAGTATTTCTTGGTTTAGTTGCTTAAGATGGTTGAGGTTTTATTAGGTAGTAATATCAAGCATTTTAAAGAAAAAAGATCTGAATTACTTTTCCCCATATTTTGTTTTATCTGTACAAGGTAGTCCCTTATAAAAGTATGCTTTCAAAGGATGCTAAAAGTGTTATTCACAGCAGCAAAGACATGGGATCAACACAGCTGGCCATAAATGGTGGATTGGATAAAGAAAATGTAATACATATATACCATGGACTACTACACAGCCATAAAAAAGAACAAAATCATGTTCTTTGCAGTAACATGAATGTGACTGGAGGCCATGATCCTAAGTGAATTAATGCAGGAATAGTAAACAAAACACTGCACATTCTCACTTGTAAGTGGAAGCTAAACATTGGGCATATGTGGACATAAAGATGGCAACAATAGGCAGTGGGGACTACCAGAGGAAGGAGAAAGGGAGGGGATGTGGGCTGGAAAACTACCTATTGGGTACTACGCACATGCCCAGGTGATGGAAACATCCATACCCCAAACTTCAGCATCATGCCATATACCCATGTTACAAACGTGCCCATGTGTCCCCAGAATCTAAAACATAAGTTGAAATGTTTTCAAAAAGACGCTGAAATGTATTGGTAGCTACTGTGGGAGACAGCAAAAATAGCCCCAGTGTTCCACTTGCCATTCGTGCGTACTCTGCCATGTACCTTTGTCTCAACATCATGCTTTGATTCTGTCACCCTAGCTGAGAACTTCCAGGGTCAGCAGACAGCCAGGAAATCCATGAAATACGAACAAATCCAGTCAAGACCAGCAGGGCCACCTACCGCATCACAGACACATGAACAACGAGAGCTTTTCCTACATCCCAGACCCATGAGCAAAAGAGCTTACCAATGCATGCAGTTGAGGATTGTGGTGGTTTGCTAGGAGAAACACTGTGGCAATAGAGAGCTAAAGCAACTACCATCCCCAAATAATCATCCTGTTTCCAGCACACTCAGTTCTCTTGTCTTCGTGCCCGATGTTACCCTCCTGAAAAATTCCATCTATGGATTTATCTAGCTTTCTGCTTCCTCCACTGCTACACCTGTGTGGCTAAGTAATCCTGGCAAAAAATCACAGAACCATTCAGACAGGGGCTACTAGAAACTGAGGATATTCTAGCTCAGTCATTATCACACACAGCTGAGGACCTCTGTACCGTATGTGTGATGAGGTCCCTCCCTGATTCTCCTGGGGAGCTGCTTCAAACTTTGCTGGTGTACCTAAAACTCCCAAGCCTCTCTCTATCGCCTTCTTCATCCAAAGATGTTTCTGCCTCCTTAAAACTGCATTAGACTCATATAATCCAGTATGAGAGAGATGTCTTATTCAGTAAAGCACAGTTCACTTCCACAAGAAACTGTAAAATAACTTCAGTCCTTCACCTGCGTTTCTCTCAGAAGGTAAGAAGGAAATCCACACACATAAATTACTGCTGCACTTAATCCATTTCTCTTTTCTCACTTTCTTATTTTGTCTCCCTTAAAAAACAACTTGAGAAATTCTCACCGATCCCCCAAAAACTCATCCGCACTAGACAAAACTGCTTCCTTCAGTTCTTTTTGCCTGTTAGTTAAAAATACACAGTCTTAGCCCCAAACCTAGACCTGCTGAATCCAAATTTCTATGGAAGAGGCCAGGTAATTTTCGTAGTTTAAAAAGACCATGGGTAATTCTTATGATCAAGCGGGTTTGGAAAGCACTGCTTTCTTGAACTCTTGTTCTCAGCGTGGTTGCACACTGGGATCTCTCAGGAAGTTTTTTAAAAAAACCCTGATACCAGTGCCTGCTCCCCACCCCATGTTCTGACTTAATTGGAATGGAACAAGGCCTGGACATCTGTACTTTTAAGGGCTCCCCAGGTGACCCTAATGTGCAGCAGAGTTTGAGAACCACTGGTTTTCTGTAACCTCATACAAATATTGCCCCAGGTGTAGATGGGGGAAACACTACAGATAGAGCTGAGGATATAATTGGAAGAAACCAAAAACCCTCATTATGCAAATATTTACCCTACTAAAGTCTGCCTGCAAACAAATATAACAAAGTCAATTTTTCTTCACAAATAAGGAGTAGGCTGGGCACGGTGGCTCACGCCTGTAATCCCAACGCTTTGCGAGGTCAAGGCGGGTAGATCACTTGAGGTCAGGAGTTCAAGACCAGCCTGGCCAACATGGTAAAACCCTGTCTCTACTAAAAACACAAAAACATTAGCCAGGCATGGTGGCGGGCGCCTGTAATCCCAGCTACTCAGGAGGCTGAGGCAGGAAAATTGCTTGAACTCGAGAGGCAGAGATTGTAGTGAGCCGAGATCACACCACTGCACTCCAGCCTGGACCACTGAGCCAGACTCCATATGAAAAAATAATAATAATATAAGGAGTAAAGGAAAATCACAGATTTCCTACTTATTTTCAGAGTAATTCCCGAATTACGGCATTGGAGGAGGAAGGAAAAGGAAAAGAGAGGAAGAGAGGAAAGGGGGAGATGGGATCATGGGGAACATTATGGGGAGGTCTACCAGACACGCCTACTAGATGCCAGAATTCATCATTTTATCTTTAAAACAAATACTTCACAGGTACACATTTTGTCACAAAATATACAAGAAGAATGTGGCTTTTATTTAAAATTTATTTTTGATAACAGATCTAGTCTTCCATGTAAGCCTCTCTACTGGAGAACAGTAGATGGGAGAGCAGGTGAGATCTATTTAGACAAATCTGACATATTCAGAATTATTCAGTATGCAAATAATTCCTCCTGGTAACTAATCTATCTGTCAAGGTCCTCACCTTGGCTCTCACAGTCCTCAGGATCATGTAGGCCAAGACAATGCAGAATTCTCGCTTGTCTTCTGGATCATTGGGGCCTTTGCTGAGCGTGTCTGCCATGGTCCAATCCCTGATCGATGGGTGTGACTGCTAAGATCCTGGACCTGACCACTGAGATATGTGGCCCAGCGCCATCCACTCTCGCAGGGTAACTTTCTGGCTCCATGGGCAAAGCCCATTGTCCTCTCTGCCTCCCATCTCAGAGTCCCTCACACACATGCTGGCCTCTCCATTCTGACCCTAACCTCCACCCTCAGAAGCTCGGCCTCCCCTGCATGAGAATTCAAATGTCCGAATTCTCTGCAACCCTGCCCATGCCAGTAGGAGCCTAGAGTTCTCTCCTATTCCAGCCATCAGTTCCCCATGAGGTTAGACAGGCTCTGACCCAAAGGCTGATGTGTCTCTAGGTATTGTCAACCTTCCCCAAGCCATGTCCACTCACCTGGCATGCTAGAGCTCCTTCATACCTGCATGGATATTTCTAAAAGCACTTCTCACTTGATTCTCCTCACACACCAACCCTCACTGAAGTGACCGGATTTTTTTGAGTTCTCCTTGCCTTGTTTGATCTCTCTGTCTATCTAATCCCTAACTTTAATGGCAGAAAAGATATAAGGAGAGATATCAGCCTAAATGTAAGAGAGCTTAAGTCATCAGATATTTCAACAACAACATTTCTGACATGCAAGCATTTTTTCTAGTTATCTTAGAAAAATAGTGTGCAATAAAGAGAGTTAATATTGTTCAAATGTTGATTGCAACCTAATCTGGCCACATAATTTGTGGGGCACAGAGGAAATGAAAACAAATGTGGGATACCTTGTTCAAACACTATTAAGAATTTTAAGGCAGTGAAGGAAAGCATTCAGCCATGTGTGGGACCCCTCTGTGCACTCATGAAGCCAGCTCTGATTTTAACCCTTCTAGAAGATCCGTCACCTCTAGACCACTACCCACTAGACTTGTCCAATCTCATGGTGGGTGGTTGTGGGGGGAACGAAGGAAATCAACCTGTGGAATTAAATACATGGTTAATTTCCAGATGGTAGAAAAAAGGATCCCCAAATCATTCAACACAACTGTCTTATTTTTGAAGATGTCTTTCAAAAACAGTCATTTACACTCTAAGTTCTTCAACCCTCCTGCCATATCCATCCTCCAATTAAAGGAAAGCTCCCTGAGCTGATCAAAATGCAAAACAGAAGTGTTTCCCCTTTTCCCCTCCCTCCCTCCCTTTGATAGTTGGAATAAAGTATGTTAATCTCAGCACACCTTTACTTTATCATCCAGCTAATTATAAGGCTGTCAGAGATTCCCCTTTATGGAGAAGACTGTTGAATTCCCCAAATTCACTCTGGGCATAACAGCCCCTTAAATTATAGAGCAAATGGCACTTAATGAAAAAGGAGAATAATTTTTTTAACAACAACTTACACCAGTTTTGCAAGATTCATTGGTTCCTCCTATTCACATCCAGGATACAGCAAAAGAGGGGAGTCAAGCTGCAGCTCATTCAGATTGCATTGTCTTGAAAAACTGCTTCCTTCCTTCCAAGCAGACTTGAATGTGTTATGTATGTTATTATAACTCCTATTTTGCTAAGAGTGTCTTCCACTCCAGAACATATGATCAAAAGATAAATCCACTTTATAGGACGAGAGAAAATTAAGTCATAGACACAGCACCACTATTATTTGTTTAATTATATCAATATACATTATATCTAGCATGATAAGGGGTGCATGCATGATATAAAATGAACTAAATGATATTAGTCTGTGGTTCTTTTAGCCATCATAAAGAGCTTAGCGTGAAGCAATGGGTGAATCCATCAATAGTTGCTTCATCTTGATGCACACCTTAATGCACTCCAGACCTACAAATATCAATATTACCGACAATGAGATTGGATTCATTGTTGTCATGAAGACAAACTGTTGATGTAGCATTTGATCACCAAATTCTAAATCCAGATTACTATATGGTGATAATCACATGAGAAGATAACCTAGATGTCTCCACCATGTAAATACCACTAAGGCTATTGTATATTACAGCAATGAGCAACAACAGCAGCCAATGTGTAGCATTAAAAGAAGCTTTTTATATATTCAGTAATTTAATCTTTCCAACAACCCTATGAGGTAGGCACTATTCCTGTACCTATTTTACAGACGAGGAAACTGAAATACAGAAAGGTTGATTAACCTGATCCAGGTCACACAGCCACTAAGTCAGAGTCAGAATTCAAAAAGTCCAGCTGAAAAGTCTGCGTTCTCATCCACAGGCTGTACTCTTCCTTATACATAAGAAGGCAAATCTAAACACTACACCAACACAGCAGAACATTCACAAACCTAAAATTCACCTGGCTGAACATCTTTATCATTTTACTTAGAACCAACAACATGGCCTTACAATAGCAGTCAGACCGGGCGCAGTGTCTCATGCCTGTAATCCTAGCACTTTGGGAGGTCGAGGCAGGAGGATCACTTGAGGACAGGAGTTCAAGATCAGCCTGGCAACAGAGTGAGATCTCATCTCCACAATTTTTTTTTTAATTATCCAGGTGTAGTGGCAGCTACTTGGGAGGCCGATGTGAGGGGATTCCTTGAGCCTGGGAGGTCAAGGCTGCAGTGAGCTATGATCATACCTCTGCATTCCAGCCTGAGTGACAGAGCAGGAACTCCCTCCCCACTCTCTCTTGATCTATATCTATATCTATATCTATGCATTTGTCTATCTATATATCAGTCAGATGTACATGCAATCATTGCCAAAAGCACTTGGCATTTGAATTTGGTTACAATAGCATTGTTAATCTGGTTCTGCACATTAGGTTCTAATCATAAACAATGAGTAGCTAAATGATTATAACTCCCTTTTATAAACACGTGGAAGACATAAAGACAGTTTTAAAAACATGAAGGAGACATCTTCAAAATAATGTGAACAATTCTATTATCGTGTAAACAATTAATTAACTGTTTTCACACACAATTGCCAATGACTTGTTTCCTGCACAGCTCACCAGCTTGCACGCTTTTACCAGATGCTAAAATGTGCAAGCCAGCTCTCAGCTGGCTCTGATTTTCCAAGTTAGGTGGGGGAACCAAATCACCCTGAGAATTGGGGTCAGCTGCTTTACCAGGGATTTAAATC
This sequence comes from Macaca thibetana thibetana, assembly GCF_024542745.1. Taxonomy (NCBI): domain Eukaryota; kingdom Metazoa; phylum Chordata; class Mammalia; order Primates; family Cercopithecidae; genus Macaca; species Macaca thibetana. The sequence continues at coordinate 35,737,325 of NC_065586.1, read as the reverse complement.
ATGACAGCGAACTACCCGGTGTAAAACAATTAAGTCTGACCAGTCATGATGGCCACTTAATGAGCCTCTGTGTGGCAGAAGAGAGTTCACTCTACCTGTCTCAAATAGGTTGTGATATGCCATAAAGCTAATGTAATAAATAATTGAAATGCTGAAATATTCCAGCAGGAAGACTTTCTTGCTGACTGTATAGTGCCTGACTGTACTGTCATAAACGGAGACGGTGGTTAGAAACCTGCCCACTGATTGGTTAACTAAGGGATGGGAAACATGGCACCTCTTTTTATGGGAAAGAGTTAAGACGCTGGCTAAGAGTGGAGGATATTCATGCTGGTATTAACATCCATTTATCAGGCACAATGGACAGGCGCTGTCTCCCATGTCAGGCACCTAGAAGGCATGGCCCTGAGATTGAATTAATGGTGAGAAGGAGGAGGTCCTATAATTACACAAGAAATCACAGACTCTGCTATTTAGCCAGCAAAGCTGAGTGGTTTCTGTAGATGGTAAATTAACCCAGTGGGGATTGGAAGAATATTTCTGTGCAAGAGATTTCTTTATTCATGAGAATAATTGGATATTGAAAAACCATCATGTATGGTGTCTTGATTTGAAACTGTCAACCGCTATGTGAAGCCCCCTCCCTCCCTGCCCCCTCTCCTCGGTCCTGTGTGTCTTTGCTCAGCCAATTATGGAGTTGCCAAGATGGAGCAATGCCCAGAGCCCGGGACCCACGGTAGCTCCCAAACCACAGAGGCTGGGGCACAAACCCTGCAGCTTGAGAAGCCTGTCCTGATCTGCATTGTCCATTCAGGTCATTAAAGTGTCCTCGGAAAAGGAATAATAATATTTGGGGGGAAAAAGAGAGAAAAGAACGGTCCACCTTGAAGGCGGAAACGTGAGCATTGGCTTTGAGGTAGCGTCCTCTAAGCATTAAGAGAATGCCTACTTTTTCCAGTTCCTGCATTTTGCAAGCGTTCTCCTTCCACATCCACGTTCCAAACATATCGTTTAGGGAGAAAACACCAGACAAATGCACTGGAAGTTCACAAGTTATGAGGTAATTGCATTAGCACATAGAGAAAAGGGAAAGTATGCACAAAATCCTGATTGGCATTTCTCTGTTTAAAAGGCATTATTTTCCAATACCTGAGCATGCCCAGAGGAGCTGTCTCTGAGCAGCTGTGAAACAGAACCTTTTTACTTCAGGGTTAGTGCAGGGAGCTCATTAGCACCGCTCTACCCTCAGCTAAACAGCCTTGTTTGCATATTGAAGCAATAGAATGTGAAGGTGTTAAAAAGGAAGAATTGCTGCCGCTACTCCTGACTGACATGTCTATCTGGGCTCTTGTGTTTACAAGAGAATAACGAAGCTGCCCCAAAGCCCCTACTGGGCCTGATTATTATGCAGAGGCTTCTTAGATTATGTATAATTGATATCCTTTTTCCCTCCAGCTAACCAATGGCAGCTCTCAAGAGTAATGTGAATTCTCCTGCATCTTACCATCCGAGCAAACACTGGAAATTGCTATCTTTCTCTCTGCTTAATAATTTTTAAAGACCAAAACAGTGACATTTACATTTTTTAGAAGCACAATGACTGCACGGTTGGTGTGGGTTTACTGCTTAATAACAATCATTGGATCAAACAGTTGAGAGACGATGGAATTCAGGACTTGGTTAGCCTCTATGAGAGAGAGAGAGAGAGAGACAGAGACAGAGACAGAGAGAGAGAGAGAGAGAGAGAGAGAGAGAGAGAATTGTATTATGTGCTTGATAGAAATACGCTGAACAACAGTCACTCTTTAAGGCAAAGTACTGCCTCTAATAAGCCCCCTTCTTTTTGGGCAAGGGAGGGTGAGCAGTCGCTCAAGTTATTGAGCCCTGTACATTCTAATCCCAGTGTTACAGTTGAAATGCTTCAAATGGAGCCACTACAACTCATAGTTGCTAAACACACCCATGCCCTCTTATTGCCTTCCACTGGGGGTAGTTCTTGGTGTATTAAGTCTTGGAAGTTAATTTTTGAGGGGAAAAAAGTAACAAGTAATAGAAATGTGACAAAAACAGGTAGGGGGACACAGTTCAGCTGGGTTGTAGCTCTGATCTCAGTTTATAGGCTTCTTGAAAGATGGAAATGAAGGGCAGGTGGATGGGCAGTATGAAGTCTGCACACTCCAACCTCACGGAGACCAGCTCAGCCCCCAGTGCGGTCAAGCTACCTAACCTCCTGGAAACATAAAGATTGGCATGTTACTTGGAGATTGGAGTGTATCCGCTTAAACACACCCACCAGAAGCTAGCATGACAACCAGTTCAGTGGGAAGGCAGCTCCAGCATGGCTCGGTACCTAGGGAAGTGTCCTGACAGTATGACACCTTCACCCGTCACTGCATTCAGACACAGCTCCCATGGCAGTTTCCAAGATAACAAGCAAAGTTGGGATTCAAATTGGAGAGACTCACTTATTTCATACATTTTGTTGAGCAAAATTTATTAGATGCCACAAGTTGTCCAGAAGCTAACTGCGAGTGAGCCAGATCAGGCTTACTGTCTAGTGGGGGGAAAGATGAGTGAGCACGCATTTGGAATCAACTGGGAAGTGTGCTAAAATAGAGGAGGTGTGGGGTGCATTCGGAGCACAGGGAGATAAAGTCTGGACCCCGGTCATCTGCATAATCAACTTGTACTCCAAGTCAGGAGACCCAGAAGGCCCCTCACATGTCAAGAACAGCTCGAGCTCAGGACCCTACCTGTTGAAATAATGTAAGACCTGGGGAAGAGCAAGGGTTTTCCAAACTGAGTGGGTTCAGCCTACTCAGACAAGGCTGTCTCCAGCCTTCTTCCAGTGGAAGAAGGTTATGTTAAGCCGTGATTCTTTAGTGGTAAACTACACGCTCCGAAGAGTTTCTTACCCCCTTAATTGCTCTTTATAGACTTATCATAAGTTTTACTTAATTGTGACTGGGTACAATGGCTCATGCCTATAATCCCAGCACTTTGGGAGGGTGAGGTGGGAGGACTCCTTGAACCCAGGAGTTCGAGACCAACCTGGGCAACCTAGTGAGACTCCATCTGTACCAAAAAAAAAAAAAAAAAAAAAAAAAAAAAAAAGCCAGCTTGACACACGCCTGTCATCCCAGTTACTAGGGAGGCTGAAGTGGGAGGTTTGCCTGAGCCCAGGAGTTCTAGGCTGCAGTGAGCTTTGATCACACCACTGCACTCCAGCCTGGGCAACAGAAGAAGACCCTGTCTCTAAAAAAAAATAAAATTACTTAATTGTATTTCAGCTGGTAACATGTTGGAGAACTTTGGTTCCAAAACTGACAATGTTGTACAAAGTAGAGCTGTGCACATGAAGACCGTGGAAGTTGGAATGGGGGAGAGTGATTCCAGCATTATTTTTATCCCCACCACTAATGCTTGGCTCAATTCAGCTGCATCCTGTGGTGGACAAAGAGCTAAATTATGAGAAAAAGTATAGGAAGGACTAAGATATTTTCTTGCCCTACAATATTTGTACTGGGCCATACAGTACCCTAAAATTCCTGATTCTTAGTCAACCTGAAATTTACGAGTAAGTCGGATCATTAATCTTAACCATGACGCTCACCAATGTGGATGCAACTTGAGGAAATCATAGCATTTTGTGCTAAGACTTGGACTCTGAAGAAAATAGCCATTCTCTCGTGCTGCGACAGTTCCATTCCTGATGCAGACTTACAACCACTAGGTCTAAAGCTGCCCTTAGGGTGAGTCCGGGGTGAGAGCAGGGTTCTTTGAAGTTGCAAGGAGAAGCAGGTCAAACCTGGCCAAGGCTTCCCCAGTCAAAACATTTTCCTTTTCCAGGACTCCCTTTAAGGAAGAAAATAAGAAGAAGCCTGAAGCTTGCAAGCTGCTTAGCTGCCAGTTTTTCCCCAACTCTCCAACCTCCCCAAAGTCTCCTCGTCCCCTGCAACCCAGAAGCCAGAGCTACAGAGCAAATGAAATCTCAGCCATGCTACAAAGTCAAAGCCTCTGAGAAAACAGCTCAGGCGTGTATTTCAATATCTTTCACTCTGTCTCAAGACTATATTGGTCAGTGGCTATAACTGTATTCCATGAACAGGGAAGTCTGAGTTTCTTTCTTGCGTTTTAAATATTCCCTGCTTGAATGAACTTCTTTAGGACCAGGGTCAGTGGATATTCTATTGTGTAGCTTTCATTTTCAAGTTGACTTTTTTAGTTGTTTGTTTCTTGTTTCATTTTATTTTATTTTGTTTTTTGTCTAGATCTTCCTCCATATCTGTTCTCTCCAATTACCTTCAAAAATGAGACAGATTGTCCCGGATAAATTACAAAAAGTATTAAACAACCAGATGTGTGCGAGCTTCTGTCTGGTCCCTGTCATTGTGTTGCACCAGCAAGAATATCAAAGCCCTTCTCTTTCCATTACTATGACTAACAGAATATGATGGTCTGATTCAGACTAATCCCTGCTAGCAGTGCTTGCAGTAACTCTGGAATTTCTCCATAGCATTTCTTCTACAGAAAGATAGCCTCTAGAAAGGAATGAAGGGAAAAGGCTGCCTCTATTTTAATCAAACAGAAAGAGTAAGGACCATTAGTTATCATAACCACTTTGCAAATCACCCAACAAAGAGAGTGTCCTTCATGAATCAATACGAGGACCTTCCCCCAGGAGTGCCCAGCCTGCTGGAGGAGAGAATTTTGCAAATGAAATAAAGTGGAGTAAATGAAATATGGAGAAAAGTTCGAAGGCTGTTAGCAGTCTGAGGAAGAGGAGGCTGACATTCTTCGGAGACATGTATGATAGTTTCACAGAGAAATTGAGTAGTGACTTGGGCTTTGAAGTGTGAGTAGGAGTTTGTGACACAAGAGGGAGAACGCAGCTCGAGCAGAAAGAACAGTCTGTCGAAAGGTGAAGAGACATATAAAAAGGCAAAATATAACGGAAACAGAGGGATGAGGCCCTAACAGATGTAGCAAGACATGGGGTATCACGTTGTAAGCTGGTTGTCATGGAAAATCTCTTCATAAAAATTAGTAGATATTCCAACAATAGAGGGTTATTGGAGATTCAGTCTAAAAAGAACCTCCTAAAATTCAGAGCACCAGTTAGCTCTGAATAGTATACTTACTCAAAGATTCATTACTTGGTAACCTCAACTCTTTAGCATAGAGTCAAGATCTAGAAAACTTTAGAGCAATTATATGGGTTTTTCCAAAATTACTGCCTAAAGACCTCACATGGTTTTCATAAAAGAGAGCTTCAAACTCTTACTTAGATTCTATATATGTTTGTGTTGAAAATAATTCCAAAAAACTAGACTATCTTCCAGAATTTAAAGTGGTAAAACTGAAGGGATGGGGAAGGCTGTTAAGTTGACTTTGACAACATTTTAAAATAATGTTTAAAAACTGAAGAAAGCAAAAAATAAAGAAGTAAAAGATCCCAGTGATCTGACACAATGAGTTTTAATTTTCTTGACCGATGAACATTCAATGTTTAAGGGTTTAGAGCAGTAGGGTGGTAAGTTTCAGTGACAAAATGTGGATAAATATTTAAAATACCTTGCTTTTATGTTGGTGCTGATGAAACAAATTGTACATGTTATTAAAATACTTCTCTAAGCACTAAAAATCTATGCCGCTGTAATTTGAGAGCTGAATTTCTAAGAAACTGTATGTTATCAAATGATATCATAAAAGCAACTGTTCAAATTAGCGATCCTCAATCAGAAATGATTTTGCCCTTCAGGGGCCATTTGGCAATTCCTAGAAATATTTCTGGTTGTTAGGACTAAGGGAGGGAACGCTACTGACAGCAGGTGGGCAGAGACTGGGATGGTGCTCAGTGTCCTACAATGCACAGGACAGCCCCTCCCCATAATCATAATACCACCAGAAATGTCAATGGTGCCAGTGTCAAGAAATCTGGGTTTATCTTTTTCAGCTTTTGTTTTAGATTCAGAGGGTACATGTGCAGGTTTGTTACAAGGGTATATTTCGTGATGCTAAGGTTTGGGTTTCTGTTAAACCCATTGCCCAAGTATTGACCATAGTACCCGATAGGTAGTTTTTCTTTTTTCTGAGACACAGTCTTGCTGTTGTCCCCCAGGCTGGAGTGCAGTGGCGCGATCTCAGCTCACTGCAACCTCCGCCTTCCGAGTTCAAGCAATTTTCCTGCCTTAGCTTCCCGAGTAGCTGGGATTACAGACATGCACCACCATGTCTGGCTAATTTTTGTATTTTTAGTAGAGACCCAGTTTCACCATGCCGGCCAGGCTGGTCTCGAACACCTGACCTCAGGTGATCTGCCCACCTCTGCCTCCCAAAGTGCTAAGATTACAGGTGTGAGCCACTGCGCCCAGCCCCAATAGGCAGTTTTTCAACCCTTACTTTCCTCCCTCCCTCTTCCCTGTAGTAGCCCCCATGTCTATTATTCCCATCTTTATGTCCATGTGTCCCCAGTGTTTAGCTCCTACTCACAAATGAGAACATGTAATATCTGGTTTTCTGATTCTGTGTTAACTTGTTTAGGATAATGGCCTCCAGCTGCGTGTATGTCCCTAAAAAGGGCATGATTTCATTCTTTCTTTATGACTGCATAGTATTCCATAGTGCGTATGTACCACATTTTCTTTATCCAGTCCACTGTTGATGGGCACCTAGGTTGATATCATTTCTTTGCTATTGTGAATAGTGCTTCAATAAACGTGTGAGTGCATGTGTCTTTTTAGTAGAATGTTTTGTTTTCCTTTGGATAAATACCCAGAAATGGGATTGCTGGGTGAAGTGGTAGCTCTATTTTTAGTTCTTTGAGAAATCTCCAAACTGCTTTCCCTAATGGCTGAATTAATTTACATTCCTACCAACAGTGTATAAGCATTCTCTTTTCACTGTAGCCTCACCAACATCTGCTATTTTTCACTTTTTAATAATAGCCATTCTAACTGGTATGAGATGGTATTTCATAGTGGTTTTGATCTGCAGAAAAAAACTGATTTACTTGAAGGAAAATGTGTTAGGGTCTTAACAGTTCCATATTTACAATATCAAATTTATTTCTTCCTAGGGGATTTCCAACAATAAAAAGGATCCATAGTTATATACAGTTGTGTATACGTTTTAACTACTAGCTAAAATAATAAATTATGTATCAAACATGAAAAAAATAGTGTAAATATCACTAAGCAAACAGCGGTGGGAAGCAGCACATAGACTGAACTGAAATCAAGGAGCCCATCAACATAAGTTGCAGTCTGGGCCTGGTGGCTCATACCTGTAATCCCAACAGTCTAGGAGGCCGAGGCAGGTGGATCACCTGAGGTCAGGAGTTTGAGACCAGCTTGGCCAATATGGTAAAACCCTGTTTCTATTAAAAATATAAAATATTAGCCAGGCACAGTGGTGGGCGCCTGTAATCTCCACTACTCAGGAGGCTGAGGCAGGAGAATCACTTGAACTCGGAGACGGAGGTTGCAGTGAGCCACTGCACTCCAGCCTGGGCAACAAAAGCAAAACTCCATCTCAAAAAATAATAATAATAAGTTGCAGTGTGGTTCACAACCACCATGATAGGTGAAATCAACACCAACTCGGAAGGCAGCCGTGCGTTCTTGGCCACAATGTGCAACGGCTTCTTTGCCTACATGAAAAGGGGCGGTTCCCAATGACTGGAAATCTCCCTATAGCTGAGAGTTATATCTAGAGTTTATAAATCATGTCACTAATCAAACTCCATTTGGTCATGAAAATTTGTGAAAGTGAAAAAAAAAAATGGTTCTGCCATGGACTGACCTCAGGGAAAAAGGTCTCTGGCTATTTTAAGGCTTAATGAAAAATTACATCTATAAATTTATATTTGACTCATATAAACTGATCTCCACAGTCATCTAGTATCAGCTTTAAAAAAATATCCTGAGATTTTAAGGATCCTCAAGGAAAAAAGGTGGCAGTTGGGAGAATCAGCTCAATTATAATATTTTAAGATTTATTGACTTTAAAGATTTTTGATAAAATTAAAAAGTTTTCAAGAGTATTGAAATAAGCCATTAATATACCATTTCATGGGAATCACGCATCATCCCCTAACAGTTATTTCTAACCAAATGCCCTGTTTATTTGTCCACTGATCACAGTAGGATACATTTTACTTTTTTTTTTCTTGAGACAAAGTCTGGCTCTATTGCCCAGGATGGAGGCAGTGACCTGATCTCAACCGACTGCAACCTCCTCCCAGGCTCAAGCCATTCTCCCACCTCAGCCTCTCGAGTAGCTGGGACTACAGATGCACACCAGCACACCCAGCTAAATTATTTTGTATTTTTTGTATTTTTTGCCATGTTGCCCAGGCCTGTCTTGAACTCACGAGCTCAAGAGTTCCACCCACCTAGGCTTCCCAAAGTGCTGGGATTACAGGAGTGAGCACTGCACCCAGCCTGTATACATCTGATTTTCTAGGAAGCCTAAAGACACAATAATATAAATAATGCCAAATGTATTGATACATCAATCACTTTATTCAACATAGACCCCAAAATGAAAGAAGGAGGCACGAAATTAGGCTGAGTTATTCTCCCAAGATGCACTAGATGCATCATGTTGGATAAAAAGTGAGTCCAGGATGAAGGAAGAAATATTTTATGAGATCCTCAAAGTCCTAATGTGTCCCTAGAGCAGAAGCTAAGGGCCTGGAAGAAATCTGCGATATTTCAGCATTTTGTCATGGCACAGCTGAAGTTGTGACAGGCTCATAGTCAAACCTCTAGATGGCTTCCTAAATGACATCACAGCCATCCTGTGCAGTGGGCCATAGCCAGCTGCCCTCTGCTACCAGCACCGTTGGGGACTAGGAAAGCAAGGGGTCAAAGGGTGCTGGAGGATGTTATTTCAAACATGTACCTATAACTCTGCATTTTGTGGATTCCATTCATTGCTATGAACCTACCATTCTACCATTCATGAGGTCAGAAAGCTTTTGAACCACAAGCCACTAGAACTTCAAGTTCTGTGAAGATTGGGGCTAAGCTATACTTGTCTAATGATTAATAGTGAGATTTACCTCCACCATCTTTCCTAACGTGCAATATAAAACATAATGTTAAATAACATCCCAATCAATCACTAGAATTAACTCCTTTCCCCTAATCAAAATCCCCAACAGTATACAAATATTTAAGTAACTAATTTGGACTTCTCCATAACTTTATGATTGGTCAAGAACTCTTGAGAACATTGGGTTTTTATAATATATTTCTGTAACTTTACCTCTTCTGAGATAAGACAATGATTAGAAATAAAATTTGTGTTTATTCACTTTCAAATTAATCAAAATGTATCTCCCTTTTGTCAACATTCAACTAATTTCTAGTAAAATTGTCTTATAACTTTTTCTGAACGTGTATCCTTCTACCTTTTATACTTATTTCTTATTTTCATATGGACATTTTGCTTCATGCTCACAGACAAAAGGATTCATGCTTCTATTAAGAACTGGTATTGAATTGGATTTCTCTCAGTTCCTCTCATTGTGAACCAAAAGCCCATGATCAATTGCAGCCATGATTATGAGAACTTTGGAAATAATTATGAGGTAAAGCCAAGGGGTCAATGTGTCACTGAGACCTCCTTTCTTTTTATTGCTGGGTCTCATATTTTCATTTAGCAACTGGGATGAGGTCTTCCTGATATAAAATCAGAAGTATATAGAGATAGTAGGTTTCTTAGAGATTATGCCTATTCAAAATGCATACTATTTTTCCTAACAAAAAGAAGCTTGCGTCTGAAGAGGTTCAGTGACTCTTACGCAGAAGAAGCTACTGCTAACCAGCAACACCACTGCAAGTCTAGTGCTAGACTCCAGTCCCAGACCCTCCCAGCTGCACCAGGTTATTTTCTTATACACCCAGCAATCTCTTAAAGGTAGAACCACCCTCCCACTAGATACCTAAATTCCCTAGGGTGTTAGGGGATGAGGGAGCAAGCTTACAAAACGAGACTCTCCTTGCACTGAGTTCGCTGCCTAGTGGGGAGGATGGAAAGCATCCTCTTCACTCTGCCAGGCAGCAAGGAAGAGAGCCTGGCTTCTCTGCAGAGCTAGATTGTGACAGATTCCTGCTCAGCTCTCAGGGAGGGCTGTCTGACCCGCCTGTAGTGAGTGACAGCTGTGACAGGTGTAAATATCCCGTGTTGTAAATTTCATGAAAGCAATACACCTGGGCCATCTGGCGCAACACTGCAGCCTGCTGTGCACTCCCCCTCCACACCCCAACTGCTGGGAGAAGCATAATGCAAAGCCCACACCCCGCCAGGGAGGGAAGAGCCAGGGCCGCAGACAAGGCCTCCAGACTAGCAAAATCATCGCCGGGTTGGAGCGTGGGCTAGGCGGCAGTTACTGCTGAAGTAAATGTTTTTACATCAATCACTTTACTCTCCTGAATGACTCTGTAACTGAGATAATACCCTCATATCACTGATGAAGACACAGACTCAGAGAGGCTAAGTCACATGCTCAGTGTCCTGAGCTCATCGGCAGCTGATCCCTGATTGAAGCCCAGGTCTGTTGACTCCAGTGCTCACGATGTTTATGACTACACTAAAACATTTTTATCCTTCGTTTCCTCCCTGTTTTCCTCTGCTCCATTGCTCCGAGAGGTGGTAATAAGGGTTTGTTAATGTAAGAGAAGTCGGTGATCTGTAAACTCTCAGCCCTAGAAAGTCTAAGCAGAACATTTTCTTAGTCTTTTAGAGGCTGCTGTGGGGCCAGACATAATAGTTAAACAGCTGGAAAAATCACTTTAATGACTCACCACAGCTGTACTTTCTTTCTTTCTTTCTTTCTTTTTGGCACTGGCTGTTTGGATTAAAACATGGAAAATGTAATGAAATCTTGTAAAGAGAAGAGTGAAAAAAATGACAACAGAAGCTGAGTTCTGAAATGCACTGAGATATGATGACAGACAAAAGCCATCACGGGGGTGAAATGCAGGGGAGTATCGCACTGCGTCTGCGGAAGAGCAGGCCCCCAAAACCAGGAGGCCCTTTATGTCAAACACCCCCACACCTTTACTGATTGTGCTGATGTGCTTAAGCGTCCGTCACCAGTTCGTCTGTGTCAGCTGTGGAACCGTGGGGCTGACGTTTCGGAAGAATTCTGCTTAAGAGAACTAGGCTATACCTACAAATTATCCCTACACACAATTCAGGATTTGTGTGGCATTAGGAAGCTGCTTAAAGCAACACTACTAAAGACACTAACAATAAAAGACAACTTTGAAAAACATATAATTTTTCAGGAGTTCTCAGGAAAAGATCACATTGTAAGACTCCATTATAGTTCCAGCTATGTTTTTATGTATCTGACAGTGGCCGCATCCATGTCCACACAGCGCATGCTCAAGCACACTAGGTGGTCACTGAAAACGTGGTTATGGAGTTTAGTGGTGCTTACTGTTGACTCTCCTTTCCAGTCAATCCGTTTCCCCTGGTGTCTCTGAGCGGCCAAGAGTGAGATCTGGATCTCAGCTTCAGGTTCAACTTCACCCAGTCCCTAAGCCAATCCTGCCTAAGGCTTATAGAACATCAGAGCCTCCCTTATCTTGTGGAGGTTGTGGAAAATATCTTGTCAGTTCAGTAATTCTTGTTCCAAAATACCACTACTATGCCTACCAACCCATGTACCAGTTATCTTGATTATACAACAAACCATCCCAAAACTCAGCGGTGCAAAATCTCCACTCATTTATCTGGTTATGATTTTGGGTCCTTGCAGTGAGAGTGGGGTGTGACAGCGGCAGCTGGGATCTGCTCATGTCGTATTGGCTGGGCATCCTTGTGCACCTGCAGTCAGGTGGTAGCTCAGCTGGTGACGGGCTAATCTTGGGTGGCCTCATTCACCTGCCTTTTGGCCACCTGGGGCTGTTGGCTAAGGCACTTCAGCTCTCTTCCATGTGGTCTCTCATGTTCCAGGAGGCTGGGCAGGGCTCTATTTCATGATGGAAAAAGCATTTCAAGAAGGCAAGAACAGAAACTACAAGGGCTCATGAGGCCTTACTCTGAAGTCATGTCCTGTAATGTCCATGTCATTTATTGGACAAAGCAAGTCAGAAGGGCAGTCTAGATTGAGGGGTGGGAAAATAAGCTCCACCTCTTAGTGGGAAGGGGCCTCAAAGAGCGTGTGGACATTTTTAACCCAACTCAGTGTTCTTATAGCATTAGGTGATGCCCCCTTTTCTGTATATCTACATCCTTTTTTTTTTTTAAGAGATAGAATCTCACTCTGTTGCCTAGGGTAGAGTGCAGTGGCACAATCAAAGCTCACTGCAGTCTCATTAAAGTCTGGGCTCAAGAATCCTCGTGCCTCAGCCTCCCAAGTAGCTGGGTCTACAGGGCACAGCACCATACCTGACTGATTTCTTAATTTATTGTAGTCACAGGATCTTGCTATGCTGCCCAGTCTGGTCTCAAACTCCCAGCCTCAGGCAATCCTCTCACCTTGGCCTCCCAAAGCACTAGGATTACAGGTATTAGCTGCAGTGCCAGGCCCCATATATCCACATTCTTTAACTGTGATATTGAATCTATTTTCTGATGGGCATTGGTCAATTCACTGGGTCTAGAGTCCTATTCTGAGTCACAGCCTATTGCATTCTGGCTGTCCCCTGTTCCTCACAGAATAACTGTACCCCTAGAGCCTCGCTGGGCTCTTGTTCCAAACAGAAGCATGTTCTGATCATGACAAAAACACTCTGGGTTTTTCTTTGTCCATAAGATCAGAGCACCTATGTTAAAAGATTATTCATCCAACAAATATTTACTGGGCTCCTGTTATGTGTTGCTAGATATTAGATACTTGAGTTTCTGATCTTTTGGCGAGATTGGATATATGCATAGGTAAATTGCATTGTGATGTAATAATTATGCTACAGACATAGGAATAACAAGCTGAAGGGCACCAAAGGCTAGGGAAGCTTGACAAAAGAGGGGATCTGTAAATTGGGTCATTAAGGGTGAATAGGAATTTGTCAATTAATAGTAAAGAAAGGACTTTCAGGTGAAAGAAACTGCAAAGTTTAGATTTAGAAAAGATCAGATTTAGAAAAACCTAAGCCCTGTTTTATATGGACATGGAGGAAGGCAGAGGGAGGCAAGACTTGGGAGGTTGGTTAAGTCATATGGGAACCGCCTAAGTGGAGGGGTTGGGTTTTTATCCTGCGGGCTAGGATCCACCTCCTAGGTGTTCCCAGACTTGGCTGATCCTCAGATAGCCGGGATGTCAGCCCAGACCAATGAATCAGGAGAACCTTGGAGCCTGGGAGTCTGGTTATTAAAAACTACCCTGGTTCCTCTGATGACCAGCCATGCTGGGAGGCATGCCGTCATCTAACAGGGGAGCTCACAGAAGGGCTTAAAATAGGGAAAGGGAGGCGATGACATTGAGGTTTTGGACAAATGAGGCCAGCAGCAGTGTGGAGTTGCATGGCTTTGTGGAGAGAATGAGAAACCAGAGGTAAGGCTGGTGCAGTGACCTAAGGAAGACAGCAGTGGTGAGGGTCTACACAAGGAACACAGTTCTACAGGGAAGAGGAGAGTCAGGCTGAAGAGACATTTCTGTGGAAGAATCACCTGAATTTTATAGGGAAGAAGGTGAGGGAAATAAGAGAAATAAAGAAGAACACTACGATTTCCAGCTCTGAAGTGTAAGTAGACAGGAATGCCATTAGATGGGGTCCGGCATTTAGAAGAACGGACTTGGAGACAAATGAGGAGGCGTTTCATCTCGGACATGTGGAATTTGAGATCTCAATGAGACACCAGGGTGGATTTGTCCACATAAGAGTTGGAAATGTGGATTTGAAGCTTACAAAGTAGGTAAAGAGCCCTAAATGTAAAGACATCTGCCAAGAGATGGTAGTGGAAGACATGGCAGTAAATGAGGTGACCAGGCACCACGCAGAGTCCTAGTTCTCAGACTCTGAGGTGCACAAGAATCATCTACGAAGGCTGCAGAAGATGCACTCCTTGAATCTCTCCCGGGAGATTCTGATGCAAGAGGTCAGGGATGTGATAAAGGGATGAGTATTTGTAAGCAGAAGTCTACAACCATATTCTTAAGAAACATAGATGAAGACAGAACACAAGGAAATGTCTGAGATAATTGCAGAGAGCACCAGAAAATAAGAGAGGCAAAGAAGGAGAATCCGGCATTAGGCAGTGTTGTGGGCTCAATGACGCCCCCTGCCAAATTCATATGTCAAAGTCCTCACCGCTGGTACCTGGCAATGTGACTGTATTAGAAGATATGACCTTTGAAGAGGTAATTACAGCAAAATGAGGTTGCATAGGTAGCCAATGTGATGGGTGTCCCTATACATGCAAGAAATTTGGACACAGATATCCAGAGAGGGATGACTATATGAAGATACAAGAAAAAGATAGCCATCTGCAAGCCAAGGAGAGGCCTCAGAAGAAATCAACCCTACTGACACCTTGACCTCGGACTTCCAGCCTCCAGAACCGTGAAGAAATAAGTCTAGGTTGTGTAAGCCACTTGGCCTGTGGTACAGGGTTGTGGGAGCCCTGGCAGACTGTTAGAGAAGCTAAGGTGCAAAAGCAGGAAAGTCAGAAATGAAAGCAAGAGGAAGTGTACCACAAAGATGTGGGAAGGCATGGTCCACCGTGTCTCATTCCACAAAGAGATCAATGACAAAGAGACCTGGGAAGGGGATAATTGTGAGGTGATGTTAGCAAGACCAGCATCAGCAAAATGATAAGGCCATAAGAAGGAGATGACTGGAAGCTGGGCACACAGGGAGCTGTGGACTCCTCTTTCTGGAAGTGTGGCAATTGTGAACTGGGCTTTAGGCTGAGGCCTTGAAGCAGGGCACACATGAGGATAAATGTTTTTAAGATGGAAGAGCTAAACATATTTGAGAATAAGAAAAAGGACCATCAAATAAGGCTATATAGAAGACTTTTTTAAAGTTTTTGTTTAAGTCTGGGGTCAACTAGAAAGGTGGAAGGAAGCTAGAACACCAGGGTAGATGGAGAAGAAGGAGAAAGGAAGGAAGAATGAGGAGAAGTGGTATAAAGTATGGGAGAAAGAGGTCACACTTTTTTCTACCACAGAGAAGCAGAAAAAAGATGGATGAAATGATAAATGAATTTGCTATGGAAGATGGGCAGGGAGGAAGTTGACAATCTGTGCTCCTGAAAATAGGCATATTCTGTTCTAGTAACATAAAAGGTGTGGTTATCAGCCAGGAGAATTAGGGTCTGTGGGTGGGTGAATTTTTCTTTAGATTAACTCTACATACTTTGAATGGGAACCTGTATGCTTGCAGTGAAGTGTGATGACGCGGGATAACCTAATTTTATCCAATTCCCCAAATAAACAAAAGGGACCTTGGACCCACCAACTTCTATCATTTTCTCTTCAGTGGACTAATTGCATCTGAAATTGGTCCAACCTGGCTGCACAAGGAACTGTTTGGTCAACACAATACATAAAATTCAAGGGTACGAGATGAGAAAGAGGCATGTGATGAAAATTCAAGAGTACGAGATGAGAAAGAGGCATGTCTGGGCATGTGAGTGTGCAGCCATTTTATACAATTGAGGATGGGCTTTCCTGCGTTCAGCTTCCAGCTCTTCATTGAGTTTCCTATCTATGTCAATACAGTTGTGGGTAGCAACAAGAGAGGCAAAAATAAAGAAAATTTAGTGTTTGATCTTATACTGGTCATAATCTAATAGGAAAGAGAGAAATTGCATTCAGCATAAGTGCTGTCTTGGAGGAGGGTCTCAGAAGCCTTCAGTGGCTTCTTTCACTCCTGATACTCACTCACCTCGTGGTAAGTGCTTTGCTCTCCATTAGTCACTACTTATGAAATTGGCTGCTTTAATGGGGACCCCTGAAAGTTTTTACAAAGGGCTTCAAGACCAAAGTAGTGAATTCCTAATAATGGAATTTCAGACTCTGTGACAACTGAGTGCAGTTTGGAGGAAACAGGTGTCATTGAGGCCTGTTAATCAACCTCTCTAGGTCCACGGATGTATCAGGACCCAGGGTTTGACCGACCTGTCACATGGTCTGACAGCGCCTACAGTGGTTGAAATCGGGACCACCCAGGCGCACCCAGGATCCACTGGCATCTTTCACTGTCAGGGTGGCCATCCTGTCCTTGCCATGCAAAAAGCATCCCACTCCTCAGATCAACCACATTTGTAGCTGGCCGATCTATTTCTTGGCAACAAGAAGGCAAGCTGTTGCGTCTGCCAGCCTTCCCCACCTGTCATGTGTCTCGCTCCCCAAACAGCTGGTGAAAACCAATATCACACTGAGCGCCAGCCCCTGCTGTGGTGGTGGACTTGGCCGGGGAATTAAACACACACATGTTCATTCAGGCTCCTTCTGATTTTGCAAACACATTGTGACAAGTAGCACACCATCCTGAGAAGAACCACAAAGCCTTTGGTTTTCATTACATGAAACGCCTCTGGTTAAAAATAAAAAAAAAGAGAGAGAGAGAGAGAGCACTATTTTTTTAAGCATCATGCAGTATCGGACTGCAGATTTTGGGTGGAGCCCCATGCACCCTGCCTGGAGGGTCTGTGTGCACCACTCTTCAACGCTCTGAGCTGAATTCTGCCTTGAGTTAGGCCAATCCTCCTAGCAGCAGGAAGCCAGAATGGGAATCTTTTCCCAGACATAGCCCAGCAGGGCTAAAATTTTCCCAGGCAGAGGAGAAAAACGATGATCTTCCCTTGTCTCTGGCTCCATTTATCTATAAGGCAGCTATTTGACACGTTGCATTCCTCTGTTGTAAATAAATCCAATGATGTGAGCCTTCCAGGTTATAGTTTTACTGTCAACTATCAGGTGTCATAATCTGTATCTTGATACAATAAATTTAAGACGCTAGATCTAGTTGGGTCCACCTGTCAAAATAGCCGGGCTGTGCCAATGAACAGCCTGGCAGGAGTGGTACTATGGCCTTAAAGAGACAAGCGGCATAAAAATCAATAAACGTTTTGTTTAGTTACCATGATTTTTAGGGTACCTTGCAAGGAGACAAGAAAAACAGCAAAGGGCAGACACATGGAAGTCCTTTTTGTCACTTTCTATGCCTAAATGTTCCACTATTCTCTGCTGAAACACACTTATTGGAATCTGTTTTAAGTATTTTCAACCTGTTTTTTCTGCAGCCGCCATCACCCCTTCCACTCCTTAGATTTACCTTATGGTATCTTTATGCTAGTCCTAGAAAACCTGAATGCAGGGAACACCCAGTGATTTATACATAAATGTGCAGTGAAGCCAATGTGACTCCTGTTTCCATTGCCTTTTCAACCTGATCTCTAAGCCAAGAAAGGAGAGGGAGACTTTGACCTTGTCTTATTTACTTTTGATTACTTTTCTTTGCCTGTGACGTAAAGTCCAAATTCCTTAACATTCAGTCAACAAACATTTGAGCCCTTAACATTTTTATAGTATGGTCCTAATATATAGTATAATCCTATACAAAAAAAAATATATATATATATCTCTACAGAAGATATGGCACACAAACTATAAATGTTTCCTGAAAAAACAAGAGAGTGACCCAAGGGGTAAAAAAAAAAAAACACATATTATGTCCCTATTTGTGTGAGTGGTCTCATTGTAGAGATAAAATATTTATTTTAGAGTTATCATAACCATGTTTAAATCAATTAAGAAATAGGTAAGGAGCAGGAAGATGGAAATTTAGAGTACGTTCATTGCTGTGAATAACTGGGTTGGAAAATGTGTGTTGTGAGGCAATAATGGACTTTCTAACACAAAACCCCAGAATAAGACAAACCCACCTAGTCAAAAACACATGTTGAAGTTGTCCCCAGGAACCTTCTCAAGCAGAGAAGCAAACTATAATATCTGGCAGCCTGGCTCCAGAGAGAGGAGGAGAGGGGAAAGGGCCAAGCTATGCCCACCCAGTTTTTTATCCCAGTCTCACCAATCAGGGTGAGAAGCCAGAGTGTTCAGGGAAAAATTCCTCCCTCCCAGAAACAAGAGGAGCTGGGAATAAGTGTTCCTCTCCCCTTATAATTCATCATGAAAGCTGTCCAACACAATATGTGATTACCTGACAAAGGACTAGTGTGGACAAGAACTTTAGGGGAGGTACCATGCTGGAGTAAGGGAACAAACCAGGCCTGAGTCTCAAAGGGAGGATTTGAATGGAAGAAGAGGCATTCTTAGGACTAGAGGTAAGGTTTGGAACGGTGTTTGGGGAAGCTGGAAGTGAGCATAGAATTATCCAGCCTGACTTCCCCTCCCCATCCCTATCTCATCAGGCTCCAGCCACACCATTCGCACTCATCACTCCCTATACAAGCCTCTCACGTCCCAGTCCCTGAATCTCTGGCCACACTAGTTTGTGTGGCTGCCTGCCCTCCCACCTCACCTCTACCTGTAGGTACTCTAAAGATCCTCCAACATCCACCTCAAAGTCTGCTCCTCCAGAACACACTTCCAGACCTCCTTGCCAACCCTTCCCTAAATGAAATTCTGTGCTCCACTCCTGGATCTCGCCTGGATTTTCCTTCTGGCACTTATCATATTCTGTACTCTTTCTTAGTCATTATTAAATATACCTGTCTCCCTAACAATGCTATAAAGTATGGCCAGGCATGGTAGCTCAAGCCTGTAATCCCAGCACTTTGGGAGGCCAAGGTGGGCAGATCACTTGAGGTCAGGAGTTTGAGACCAGCCTGGCCAACATGGTGAAACCCCATCTCTACAAAAAATACAAAAATTAGCCAGGCATGGTGGTGGACGCCTGTAATCCCAGCTACTCTGGAAGCTGAGGCAGGAGAATAGCTTGCACCAGCAACGCAGAGGTTGCAGTAACCTGAGATGGCACCACTGCACGCACTCCAGACTGAGCCACAAGAGTGAAACTCCATCTCAAAAAAAAAAAAAAAAGACTATAAAATCCAGTAGGATAAAGAACCTTTCTTTTTATCCCTCAAAAGTCTAGGATCACCTGTGTTCAATGAATGTATTTTTAATCATAGGAATCTCAAGCATTGGAGTATTACTTGGATAAAAATTAATCTTCTTAGTTTCTGAAAAATCCTTCATAACCACTCATTTTAAAGGAAACAGAGAAACTTCACCAGCCCTGCCTTGTTTGTCTTGTAATTAACAAAAGAGCAAGTTAGGCCTTTTAAAAAACTGCAAGTTGGATTCCCAAACTCAACTGCTGTCACTACCTCTAGCTCAAATGGTTAAATTAACTCAGGTGTCCTTAATGGTAGGAAAAAGCCTTTAGGCACAGGAAAAACTCTTTATGGCTACTTTGGACTTTAAAATTATTATGATTTATTAAAGATACTAATCAAAACTCTTTATGTTTTACCTAAGCTTTTAAATTTAATTTATAATTCAATAAAGATCTTTAAAGATTTATAATCTTATATATCTTAATTATTTATAACTTATTATGTATAATATGATAAATTTAGAAACCTTTCATAAGGAGTCTTCTACAACTTCATTAATTGCCTTAAACTACATACCAAAATGTAATATGTTTGATTTCTCTTATGTTCCTCAACTGCCTCTAAGAACTAGAACCTTTCTAAAATATGTTTTCATAAATGAAATAAATTTAATGCATAAGCTTGACAAATTTTAGATTTTATTAATATATTAATACTGTTTACACAATTAGTAAACTTAGAACTTTTGAAGCACAATAATGTCAACTATACTTTAAATTTGAATCATGAGGCCTATTTGTTAGATATCTTGATTTGGCCACTATTTAAATTGCCCAAACATGTACAAATAGATGATTCTTAACTAGGGCATTGTGGATCAGGTTTACTTAGTTATTTCTATAACTATGCTCATCATTCCCAGGATTAAATGATGTTTATGGATTTCCACACAAGTCGGGGTTTCCAGCTTGTTCCAATTTAGTTGACCAAGATTAATTATTAACCAGAGAAATTTGGGGCTGAGGTGCAGAAGAAATCAGTTTCTTACCCAAGAAACTGATAAACCATGTGGAATCTTAGTCATTGTATCAGTGAATCTATAACATCATATAGAAGACTAGGCCTCCCAGCTGACAACCCTGGACTAAAATTCCATATTACTTAATTCTTCCCTCAGATTTGAGCTCATTTCATCCCTTTTCAGGCACAGTTAACTTCCTTCTCTGCTTCTTTGGGCTGTATCATCTGATTTCAGTAGATTGGATTCAAGAATATTTTTTCCTTTTATTTTTTCCTGTTCTGTGAAGACCTCCACTTTTTTTTTTCTTTTTTTTCACTGCAGCCTCAACATCCTGGGCTTAAGCGGTCCTCCCACCTCAGCCTCCTGAGTAGCTGGGACCACAGGCATGTACCACCACACCTGGCTAATTTTTTACAACGTTTTTGTAGAGATGGGGTATCACTCTGTTAAATAGAGTATTGTGGGTCAGGTTTACTTAATTATTTCTATAACTATGCTCATTATTCCCAGGGTTAAACAGTGTTTATGGATTTCCAAACAAATGGGTGTTTCCAGCTTGTTCCAATTTAGTTGACCAAGATTAATTATTAACCAGAGAAATTTGGGGCTGAGGTGCAGAAGAAATCAAACTCCTGGGCTTCAGCAATCCTCCTGCCTCAGCCTCCCAAAGTGCTAGGATTACAGGTGTGAGCTGCCGTGCCTCGCCCCCAAACACCCCGTTGGGTTCTACATATCTCTCATGGCTTTGCGAAACTCTTTAGTTATAATAGTAAAGTCACGCTGTTAAAGACAAACACACGGAAAAGACGTTTCACACTGCAGCTCCTGACCTTACTCAAACTGGACTCCCTCTTTGAATACTGATGTTCCCTCCCTTGCTCTGCTTTTTCCATAGCACCTACCACCTTCAAACATGATGTAACATAACGTCACTTGATTATTACGTTTTCTCCCCACCAACTAGAATATGAACTCCATGAGGGCAGAGAGTTTTGCTGTCTTGCCCAACGATACATCCTTGCACCTAGAACAGTGCTTGACAGTTATTAGGCACTCAACAAAGATATGTTGGATCACTGATCATGAGAGAAATGCAAATCAAAGCCCCAATGACACACCATCTCACACCAGTCAGAATGGCGATTATTAAAAAGTCAAGAAACAACAGATGCTGGCGAGGCTGTGCAGAAAAAGGAATGCTTTTACACTATTGGTGGGAATGTAAATTAGTTCAACCATTGTGGAAGACAGTGTGGCAATCCCTCAAAGATCTAGAAGCAGAAATACCAGTTGACCCAGCAATCCCATTGCTGGGTATATACCCAAAGGAATATAAATTTTTCTGTTATAAAGATACAAGCATGCATGTGTTCACTGCAGCACTATTCACAATAGCAAAGACATGGAATCAACCCAAATGGCCATCAATGATAGACTGAATAAAGAAAATGTGGCACATATACACCATGGAATACTATGCAGCCATAAAAAGGAACAAGATCATGTCCTTTGCAGGGACATGGGTGGAGCTGGAGGTCATTAGCCTCAGCAAACTAATGCAGGAACAGAAAACCAAATACCACATGTTCTCACTTATAAGTGGGAGCTGAACAATGAGAACACATGGACACATGGTGGGAACAACACACACTGGGGCCTGTCAGGGAGGGTTGGGGGGAGAAGAGCATCAGGAAGAATAGCTAATGGATGCTCTGCTTAATACCTGGGTGATGAGTCGATCTGTGCAACAAACACATGTTTACCTATGTAATGAACCTACACATCCTGCACATGTACCCTGGAACTTAAAATAAATGTTGATGCAAATAAAGAGAAAACATGTATATTAAAGCAATGAAAAAAGAAAATCCATTTACCACAATTACCACATTTTCAAAATTAACTTTGTGTCTTGGTGACCAGGGTCTAAGATATACTGTTTTTTTTTCTTTTTTTGAGACAGAGTCTCGCCCTGTCGCCCAGGCTGGAGTGCAGTGGTGTGATCTCGGCTCACTGCAAGCTCCTCCTCCTGGGTTCAAGTCATTCTCCTGCCTCAGCCTCCTGAGTAGCTGGGACTACAGGCGCCTGCCACCACGCCTGGCTAAATTTTTGTATCTTTAGTAGAGACGGAGTTTCACTGTGTTAGCCAAGATGGTCTTGATCTCCTGACCTTGTGATCCACCCACCTCAGCCTCCCAGAGTGCTGGGATTACAGGCTGTTTTCTTAAAATAGAAATACAAAAGCTACACTACTGAGACATCAATAAAAGCCCAAAGCCTGATGTGTAAAAATGTTAAATATGTTATTTCTATTGCACAGGGGATTGTTCAAACCTTTGAATTTGCTAACAGTATTAAACAGAGCGAAGAGTCAAAAAAAAAAAAAAAGAAGAAGAAGAAGAAGAAGGTATGACTATAAGCTGGATTGGCTACGTAATTTGCAGAGCCCATAGTAAAATAAAAATATAAAGCCCTTGTTCAAAAGTTGTGAAGAATTTCAACATGGCAACAGTGGAGTATTAGACCAAGTATGGGCCCCATCTAACTAAGCACAGGGTCCTGTGCAACAACACAAATCACGCACCCATAAAGCTGGCCCTGAATGTGAGTGCGTATATGTACATGTGGTGGCACATGGTGCATGGAATGGTAATCATTTTTGTGCATATTTCTGACCTACTTCATTGTAAACTTGTAGACAGGGTTTCCATGTTCTTCATCTTTCTACCTCCAATGCTTAGCACAGTGCCTGGCAACAAACCAGTAGATGTTTGCTGAATGCACATAGAAATGGTTATAAAAGAATGCTCTGATAAAGAGAATTTCAAATTCAGAAAATGCTTTTAGTCTCTGTTATCCCATGGATGGACTATGGACACCACTAAAGGTATAAGGTATTTTCAGTATTCACATCTTATTTGGGAATCCTCGGGTCTGGAATCACTCTCGAAAACATCCAATAAAGAGTCATTAGCTATCCTTAGAGCACCTCTCTTTTCACAGAGAGAACTGGCACCAAGCAAGAGCGAGGGACCAGACACCAGTTATGGAAAATGTACCCCCACATCATATCATGGGAGCCTAGCTCACAGACACTGCCAATGGAAATTGCAGAAATAGATCAACTGCAAAACGTTACATAGGGGGCCCACATGCTACATTAATTATCAGTGAATAAATTACACGTAAAATTTGAGAACATGTTTTCATCAAATAAGTATTTGTGAAGGTAAATTTTAGCTTATGCCATATGCATAATTTGGTTGCATTGCTACCATATGAATAAGTACCTTCATAAAGATACTTTGCGAACAAGTCAAGTAGACAAAATAATTGTTACTAGTATTAGTTTTGTCCTTAAACACAGAGCTCAGTAAGATCTCTTTCTGTTGACATTTTATCCTCTGTATCCCTAAAATAATCTAAATCATTTAATTACAGAATTAATCAGTAAGGAATTTAAAACTAAGCTGGAAAGGCGTGAAACAGGATGGATGGAGCGGAGTGATGCTGTTCCTCACAGTGAGAAAGAGAGAAAGGTCTTGCATCACCAAGGGCGAGTCTGGGTGACTGAGAGGTCATAACTTGATGAGTGAAGATAGAGTCAAGACAGAAAAATAAAGTCAAGAAAGCCAGTGCTGCTGGGGAAACAAACATGCAAAGCATAACTCACAGTTCTGGCAAACGCCCCATATTTTCAGTCTCTGTCAGGACATAAATCAGATTTGCAGTTAACCATTTGACCGTTTACCTGAGGTCAGTAAGTCTTGGGGAAAAGCATGTTCACGCATGCCTCCTTGGTGGGTTCTAGAATTCTTCCCTCTTCCATTCCCCAAATGTTTATCAGTCTAATGTCTGAGCAGGGGAATGCAGAGCAGGCAAGATGCATAGAGAGGCCCCAGGAGGGAAGTCTGTTCATCATTCCTTGTGTCACTAAGACAGCACTGCAGAAGAGGTAAAGCACAGAGCACGGTGAATGAGACGCAATTTTTTTTTTTTTTTTTTTTTTTGAGATAGTTCCGTTGCCCATGCTGGAGTGTCACGGTACGACCCTGGCTCACTACAATCTTCATCTTCCAGGTTCAAGTGATTCTCCTGCCTCAGCCTCCTGAGTAGCTGGGATTACAGGCATGCGCCACCACACCCAGATAATTTTTCTATTTTTAGTAGAGGTGGGGTTTCACCCTGTTGGCCAGGCTGGTCTCAAAACTCCTGACCTCCAGTGATCATCCACCTTGGCCTCCCAAAGTGCTGGGATTACAGGTGTGACATCTCCACGGGATAGGGAAAAGCCAGAGGGAGCCCCTTAGCCTCCCAGAACATAATCACATCCAGGAGGTACTTCTTTCTTCTATCTCTGCCATAGCAGGCAGGACCAGCAGACCCAGAGTGGTTGGAGCAGAGGAAGCGGGAGGGTCTTGCACAAGGTGTTTAAAGCAGAAGACAGCAGCGGCTAAAGCAGCACAACACAGTGACATCCTGGGAGAGAGTCCAGGGAGCTCACTCAGCTTAGCGGGCTTGGGGATCGAGAGCGAGCTGCAAGATGTCCCCATGAGTCTGTGTCCTTGCCGGTAAGATGGGCCAGGAGCTTTCTGCACCATCTTCACTTACTTAACAAACATGATGGTTCGTCTGCAGTTTTCTAGTAAATACAAAGGGTTGTTAGGTTTTCCTTTGAAGATAAAGTGTTTGCATAAAACATAAGGGAAAAACTGCACTCCAGTTGCTGGAAGAATGCTGCCTTAAATAATTTGCAAATCCTAAATAAATAAAGAATACTTTCTAAAATGTCTTTCAGAACAAAATGGAAATAAAAATACAAAAAGAATTCAACTCACAAATAAAGTCAAGCAAGGTTTGAGGAAAAAAAAAATCAAAGACTCAACGTAATATAATGCAGGGAAATTTTTGGCAAGCAGAAGAAAATGTGGAAGTACTTTGTCTCTCTTACAACCCAGCCCTAGGCTAGACATGAAAATCCGGTAATGATAAATTAGGCTAACCCAATAAGTGGGTGTATGTACACCTGACATTTGTATCAATAGGATATACACTAGACACAAATTATCCAGACTGTAGTTCTGCAAAGACTAGTTAGAAAAAAGATCAAAGCCTATTTGAAGTGCAAGAATTGTAATTTTAAAATTAAGGGAAAGGACAACAGATTAAATTGAGTAGTTCCTGTTGCCCACTATGATAAACCTTCAAAGTCCTCATTACTCTTTCTTCTAAAATCAACAACCAGGACAACAAAAGAGAAGGGAGTGGGTGGTGTGTTGCTCTGTCTTTACTGGGGGAAGGGAAGTCTAGTGGGAATTTAGAAGGAAGCCACTTCTCAATCTTCTGGCCCTACAAGGATGCAAATCACTTCACATTTTCACCCCTAATAAATTTACCTAACTTGCCCAAATAAGGGATTGCTATCCTTGCCAAAGTTACAAAACAATGCCTCTACATTCCACTCAATACACAATTGGAATTCAGGAAAGTAAGTGAATGTATCTCAATTGTCCCACAGTTCCTAGCACCCTTGGGAGTTCTTCCTTTATTCTATGTAATATCCTTTATAGATACCAGAGCAGTGTGTTCCCACAGTTAAGGCAGAATAAGTATCTGATGAGTGAACACATGAGCCAAAGAAGAAAAGAATGTGGGAACCGAAGAGAAACTCATTGATAATGATGATGGGTTACAGGAATGTTTAAATCCATCCTCTGGCTTCTCCTCACTTCTCCAGGTTTCCAGTCTTGCCAACCTCTCTTGCCCTCCTCTGATACCTCTAATTTCTGGGCTCTCTTGTCAGGGAGAGGTGGCCAAAAGAATGATGCTTAAACACATATAATTTGTTTAAGAACACTTGTCAAAATGGATAAAAATTTGTTTTTAATCTGACGCTAAATCAGGAATATAAGTCTTCTTTATTCCTTTAATTCCTTCTCAGTTTCATGTTACTAAAATCACAAAGACATGGCTGTGGCACTATTAACCATCTTTGGTTCCTCTGCCTGCAGCCTCAAATTGTCAGTGGCATTGCAGCAAAACATACAAAATCTTGTGCTCCAACAATCTGATTTTTTCCTACTTCCTCTCTAAGTTAGTTTGTATGATTTCCCCACAGAGCCTCTCTTCTAGTTTTACCCCAGCCAAGACCCTAAAATGTTTTTCTCGTAACCCCCTCTCCTTTCCCTCTCCAATGCCATTTCGATGCTACCTGTGATTTCATGACTCACACATTCCTTCCTCTGACTTGCTGTAACTTTTCAAGAAACACAGCGCAGCCCTTACCGTGTGCTGCTGCTCCGGAGTTTCCTCTGATGATCTAGTAAGTCGTTGTTTTGCTTGTGCTTGCATGCAGCACTCACGCTTACTTGCTAATCTATTAAAACCACAGATCCGTCTCCGTTTTCCAGGAGAAATATTCTCAGTGTTATAATTTGTTCCATATCTTGTTTGTTCTTTCCAGCAAAAATAACATTCAAGGTCACAGCTTTCTGAGTTTCTGCATCCTCAAAACTCTGTCACACAGCACTTCTGCATTAAAAGAAGCAGTTATGTTTCTCGCCAAATTGGGATCCTCTCTCTTGAACAAAAATTTACAACATTCTTGCACTGGGCATCATTTCAATTCACCTTGTCATTTTTCATTCATTTGCATATTTATATGCCCAACAACACTTAATAAACACCTGTGTGGAAGATACTTTTTAAAGTCATTTCTCTTTTTTTTTTCTGGAGAATGTCAATACACTAAAAATAATTTTGTCTGATAGATGTTGCATAAACACATAGGTACAAATGACAGAGAAGCCACAGCAAATGACAGCTCTGGATCTGCAATGTGGTTCTCAGAACCAGCCCACTGCTTTCAACTTCATATGCTGTGAGTTTACAGCTGCACTGGCTAAGTCCGCGTTGCTGCCTGACATCACCAGTGTCTACAGAAGAAGGTCTCCTGACAGTGTGTTGACAAAATATGCTCAATTAGGGTTGATTAGGTCCATTTGGCATTTGTTTCCATTTGTGTCTGCCTTTTGATGTCTAGAAAAGTGCCTCTTGTTAACCAAGTCACCCTGTTTGAAAGAAACTCCCTCTGATTTGGAGGCTTGCGTGGCCAGACTTGCTTCCTCTCCTTTCACTCGGTTTAAGTGAGGTCTGGTCTGTAACTTCAGGCTGCAGACTTAAAGGGGTTGACCAGAGAAGGGAAGGAAGGAAGCAAACCTGGGACCATCCCCTCTGCTCCTGGATGCTGCTTGAATGGCTTCTTGGTCCATTAGTATGTTTGTTTTCTGTTTTAAATCTTCATCTTCTCTGTCTCTCACCAACCACTTCATGGATTATTTGAGGGTGGAGTTGTAGTTTTCACAAGGAGTAATTTCACCTGAGACTTTTATGATCATTGAGAATCTAGCCCTGGAGGAGTGGAGTCAGGAAGCCTGAGTTCCAGCCTCGACTGTCAAAAATTAGCAAAACACAACAGCTGAGGTGAATATTAGCATTCCATGTCATTTAATCATCAAGTTAATTTTTCCCTTTTTACAACAAAATCAAACAAAAGAGTAAACAAGAAATTGAGGTAATTTATAGAGAGACATACAACAGGTTAAAAAATAACATGAATAATGTAAGAATATGTAAGAAAAGATGAACAAAATTAACAATATACAAAATGTAAAACTACGATGCTAGTCGGGTTTTTAATTAGTTGTAAGATTCCTAGCAATCAAAGCAAGAAATATTACTTAGATCTTATTTTCCCAAGTCTCTTATCTGTAAAGTTGGAACAAAAAAAATACACCAAAATTATTAGGCGACCATGGGTGTAAACATTTCTTACCTAGTGTCTAACACTGACTAACCATTCAAAAATTAAATTCGAATTTAAATATTTAAATATTTGGGCACCTGCTACATAGCAAAGCCACTTTAAGAGTTTTAACTTCTATATAATGTCAAAATGTTATTTTATTAACTTGTATATTAGAGCTACAATATGTTAATATATTTATTGCCTCTAATTATCTCATTACCAACAGTGGCTAGCAAGCAGATCTCAGTACGATTTTTATTTTCCTATGAAGAATTTGGAATTTTTAAAATCACCTTCACTATTTCTATAAATCTAGGAAAAACTTGTTCCAATAGACATTATACAGCAAAAAATATGTAATCTTTAATGTGCTCTTCAATTATATCACATATTTCTAGTTCATATTTTATAAAAATTGGAATAAGCTATATTTTTCTGGTAGTTTTTCTTATTTAATGAATAACAATTAATCATTTGATTATTCAATGCACACATACAAAAAACACACCCACACAGAATATACACCTACACACGCATACATATACACACATACACATGCAAACACTCAGGAATGGCTAGAATTGATAATTCACATTTCAAAGATGAAGAAATAAAAGTTTGAGATGACTGAATTTATTTACAGCGCATCCGCTTCGTCCAAATGCAGAGGAAACTGCTTTGTACATCTCACATTAACCTTACTATAGCTTGCTGTTGTTTGTGCTTTAATCTACACATGACAAACACTTTGTCTTTTTCACTTTCCTGGATTTTCACATGTGCTGAACTTAGACAGCTGGGCATTACTCTGTCAAATCCTATCATGCTTTGAAAAGAAACTTTCACAGTCCGTAATGAAAGATTAAACTATTTCTCACTATATTATATAATTTTTAATATTTTGGGAGAGACCACAACTTCAGAAAAGTCTGAAAGGGGTGATTGTTAGATGTAGAAATTGTGCTTTTGCTACTGGGAAGTGGGGGAGGCTGCATAATCTTCCTTTCAACAGGCTTCTAAGAATGTCTCTAATGCACTTTGGTAATGTCCTTTAGTGCTACACTGTTCCTCTCTCCACTGGCCCCAAGACTGTGACTCTGTTTAATAAGCATGAGATAGTAACAATCACACCAGATTGTCCATCGGTAATTTGAGACTCCTGGAAGAAAAGTAATACACAGTAGCTTATGTTGGACTTAAATAGCTGACTTTCTTTCAGAGTGTTGGTGACAGAGGAGATGTTTCTCATGCCCTGTCTGAATGGCATGTTCAAAGAGTTAGGCTTCACAGTTGGGCAAGTGTGAGTGCAAACCCCAGGACTTGTTAATAGTAAGAGTCTGGGCAAACAGTTTAACCACATTAAGCCTAACCTTCCCTGTTTAAAAAATAAAGATAATACTTCATAACCCACAGGATGCATTTGAAAGTGACTGGCCCATAACAGGCTCTAAAAAGAGTAGTTTGATTTTCTCAATTTATTATTCACGGTACCAGAACAATTATTGCAGGGAAAATGTCTTATAGAGACAAAGAAATGATTTAATTGTTAATTAAATTGTTAACTTAAATTAAATAATTTAATTTGTACTCTTCAACTGTCTGCTTTAGTAAATTAAAAAGAGTCTTAGAAAAGGTTAAGAGAAGGTTTTCAAACTAAAAGCATCCTTTTATTGATCGCAATATTGTTAGTAATTAATAATAGCATCTTGATCAGTTCTAGATTTTTGCCTAACAGAAAAGTAATGTTATTTATTGAACAAGAAATTTAAAAGATAATGTAATCCCTTATTAATTTTGGAGCATTTTTCAGCTGTTACTTTGGAATAAACATCACAGAATGTTTAACCCTGCCCCCTAGCAATACATCACCCAAACATAGATTATTTTGGCAACAAATAGAGGCAATGTTTGTGAATTGTGTACGAGTGATAGTTTTGACTTGCTTTTGGTTTCTGCTACATCTGCTTCTATGTAAGAGATAGCTCTAGTTCATTTGAGTGTCCATGACAGTTCATCTGAAATCTGGTGGGGGCGAAAGCGCCAGCAGCTGCGGCGAGCTTCAGATAGACAGCGGGACTTCTATTGACAGCATGACAGCAATGGCTTCTCAATTACCTGGAATTCAGTGGTTCCAAGTGGTTGCATTTTTCCCCCAAACTTGAGCCAATAGTCTCATGAATAGACTTAGAAAATTACCGCGTCATATATTGACAAAAACTTTGACACGACTCCTCTTTCTTTCAAATGTGATTCACTCCTTTGATAAGTGGCTGGTAGGTGTTAGGCTTGATTTACGCTAAAAATCAATTCCATTGTTGTAATCCAATCTAAATGATATGGATATTGACATCTGCACAATGTCGAGTACCTGTCTGGGCAGGTCATTAGTTGTTTCTATATCCTACTAAATGCTCAAACAAAAAACAGATTTTGTCAAATAATCGTTTCCCAAGAAACTTTCATGTAGAGATACAGTCCTAGTCAAACTGCAGATGCAATGTAAGGATTCACATTGACTTAGTATCAGAAATGAAAAGGGATGTAAAAACCTGTGATTATTATTTTTAGGAAGTAAAAGATCCAGTTTAAGATGTTTACCCCAGATACCATGGAAAGAAGCAAACGGTGTCAAGAAAAACCTGACTCTATCCAAGATAATCATGATTAAATAATGTGTCTGGGAATGTGCACCATTATCCTGCAAAAATTCAAACCATTATAGACATTTCTATAATTATGTCTTACATAGTTCCTTTACTGGAAAAGTTGAGTTCTTCTTTTTGTCCTATTTCTGTTATTTAGATTTTGTTTCCTTTCAGGACAAAAAAAAAAGGATGAGAGAAGATAAAAAATATTATATATTTCTTTCTTAATTCTATTTAAATCTTTAGAATTCAACCCATCATACCTCCTAAAGCTTCAAACCCACTTATTATTTCATTCACATTTATATCATAGTTCACACTGGTTTGCTCTCTAACCACACAAATGCACATTTTCCTGAGTTACTACGTCTTTCTAGCCTATTAGCCTGAGTGAATGCAGCCTTTTTCCCCAAAACTTTCTCTCGATAAGATTTTCAGGCCAGGCATGATGGCTCACACCTGTAATCCCCACACTTTGGGATGCCAAGGTGTGAGGACTGCTTGAGGTCAGGAGTTCAACACTAGCCAGGGCAACATAGTGAGATCTTGTCTCTACAAAAAGCAAAAGTAATTAAAAAAAAAAAAAATTAGCCTGTAATTGAGCAGTTTAGGAGGCTGAGGGAGGAGGATCACTTAAGGCCAAGCGTTTGAGACTAGCCTGCGCAACATAGTGAGACCCTATCTCTACAAAAATAAAAAAATTTTAAAATGATCCAGGTGTAGAGGCGCATGCCTGTGGTCCCAGCTACTCAGGAGGCATAGATGGGAGGACCGCTTAAGCCCAGAAGGTTGAGGCTACAGTGAGCTATGATCACACCACTGTACTCCACCCTGGGTGACAAAGCAGGACCCTGTCCCAAAAATAAAGAAAGAAAGAAAGAATAATATTTTCATGCACTTCATAAATTATTAGCAGATCTCCAGCGTTGATGATACCAGATTCACTGAGGAAGGCCATGGCGTGAAACTGCTGCAGCTTAGAAGAACACGTGCGTCTGCAGCATTTGCTCCATCACATCCAGCAGCGTCTGGGTGAAAACACCCTGCCAGCAACACACTGGCCAGCAGCAGCTGCCTCTCCAAAGAGTTCATTGTCAACTACATCATTTAAAAGGAAGGCCCCAGGGAGTCCCGGAGGACATGTCAGAGGTCATGTACCCAGCCTCCCACTTTATATAAACAGAAAGCAAGACCTGAAGAGTAAGTATATTTTCTGTGATTGGGGTATCCTACCAACATGCACTCCCAAACTGAAGTATTGAGTTGTAGGTTCAGCTGGCCAACGTTAGGAAAACTTAGGACCAGGTGCATTTCATTCATTACTGGCTTCCCAACGACCCTGTTAGCACCCCAGTATCACCTACGGTACTCATATCAATCACCAATTCTCATGCTACAATTAACAGACTGCTGCCTCCTCCATTTCTGATAAGGGCATGAGATACGATTTCAATCTATTGGGTTTTATGAAAAGATTGACACACAAAGGCAAAACACAAACATTCTGGAAAGAGGAAGTTAGGAAGATATTTGGGGTCTGGGACCCTTACAATGCCCCTCAGCTCCCCTCACTAGATAAGGACTGCTCAGGGGAGAAGGCGGCTAACCCTGGAGAGTGTGTGGGTACTGCCCTTGCCTGACCTTGGTCCACAGGGAGAAGCCGCAGGAACATTTGTACACCCACGTGGTTCAAATGAACTCTGTACATCTGTAGTGGGCCTTCTTCTTTTGCCTAAGGTAAAGTGGAAACATGATAAAATTAACTATTGTCTAGGTGATTTAAAATTCCAGTATGTGAATAGTCAAATTGGATCAATCCACTTCAAAATAATCAGCTCAACCCTGTCATGGACTGACTCCTTCAGTTTAACGTATGCGACTAAAGAAAACAATGGAATTCTAACTTATGGTTTTTATTTCTAGTAAATATGAAACCTTTCAACTACTGAAAAAGTACATATATTTTCCATGGAATTACCTAGATAACAGCCTCTCACATCTCTGTTTCTCTCCACTCTGCCAATTGAGATAGGGCCAAAGGGGAACATAAATATGACTAGTTTAGCAAAACAATTGTACCATGTAAACAAAGTAAATACATAGTCAACTTTTTAAAATTCTGTCCTGTAGATGTATTTCTACAATATCAGCAAAATAGAATATTTCTTGGGATCTTTCATGGCTACAGAATATTTTGCACAATCCCTGTCAAGAGGCCACATGCCAATGTGTTTTAATACACTTCTGGAGTGTAGACACAAAACATGAGATAAAATACTGGATTTAAGTTCAAGTCTTGTGGCCCCAGACAGAGCTGATAGATTGGCACTGAAGGATTCTCATCAGCCTCCAGGTTCCCCAGGGAGGCTTAAGGATATCCAAGAAACAATAAGGCGGGAAGGGAAGGATTCTTTTTTCTTTTTTAATAGGATTTCCCCAAACCTGAAATCAACTCAAATACTTAATGTTAAAAATTCAAATTTTATTCAGCAACAAGGAACAAAGGGATTAAAAGGCAGTTGGTGCAATGCAGAGATCCTATGCTGAGAAGTTTGCATTTTCAATTCTGTCACTCACTCAGGGGGGCCCTTAGGGAAGTCATGTCCTGGCCTCCATTCCCTCAACTCAAAAGTGGACGGGATGCCCTCTTGCTTCCCTCCTACGTCTATCACATGGTAATTGTACTCAGTGGCCTGGTGGGAATGTACAAAAGTGTGTGTGTAGGCCAGGCGTGGTGGCTTACACCTGTAATCCCAGTACTTTGGGAGGCCAAGGCAGGCAGATCACTTGAGGTCAGGAGTTCAATACCAGCCTGGCCAACATGGCGAAACCCCGTCTGCACTAAAAATACAAAAAAAAAAAATAGCCAGGTGTGGTAGCAGACACTTGTAATCCCAGCCACTCAGGAGGCTGAGGCAGGAGAATTGCTTGAACTCAGGAGGCAGAGGTTGCAGTGAGCCAAGATCATGCCACTGCACTCCAGCCTGGGTGACAGAAGCGAGACTCTATCTCAAAAAAAAAAAGAAAAAAAAAGGAAAGAAAAACATGTGCATAACTTTATAAAATTCTTTAAAATACCTTAACATCAACTCTAAAATTATTGAGGGCAATCTAGGTAATTTTTCAAGAAAAGCTCAAGTAAGTCATTTGCATGATCTTCAATATCCACTTCTTCACTGTGGTTCCCACCCAGCTTTTAGACCTGATTATCCTCCAGTATTCTCTACTGCAAAGAAGTCATAACCTCATAATTCATCCATAGGCTCAAGGCAGAAATAAGGAGGAAGCCATGACACTGCTCTTTCCCTCACCCTTCTCTTCTGCTCCATCGCCAGCCCTCCTGCCTTTCTCCAACTCCACTGTCTGCACTTGAACTTCAGCACCCTGAGGCTCAAATCCACTCTGACTTTTTCCCAAACTATGGACTCTACCACTGCCAAAGGACTTTTTTTTGCCCTTGTTATAAAATTAACTTTATTTACTGAGGTAGTACACTGCTAATGTGCTGTGATTGTGTAATGCAGCGTAGAAAGATAATTATTTGCAAAACTACAACAAAGAAACAAGTATGCATATACTTTCTGATATTTCAGGTTCACTGCAATGACTGTGGAAGATAAATCAACAAATTATTATGAGAATTTGGAAGAGATCAATTTGAGAAAGCAGGAAAAATTCATAGGGGACACAATAGCTGAGTCAGATGACAAATCAGTGAGCTCCCCTCCCCCCACAAATCAATTTATCCAGAATATCAGGAGGGTGCAGCCCAGTGATCCAAATTGTAAGGAACCTCTTCAGGCAATTTTTTTTTTTTTTTGAGATGGAGTCTCACTGTGTTGCCCAGGCTGGAGTGCAGTGGCACAATCTTGGCTCACTGCAACCTCTGCCTCCCAGGTTCAAGTGATTCTCCTGCCTCAGCCTCCCGAGTAGCTAAGGTTACAGGAATGTACCACCACACCCAGCTAATTTTTGTGTTTTTAGTAGAGACGAGGTTCACCATGTTGGCCAGGCTGATCTTGGACTCCTGACCTCAGGTGATCCACCCGCCTCGGCCTCCCAAAGTACAGGGATTACAGATGTGAGCCACTGCACCTGGCCCAGGCAATTCTTATGCATTCTAATGGTTGAGGACCACAACCTAAGTGATGGCACTTCTGTGTGTGTTATTTTATTAAGTAAAATAGTGACAGAGGAAAAGGGAGTGCAGAAAGACAATTTAGTGGGAAAATCACCTAAAGACAGGAACACTTGGGGTTTTATATATAAAACCATCAGGCTAGATTAAAACTTTCTTAAGTTGACAATGTATAGCCTAACAGATTTTCCTCAGAGCACTACGGTAACTATTTTATGACTTAGGAGCATTATCTCTGTAAAAGTCAGTTCTGGTCATGTCTCTCCCATGTGCATACACATACGCACACACCACACACTCCCAAAACTCTTCTTCAATTATCTTCAATCTCAGCATAAACAAGTACAACTGGAGGGGACCTCCCTCTTTTCACCCAGCCGATGCTTCCTCCTTCCTGACATTGCACGCCAGAGCCTCTTCCCCAGAGAAGCTTCCCCGTCCTTCCTGACCACTCGGATCCCTCTATGATGGCTCCTCAGAGACTGTTCTCCTTTGCACCACTTGCTCCATTTGTAATTCTACCTGTATTTTTGTAGTTCTTCTGTCACCCCAATGAGACTGCAAGCTCCCTGAAGGCAGAGACCATATCCACTTTTGTTCAAAGTTGTAGCCCTAGCAGCTAGCCCAATGTTTGACATATTTTGAGTGTTCAACAAAAACTAATGGGATGAACGTTGAGTGCTATATTACAAAGGTGCGTTTGGTAAGCCCAAGACATTCTCAGAGTGATCTATGAATCATTATTCAGTGTTAATCATCCAACAAATACTTACAACAAGCTAAGCAGTGTTCTAGGCAATACGGATCTAGTGACGAGCATAACACGTGTCCCTTGCCCCATGCTACCCATATTTTAGCATCTGTTATAAACTGAACGTTGGATTTGTGGTGTAGTTTCTACCAGTCGAGTAGGCGGGATTATAGGAATTCCACCACTAATCAGTTCTAGAATCTTGAACCAGCTGCCCAGCTTCTTCACCTTCCATTTCTTCTTTAACATGAGAATGTTGGATAAGATGATCTCTAAGGTCTCTTCTACCAATTTTGTTATTAGTGCTTTCTAAATGATAAGATTCTATAGGTGTCATTGATATAAAGTAATGGCTTAGCAAAAATACTTACCAGCTCACTAGTGACTCACTAAAAGCTTGATATTTTCTGACTCCCAAATACTTAATGAGTTGATTCTCTTGAGTCTTTAATGGCAGTAGTATGAACCTTGAACCAAAAATCTTTAAAAACTACTGCCCTAAAGACTTCTGTCCAAGGAAGACAAGTCTCCTCATTTGTCCCTTAATAAGGGACAAATGAACAAGTACGTAAGGTGAAAAATAAAATTAAATATGTGTTATTTCCTTCAACCAAAGAGTAAAATTACATATTGTTTGGTGAGGGAAGAATTAATCGTGAAAAACATTTCATCAAAAATTTAGGAACGATGTCCAAGTGAAAAAGGGGAAAAATAATCACCCAAAACTATCTTGTAGATAGTTACAAAATTTAAAAATGATCCAAAAAAAGTTTTCCTTCTACATCATGTTTCAATATGGAAATGACTTTACAAACTTACACAGTTCAAAATTTTAATTTTTCAAAACATGGAAACAGGGGCCCAGGGGTGAAGCAATTTGGGCAAGGTCAAAGGGCATTGATGACAGTATCTGGCATGAACTTGTTCAGTTGTGCGTATGGGGACAACAAAGGGCACGGACTCCAGAATAAAACACAAGGTTCCTCTGTTACACTTTCTGCCAGTTAGTCACTCATGTATTTGATAAACTCCACTTTCAAAATGCAAAATTATACTGAGAAGAGTGAAGCGAACAAGCAATTTAGCCTTGTGCAATTCGGTAGGGTGGATAAAGAGCAGAGTGCAAGATGAAAGGTATCAGGACAGCAAACCCTGAGGAAGCTGGTGGGACAGCTGGGTGGAGCCCCACGGATGCCTCTGCATAGGTCCTTAAAGTGAAAAGGCTGTTTTCAATTTTCATTTTGATTTATTCTCATTTTCTCTTAAATTTGAAAAATACTAAAAATGAAAATGTTAAAAGTCAGTTATAGGCCATGGGAAACCAAGCACCACTCTTAACATGTTGATATATTTTCTTCAAATCCTGTGCATATACTTACATGGAGTTATGATCAAGCAGTTCCACTAGCTCTTAAGCAGTAACCTATCACACCAAAATGTTGTCCCTTTTTACTAAAATACAGGAGTTGTGTGTTAAAAATAGTACCAGGGATTTCGTGACTCTGTAACACAAAGGTCTCAGAACTTCATCCATGTGTTGCCCTTTCATTTTATATCATGGTTGGGGGGTCATAGTTGTGGGTGGGAGAAGGATTAAAAAAATGTGTTTTATTTACCTAGAAGCAAACATTGAAAACAAATACTTGACCAAACCTAGAGTGCAACAGACCCAGTTAACTTGTTTCCACCTTCTGAACATGTTCGAGAGCATGTCATTCACAAACCAATATCACAATTTATACTTGAATGAATTTAAGAGCAATTAAGGACAAATTCCTCCAAAATGTCATAATATGAATTGAATAATCCCAGTTGATACAAATATTCCATTTACCAGAACAACACATTAGCAGACCAGGCTAAGTTAAGAGTTTTTACCCAGTGGAATTTCAATTTCTTAAAAATAAACTGAGCTCCCAGATCTGAGATTCTAATACCATTCTCCAATAAAAGGAACCAAGGTGGCTTGGAAAAGTGACTTAAAAAAAAAACATTAAAAATCCCACCATAATGAGAGGGCGTGTCACTGGGACAGAAGCCAGTGAAAAAGAATTCCCAGTGGCCGCAGCTGGAACCATCTGAACACAAAATCAAGTTGTATTGGATTATAATTCAAAGTGTAAGATAAACATTCATAAGCTCATACTGATATAAAGAAGTAATCTAATAAATTAATAAAGAGGGAAATAAAGACAAATCTCACATGCATAAAAAATCCAAATAAATTATGTAGATACTTCACTCTAAATGGGGGAACTATAACTCTCTGCTTTTTAATAGTGACATTCCCTTGAAACCTCCTTCCAAAGAATAAAATATAGAAAGAAAGTGCAGAATAACTTTAAGGCAGAGAAATCTGATAAAGGCTATCTCAGCCAGGTGATCAAGGTCAACACCGACAATTGATAATGTCCCCTCGGTATGATGTAAGGAAAATGGCCACTTTACCTCTGTGCTCTTTCTCTTCAAAATCCCTAATCCCAGCCTAATCATCAGATAAACATCAGACAGATCCCAATAGAGGGGCATCCTACAATCTGCCTGACCAGTACCCCTCAAAGCACTCAAGGTCATCCAAAACAAATCTGAGTAACTGTCACAGCCAAAAGGAGCCCAAGGAGACACGATGCCTGAAGGTAATGTGGGGATCCCATATCTTCGATGGGATTCTGAAATGGAAAAGGGGCCTTAGGTAAAAACTAAGGAAATCTGAATAAACCGTGCACTTAATTAACAATGACTCAATACTGGTTCATTTGTTACAAATGTGCCATGCTGATGTAAAATGTTAGTAACAGGAAAACTGAGTGCAGGGGAGTGTACGGGAATTCTCTCTACTCTCTGCCAATGTTTCTGTACAACTAAAATTGTTCCATTAACTGAAAATAAAATTAAATAAATTGAGTCATATTAAATGTTTAATTATTAAAAAATGCCCTCCTTAGTCTATTTCCATACTTGGCTTCTAAGGAAATGAGCAGATTCAGGTCAGGGATGATCCAGGCATCAACGTCTCTCAACCCAGCTAGAGCATTTAAATCACCTAAGATATTCTAATAACAACAAACCAAAACCTCTGCTGACAGGCAGCAGGAACGTTTTACAATTTCATCATACCATCAAAAGTCTAGTTTGCAAACAGAAAAACCTCATATAACCGTATCATAAAGATGCGCTTTTTTGCCATCTGTATCAATTGTCCCTTTCTCATAACAGAAAGCAAAGTTGTTACCTTTTTGTCTCTCCCTTGAGATACCCAGGGAAGTCTGGCAATATAAAAATAAGTAACATAGTAACTAGAATGGACTCAACACATTTGGGAAACTTAAAGCAGCCAATTACAGAACATCTCCTGTTTTCTTTCTTTTTCATTTTCTTGGGAAACCATTTCTTAGGATGTTAAAAATGAATGTGGTTTGAAAAGAAAGATGAGCTTGAATTAAGAGAAAAAAATGAAATCTTTTTTGATCTTAAAAAATAAAATCTAAATTCAAAGCATCTAAAGTTCTGATGAGTACTGCTAGAATCCCTGCTAGTTCTAGGGAAGTGCTATCCAAACCATCTTTCTGTAAATCACGACAAACAGGCCGTGAGCCCTACATAAAGGCTACAAGATGTGCAACCTGCGGCTCCCAGCCATGCCCTGATTAACAACAGGGGTTTTCCAGATGCTTGGATAGACTTGCCAGGCTCAAAGCCCATTTCCATCTGTTTTCTAAATGCTATTTTAAGATAAGAGCCCATGTTGGCCAATTGAACTAAAAAATGTGTCGATTATATGCTGACTAATTGAAACTCTCCTATGCTATGAAATCAGGAAGCTGCAAAACACAGGGGCACGAATATGAAGAAAGGAAATCAGGGTTTGTTTTTTCCTCTGCTGCACTTCACACTGACTCTCTAATCTGGAGAGGTCAGTCAAGAGTCTGAAAAGCCACCGGGATGGCAAGGTTTCTCTCAGCAACAGGT
The DNA here is from genome assembly GCF_024542745.1 of Macaca thibetana thibetana. Taxonomy (NCBI): domain Eukaryota; kingdom Metazoa; phylum Chordata; class Mammalia; order Primates; family Cercopithecidae; genus Macaca; species Macaca thibetana. The sequence goes on along the minus strand of NC_065586.1, from coordinate 35,698,004 downwards.
ATAAACTGAGATGTTTTAAAAATCAAGGTAGAGCATAATTCTTCCTTAATCAGGGGGGCTTCCATCGGAGCCCTGGTTACTTAAGATAGTGAAATAAACCCTTCCGGTTTAAGATAGTTCATTCTGAGTCCCTAGATAGAGAAATCACCACAGGCCCTTTCTGCATGCTTATCTCATCAGATTGAAACTCTGCACTGTGGTAAGGTGGAAACTGTGGGGTTTGGGGAGTCCGAAGACAATAAAGTGCCAGTGCTGCTATGACAAGCTGGTGAACAGGCAGTTGGAACTCCTGTGCCTCAGTTTCCTCAGGTGCAAAATAATGCTAAGAATACTTAACATGAATAAAGATGGGATTCTTAGGGCCAAATGGATAATGTATGACTTCACTTTATATTGCATAAGTAGACAAATGCTATACTTATTATTAAATATAATGTTATGTAATTGCATTATATAATAATATTATTATTAATAGCATTCTATAATTACATAATTAACTATTGATAGCATTATTAATTATTATTTTAAGGTCTGCCAACAATTGACACTCTCACCTCTCACTGATGTTCAGCCTTTGCTTAGATATATTTCAACCAGAAAAATCTACCCTCCACCTTCACATACGGGTTGTATTTCTTTGCCATTATCCTGGCCTCGTATATTCTTCAATGACCCACATCCTCCTCTCCTGCAGACCTCTGCTCCATAGCAACCTACCTCAGGATCTTATTCCATCCCATGGCAGGCAGTCACTTCACTACCAAGACCCAAAGGTACCCTTTCATGTGTAATCAAAGAACCTCCATGCCCTACTTGTCAGAGACTCATAAATTCATTTTAGAGGTGAATGAGACTGTAGAAAACATCTGGTCCTATGTCTTAATTTCACAGATGAGGAAATGGGAGCTCAGACCATTTAACCGACCTCCTGGCTGGTGGGAGAATGGACTAAAGTCCAGACCTCCAGAGAATATTTACCAGCATTTGGATCCAAATCTGACAACGTTAATTTCTGACAGTGTAAGCATCATTATTAAAAATACAAGCAGAGTTTCTTAATACAGAGTATAGATCCCCAAAGTCTCACTGTTCAAACAGTAGTTAAGTCTACTAACAATGAAGGAGAACAGCAGCTTCATGCAAAACTTGCGAATGACATAGAAGTTTAGAAATGTTTACTGGCAGCACTTACACACAGCCAGTGCTCAATAACCGTTCAGCAAGTAGGTGAGTTCACGTATCAACAAATGAGGACTCAGCAGATAAGAGTTTCTCAAAACCACCATCACAGGTAATTCTTCATATCACTGAATAATTTAAAACTTAATGTGGCACAGAAATTCATTCCTTCTCTATAAATTTGGACACTTTGAAATTGAAATTTTCAGAGTTCCTGTGCTATTTGGAGAAAGTATTCTATACGTGCAGAGATAAAACGCAAAAAGCTACCAAGTATTATATTAAACCAATGCAGTGCCAATCAAAACCTCCGATGGATTCTGGCAAACAAGAGTCATGTTGTTAAAATTACCCAACCAGACGTTAAGACACGGAGCATGCCAAATCATGAAAATACTACATTTTTGATACAGTTATAGAAAAATTGAGCAAGAGAACGAAATGGAGAGCCTGAAACCAGACCTGTACCCTATCAAAAGTGGGTAATAATAGAAGCAGCATCACACATAAGCAGAGAAAAAACTGGATCATTTAATTGATGTTGTTGGAAAAATCAGCTCATTGTCATGAAATGATCCAGTTATATCCCTACCTCACTCCATAAGCAAAAAAAAATCCAGATGGATTTAAAACCTTTATATAAAATAAGTACTGAGGGAGAGGGAAGCAGGAAAATAGCTTTATGACTTTGGATCAGGAAGGATTTCTCAAACATGTCAGAAAAAATATTACTCTAAAGAGGGAAATGAAACAAGTTGAGGACATCAAAATTAACGATTTCTGCTCTACAAAATACACTGCAGATTAAAAGTCAGATGACAGATGGAGAAAACATAGTTCTGCTGTATATAACCAAGAAAGGGTTAATACCCAGGCTTCTGAAGAAACTCCCACAAATTAGTAAAAACAAGAGAGGAAACCCATTTCTGATTTCTGAACCTAATTTCTGAAGTAGAAATTGGGACAATGGGGAAGAGATGTGCCTACTCCATGATAGGTCTTCAGGAAATTCCAGCTTACAGGCATCAATTGATGGCTACCCTGATAAAAAATAAACACTCAGATAATAGCCAACGTCAGCAAGGCTGTGGAAAAATAGGAACTATCACATGCGCTGTGACTTTGCAAACATTTATTACAGCCATTTTGGTACAAGCTAGCAACAGACAGTAAAATTTTGTAAGCACATATTCTATAACACAGGAATTTCTGGATATATACCCCCAGATAACTCAATAAACACAGAGACACTTACTACAATTACTATCATAGCAAAGTAAGGGGAAAATATTAAAGCATGGTTTATGCATACAATGGTTTATTAGTCAAGGGTCAAAAGATGATTGATTGCCAAGGACAATCAATGGAAAAACAAATGTTGATTTAAAAATATTTCAGTTCAACCTGGAGTACTCTACAGTAATATTTAGGTCAAGCTCAGAGCATATATAAAACCACATTATATATTTTTCTTAGATACTCATCTGGAGAAGGTGGACACTCGCTAAGCACACGAGAATGAGTACCCTATAGGAAGCCAGGCAGTTGATAATGAGGTTAGTAGACAAAGGGGGAGAAAAAAAGAGTCTAAGATTGGAATTATTCCTTTAATGTGGCACAAGGAGTAGCATTGGTCATATTAATGCAATTTTCTGCACTTAAAGGCCAAAGCAGCTATAAATACTAAAGAGAACGTTTTTAAACTGAGGGAGGAGGAGGAAAAAAAATAAATCAGTTGTCTTTAATTTATGGATAGTTAATGTAAAAAGGGGGTTAACCTAAAATTCACTGAAGTCAGAAATGTATTGGGATGAGTGGCAACTCCTTTCGATAGCCCTTTCATAGTCAAGGGGTAATTGAGTGTTAATTCCATTGACCTTATTTGCGGTAGCTTTTCCATCCTCCCAGCATCCCCGGCTGTCAGGCAGCATGCTTTACATAGCTGTCGACTTAATGTTTTTCTTTTGACTGAATTTTTTACCTGAGGCATTTCAGTCCTGTAACTTCAGCAATCAATTTAGGCCCAAAGCAGTGCAGGCCTCAGCCCCCTCGACGCAGGTATTTGCATGCAAGCTAACAGCTTAAGCACCAGGGAAATGAGCTAGGTCTAAATAGATGTAAGAACTGGGACTTTATGCGAAATCACTACACAGCCAGCTAATTTGCCTGTCACAGAATTACACACTGTGCATGATTGAGGGAGTGTGTGTGTGCACATGCCCATGTGTGTGTTTATGTCGTGTGGCAGTACGATCGGTTAAATTTTTATCCTATTTTTTTTACAGTTGTAAGCTATTTTAAAATGGTGTTTCTTTTAATGATCCTAAGCTAATGTTTCAAGATGTAATCATGAAATTCCAGTAGCTAGAGTTGTCATAAAAGGAGAAATGGTTTGAAATGTAACTTGAATTGAATTCTACTAAGAAAATTAGAATTTTGATTTTATTTTTTAGACAACCTAATGTCTTCAAAAGATAGGCACATGCTATTCAGAAGCAGAATGTGACTCGTATTGAAAATGATATACTTTTAAAAATTCTTAACTTCTGGCCGGGCGCGGTGGCTCAAGCCTGTAATCCCAGCACTTTGGGAGGCCGAGACGGGCGGATCACGAGGTCAGGAGATCGAGACCATCCTGGCTAACACGGTGAAACCCCGTCTCTACTAAAAAATACAAAAAACTAGCCGGGCGCGGTGGCGGGCACCTGTAGTCCCAACTACTCGGGAGGCTGAGGCAGGAGAATGGTGTGAACCCGGGAGGCGGAGCTTGCAGTGAGCTGAGATCCGGCCACTGCACTCCAGCCTGGGCGGCAGAGCGAGACTCCGTCTCAAAAAAAAAAAAAAAAAAAAAAAAAAAAAAAAAAAAAAAAAAAAAAAAAATTCTTAACTTCTAAAATGACAGAGAGGCCTTTTTTTTTTTTACTCATTGCAAGGATACAGGAGAAAACATTTTGGGGACTTATGGAAGCAAACCAGAACCATCGTTTATTATATTTTAGATCTTTTAACCAAGGGAGAGATCACCACATTCATTGCCATTATTTGTGAAAGAGTGGCCAGTTAGAAGTTTCCTGTATCCTCCTAGATATGTTATAGACTAAAAATAATCAAGCCTAAAAGTGACTGGCATATAAAGAATCTCAGATCCAGATATTTGTGGGTGTTTGGAAAGAGAACAGCCTGTCTCTCAGCTGTGTTGAAGTAGAGAAGACTGTAATATGCATTCTTGTTAGCCCTTGGGATGACATTCAACATTCTTAACTCCCCCTCACATAGCACAGGAAGGGATCCCCTACATAACAGTCAATATAAAATAATTTCACTTACCCCATTGGCCTGCAGGTCAGTACCATGAAAAAAAGTAATTCCTTGGTAAAAAGCAATGCATCCATTTATGTAAGGACAGAGGGACCTAGAAGAATATTTAAAAAAAAAAAAAAAGACTGCATAAATATTGTCTGGAAACTGACCTAGCAGGTTTCCATCCACCCTGTTGAGAGTGGTGACAGAAGATGCAGAGAAATAAAGGCAGGCACTCTGTAAGCAACACAACATAAGGTAAATGAGTATATTCTTAGCAGCAGCTTTTGCCCCAATTATAGCAAAATCAATAAGAAGAAATTCATTTAGGATCGAGTATGTTCAGTGGGCAAAAGACTGCCTTTAGAATGAGCAGCAGCTTCTGCCTCTGCAAACTGCCCCTGCCCCAGAGGCTGGGGACTTGTTTTTCAGTTGGCATCTAGCAGAAGAAATTATTACTAACAACATTGTCCTCACAGAGCTTCCCTCCCTCCATGAGCCAGCCAGGACCCCTGAAAGTGATCAGCAGTAGGTCTCTCACTGCCATTTGAATAGTGCAACCCTCATCACCAATCAGAACGCTTTGCCAGGACTGAGTATCTGAAACTGAAGATAAGAAGATCCTTTTACATTTGAGATTTCAATAAAGTTATTAAGATGTGGGCAAAGAAGGAGGTGGAGGACAAGAAAGACCAGAGAGTTCTAAGGCAGCGCTTCGCATGGGAATCACCTGGGGATTTGTTAAAGTGTGGATTCCGATTCCGGAGGGTGGAGGTGGGGCTGGAGGCCACATTTCTAACCACCTCCCAGGTGTGGGCCTGGTCTGACTAAGCAAGTTTCAAAGAGCAGAGGAAGAAAGCACAAGGAGGTGACAGGTGGCAAAACGACTCTGAGTCCATATAATGGAGGAGACCCCGTGAAGTCAATGACTGCACCTGCCCTGCCTCAGGAGGAGTGTTTCCTAAGGTTCCTGAAGCTCATCTTGTGCAGCCCTGACTCTTGTATTCTTTTTTTTTTAAAGAGAGACGAGGTGTCTCTGTTGCTCAGGCTGAAGTGCAGTGGCACAATCATAGCTCACTGCAGCCTTGAACACCTGGAGCTCAAGCAATTCTCCAGCCTCAGCCTTCCAAGTCGCTGGGACTATAGGCACACAACACCATGCTATTTTTTTTTTTTTTCACTTTTTGTAGAGTCAAGGGTCTCACTATGTTGCCCAGGCTGATCTTGAACTCCTGTCCTCAAGCAATCCTCCCATCTCAGCCTCCCAAAATGCTGTGATTACAGGCATGAACCACTGTGCCTGGCCCAAGTCCTGAACTCTTGATTTTCCCCACAGACCTATGCCTGTCGTCACATGCCTAGGTCTGTTAGTGACATTGTCAGCCACCCAAGAAATGTATTCTCAGCTCCCCCTTCTCTCTCAACCACACCAGACCCCAAGTCCTGTCAGGTGGGCCTTCCCAATCTCTCTTTCTGTGTCCTGCCTCTATTCTCACTCTTACAGCTGAAGGTCAGGCCTCATTGTCTCTTTCCTGGACCGCTAAGCTGCCCTCTAAATGGTCTTCCTCACTCTAGTTTCTCTCCTTTTTTCTTTAAACAGTCTTCCATCCCTTCACATTGCTGCCAGTGTTATAATTCTCTATCTCAAACATGAATCTACATTGCTTCCCTCTTAAAATTCCTCCCACCACACATGGCTTCCCATTTCCTAAAGGATAAAAAACAATGCCCTTAGCAGGGCCTCAAAGACCTTCACAGTCTGACCCCAGCTTCTGCCTCTGACTCATTCACTATCTCAACCCCCTCCAGACCCTCTGCTCCACTACAGGGACTGCCTTCACTCGCTCTCAGGCCCAGGTCACACTCCCGGAAGTTCAGCCCAGCCGTTTCCTCTTCTTGATGCTACCTTATCCCAGCTGTCAATCTCCACTACTTTTTGGGCTGGAAAGCACCTCATCATACAAAACTCAACTCTAATCAGTATGTTCTCCTCTACAGAACCTTCCAGGTGTGATACTTCCTGCCACTGAGGAGGTAAACAAGAAATATTACTGAGTCAATGACCAGGACTAGAGAGACATGGACTAACCAAGGCTTCCTCTAAGTTGTTTCAGTCACATGGCTCAGATGCAGGCTCAGGTTTGTAGGCAAAGGCAGGAAGCATCAGATGGAGATGCTCGTGTTCTAATGACTTCCACCAGAGCCATCAGAATAGATGAGTCATAGTTTTGATGTCCAATACATTAGGGCCGAAGAAGCTTTTCTCTTAGTCACTAAGAACAATGTTGGAGGCTATGAGATTCTTCAAGGACAACCACATGAGCACCTGGACCTAGAAGACCTAGGCTGGCAGGGAATGAGAGAGACAGCTCATCTTCTCAACATCAAAACTGTCATTCTTTGGCTACTATTAAAAAGTCAAGAAATAATAGATGCTGGTGAGGTTGTAGAGAAAAGGGAATGCTTACATACAGCTGGTGGGAGCGTAAATTAGTTCAGCCAGAGTGGAAAGCAGTGTGAGTAATCCCATTACTGGATATATACCCAAAGGAATATAAACCCTTCTGCCATAAAGACACATACACGTGAATGTCCATCGCAGCACTTTTCATGATAGCCAAGACATGGATGGAATCAACCTAAATGCCTATCAATGGCACATAACATAAGGAAAATATGGTGGATGTACATCATGGTATACTATGCAGCCATAAAAGCAATGAGATCATGTCCTTTGTAGGAAAATGGATGGAGCTGGAGGCCATTATCCCTGGTTTGCAGGAACAGAAAACCAATCACCGCATGTTCTTCCTTCTAAGTGGGAGCCAAATGATAAGAACACATGAACATAAAGATGGAAACAACAGACACTGGGACCTCCTTAAGGGTGGAGGGAAGGAGAAGGGAGATCTGAAAAAATGTCTATTGGGTACTATGCTTAGTACCTGGGTGATGAAATATGAAATAATCTATATACCAAACTCCCATGACATGAGTTTACGTATACACCAAACCTGCAGTTGTATTCCTAAACCTAAAATAAAACAAAATTGTCAAACACAACCAACAACAACAAAATTGTCATTCTTTTATTGATTGCTTTACTCTTAGGAATCCCAGAGCAATCTAAAAACTTTGATGAAGTTTCCAAAATCTTGCTTAACTTGCCCTAGCAAAGTAGTACATTAGTATGAGATGAACAAGAAATAAGAGGTATCAATGACATTGGACTCTTAAAAAACATTTTTTTTAAATAACAGCAAAAGTTCATCAAAGCTAATATTGTTGGGTATTTTTGAGGCAACCACAGAAGGAAATTAATATCTAGAGAAATGAAGTCCACACCCATTCATTCCAGTCAATAACATAATGTGATTTTATAAGAAGGACAAAAGAAATTCATACTTTCTCATGAGTTGTAAACATGTTAAAAAATAAACAAATATCTTTGTTATGTTGAAGAAGATAGTAAGAAAATTTCAGTACACTATCACATTGTCTTTCTTTCATATTGGAAGTGATAAAAAATAAATAAATAAAAATGGGGCTTCACCCATTCATTTATTCATTCAATGAATTAAGAAGTGTGTATTGAGAACTGGTGGTTGTAAAATATGCCCCCAAATTCTCTGACACTTCCCCCATCAAAGAGGTTAATTCCCCTGCCTTTGAATCGGGACTGGCATATAACATTGTGAATGAACACGACACAGTGGAGTCGCTGCTGCTTGACTCCCAGATGCATTAGAAAGAGGGTGCAGTTCTGCAGGGCTCTCTGGGGCATGTGTCTTTGAAGCCCTAAGCTGTCATGCAAAAAGCCCATCTACCCTGAAGCTGACATGTTAGAGGGACCACCTGGAGAGCTCAGATACAGAGAGGCATACCTGAGGAACATCAGCTTTTGCAGTTCTTCAAGTCTTCTCAGCTCAGGAAATAGCCATGGGAGGCCTTTGAGATGAACCCAGCCCAGTCACCATCGGACTGCAATCACATGAGACGTCCCAAGCCAGAACCACCCAGCTGAGCCAACTCAATCCCCAGGACCAAGAGAGATCATAATAGTAAATCACTGTTGGTATTGCATACCATTAACTTTTAGTGATTGGTTACACAGCAGTAAATAACTGGGGAAAGCCCCTAAGGTATGTCAGGCACTGTGTTAGTATTAGAGAGACCCTCCCCTAATGGAGTTTAAAACTTGCTGACCCTAGCCAGCTATGGTGGCTCATGCCTGTATTTTCAGTGCTTTGGTAGGCTGAGGAGGGAGGACTGCTTGATCCTGGAGTTCAAGGCTGTAGTGAGTCATGATCACACCACTGCACTCCAGCCTGGGTAACAGAATAAGACCCCAACTCTAAAAAAACTTTCCCATAGAGTACCCTGCATGACTATATGAAACAATGCCCTGGTCTCCCTGATTTTGCAGTCCAAATAGCAAATAGGGAAATATTCATATTAACAGATACATGCCAATATAACAAAATGTAGATAAGTGCTAAGTAAAGGAACAGCAAACAGAACTAACTAAAAGGAGGGCGCTCTTGGGAACTGCAGAATCAGGGAAAGAATCAGCAGGGACAGAGCAGCTGGGCTAATGTCAAGGATTCATCTGGTAAAGGTGCAGGGTGGGAAAGTCACGTTAGCCCTAGTATGATGGGGTGGCATGAGCTGGTTGGGAAGAGAGCTCTTATGCAGGGAAGAAGAGCATGAAGGAAAACCAACAAGAGGCAGAAAATGAAGAGTCACAGCGAGGCCATAGCATGGTTTAAAAGAACTAGACTTTATTTTCTAGGCAAGAGGAAGGCCCTGAAGGTTGACGAGCCTTGGACTTGCTTGATGGAAGTGCAGTTAGCTTGGCAGTGGAAGGTACATGGACTGGTGTGTTGAAATCAGACCACGGGGAGGGAGACCCATCAGGAGGCTCTTGAAATCATTTTGAAACACTGTAAGAAATGTCTTTCACTCTGCTGCCCTCCTCTCCCACGACCTGCCCCAGCTCCTCCAAAATGTCACATAGTTCCTCTCCTGCCTGTTCCAGCGCTTTCTGGTCTCTGGAGCCCTGACATTCTCTTAATGTCTCAGGTTTTCTCATGCTGGGGTACCCAGTTTGGGGGACAACTTCCCAGCAGCTCGCCGCTGAATGGGTGGGCTCATCCCATCACCAAGCCCACCAACAGCTGCTTCCTGGTGATCCAAGGAGTTCTGAGTGTTTGTTTGTTTGGACTCTTTGATCCCCAGTGTGCTACACAGTATCATTAGTTCACTGATGCCTGAGGAGTTTTATCCTGAAGTGAATGATACAAGTGGAGACACGTTCAAGTGTTCCCTGAAGTAGAAGCATTCCTGGTTTCTGGAAGAGATGATATGTAATAACAATTACATGCTGCTTTAATCTTCAAAGCCCTGTGCAAGCATCATCTAATTAACCCTCACTACATACCTGGAAGGCAGGGAAGCATCATTAAACCTGGGTTTCAGGAGAGGAGATTGGAAACTACACGTTAAATGACAAGCCCTCCACCAGAAAGGCTCAGCCTTGGTGCCAAAACCAGCAAGGAAGAACTCCTGACCCTTACTGCTAAGCTGAGGCCAAGAAGAAAAATCAACACTGAAAATTTAAAATTTATTGCAAAGGTCATATACGATAACTCCTTGTAAAGCTTATCAGAGAATAGGAAAATAAATGGTATTCATACAGGCAGGCAGGATTCTAGGGTGCTGGCTCCGGATTTTTTACTGCCTAGCAGTGTGACCTAGCCATACTTTGAATTCCTCATCTGTCAAACAAGCCCTATTAGTCTGTGATTCCCAACACGTAACAGCCCTAAAACAATTCATGAAAAAAGTCCTCCAAGAATGAACTCTAATGAGGTCCTACGCGATACGGATCATGTTAACAGCTGGAAAAAGGCGTAAGATAGACGAGTCCTCATCCTCCCTTTTTACCTAATTTCTACCTCATTCTGCCACATTTCCACCACTGTCCCTCATTACCACTCCAAGCAGTATGGTCAGGCTCTCCCTCTCTCTCCCCTCCATCAAACTTCCCCAGATAATCGCCTTAGAACTCACTGACACCAGGGCTTCCAAGCAAGTTCAGGTTTAATGGAAGCCTTTCCAGGGGGACTTTGCATTTTAACAGGGGACAAAATTCTGTTTAGCCAAACCGAAGTCTTGATTGTGGTGTTCAGCCGCTGGGAACTAACTTGCAGAGGAGGTGTCTGGGATAGCGGGGCCCAGATATCATACCACCCCACATCGACAACAACCCCAATAGCAATAGCAGCCAACATTGTTGTTGTTGTTGTTCTTTTTTTTTTTTTGAGATGGAGTCTCACTCTGTTGTCCAGGCTGGAGTGCAGTGGCACGATCCTGGCTCCCTGTAACCTCTGCCTCCCGGGTTCAAGTGATTCTCCTGCCTCGGCCTCCCAACTAGCTGGGATTACAGGCACCCACCACCACACCCTGCTAATTTTTGTATTTTTAGTAGAGACAGGGTTTCACCATGTTGGCCACGCTGGTCTGGAACTCCTAACCTCAGTTGATCCACCCACTTCAGCCTTCCAACGTGCTGGGATTACAGGCGTGAGCCACTGCACCCAGCTGCAGCCAATATTTTTTGAGTATTTATTGGGAGCCAACCTCTGTTTTAAAAGAAGCCTGGTGTTGGCTGGGCGCAGTGGCTCATGCCTGTAATACCAGCACTTTGGGAGGACGAGGCAGGTGGATCACGAGGTCAGGAGATGGAGACCATCTTGGCTAACACGGTGAAACCCCGTCTCCATAAAAACACAAAAAAAATTAGCCGGGCATGGTGGCGGGCGCCTGTAGTCCCAGCTACTCGAGAGGCTGAGGCAGGAGAATGGCGTGAACCAGGGAGGCAGAGTTTGCAGTGAGCCGAGATGGCGCCACTGCACTCCAGCCTGGGTGACAGAGCAAGACCCCATCTCAAAAAAAAAAAAAGAAGCCTGGGGGGCATAGTCCCTGGTCTTCCTGCTGTTATGAAATGACTTAGTCTATCTGTGCCTCTGCGCCTCAGTCTCTTCATCTCTGAAATGGGAAAATAAGGAGTATCTATCCCCTAAGGTTACCGTAATGATTAAATGAATGAATGCCATAAAGTGCAAAGTACAGTGCCAGGTATTTAATAAGCACCAAAAGAGAACTGCTATCATTATAGACACCAACTTGTAGTAACAAGCATATGTTAATGCAACCTTATGAGGTGGGTGCTAGTCCCATTTTATGCAGAGGCTGAGGTGCAGACATGAACATGCTTGTCTCAGATGAATGGCTAGTCGGTGGTGGGCAGCCTGGCTACGGGGCCCAGACCTTACCATTGTGCTGCACTGTGGGGCCTCATGGCTTCCAGGCCCTTCTGGGGCAGTGGCACAGGGCTGGCACTTACCAGCCTGGGTTCAAGTCATAACTCGTCCACATCAAACACATGAATGAAGTTCTCTCTTTTTTCCCTGACTTGGTATCTCCATCTTTAAAATAATATCCCCCATAAAAGCTGGCCATGAAGATCAAATAACTTATGCAAGAAGATTTTGAAAATTCTGAAATGCTCTCCCTTCAAAGGCAAGGAATTATTATTATCTACTGCTCATAAACTGAAGCGAGGCAGCTATAGGCAAGAGCTAGAAGAACCCAGGCTCCAAAAGCCTTGGAAGACCACCTGTGCTTCAGTGGAACCTCAGGTCATGGAGACAATTGGCCTTCATGATCCATCTTCCATGGGTTCCTCCATGGAGAAACTTGATCAGAACTGGGTTTGGTGGGTCCGGGAGCTGGGTACTGGCAGGGCAGGAGCTGGGTACTGGCTGGGTCCAGGGGCAGACCCCATGCTGCAGACACTACTGTAAGCTCTGCCATGTACCCCTTCCCACCACACCATGAGGTGGGAAACCTCTATCCACCCCATAAACCAGGAAGCCTGTCACCAATCCGGCGCTGTGCACTCCCTCTCCAAAGTCCCTCCTAGGCCAGGCAGCCGCAGGAAGGGGCCCTGGGGACTGTGAAATCCAGAGGTCTCTGAGGAAGGTAGGATGAAAGGGGGCTTTGCCAGGGACTGCAGGGTTCCAGTGTCCTTGGCTCCCACAACAGGAGCTGTGTCTGCCCTCCTGTTTTTTCCATTATTTCCCAAGCCATGCTGAGGTGCCCAGAGCACTGTGGGCTATCTGGGGTCAGTACCCTGCTGAGGGCCCTGGGGAGAACACGTACACACACACACACACACACACACACACACACAAGCCTTTGGAGAAATTCACCCCAAGTCCCTGTGGACTGGCATTCTCAGGGTGTGGCCTTTTAAATTCCCAAGGGCAATGACTCAAACTACTATGCTGGGCATGTTAGAGGATGCAAATATGCACTTTTGAATGACTGGCTATTTTCTAATGGCGGCAAGTCTGCTTTCACAGCTAATCACAGCCAATAGAATGTGATCTATTTTTAAAATTATTATTTTTCACAATACAATAGCCAAGATTTGGAAGCAAACTGAGAGTCCGTGAACAGATGAATGATTAAAGAAAATGTGGTTCATCTACACAGTGGAGTACTACTCAGCCATCAAAAAGAATGAGATCCTGTCATTTGCAACAACATGGATAGAACTGGACGTCATTGTATTAGGTGAAAACACCAGGTGCAGAAAGACAAACTGCATGTTCTCACTCATTTGTGCGAGCTAAAAATTAAGAACAACTGAATTCATGGAGACAGAGAATAGAAAGATGGTTACCAGAGGCTAGGAAGGGTAGTGGGGTGGAGGTGGGAGGAATAGCTAATGGGTACAAAATAAAGTTTGATAGAAGGAGTAAGATCTAGTATTTGATAGCACAACAGGGTGACTACAGTCCACAATTTTTTGTATTTTTAAAAGTAACTAAAAGAGTATAATTGGAATATTTGTAACATAAAGAGAAATGCTTGAGGAGATGGATACCCCATTTACCCTGATGTAATTATTATGCAGTGTATGCCTGTATTGAAACATCTCATGTACCCCATAAACATATACACCTATCATGTACCCATAAAAATTAAACGTCTTAAAAAATATGATTTTCCTATCTTGTGTTTTGGTTAACAGGAGCCACCATCTCTCATCCCAGGATGAGAGCAAACAAAGCACCCAGGACAGCCCTGGAAAGGCAGTATCCAGCTGGCTGGCTGCATTCCATCCTCCACCTGCAGCCACGGCCCAGGTGCCAAGCTGGCTAAGGTGACGAGATCCGGGAATAATTATGCTGGCAGCGTCCACGCCGCCCCTGGGCTCTGTCACTCCGTTAGCCTGCTCATCCGCTGCCACTCTGTCGGCTCCCCTGTGTGAGATTTCCTGTCCTCGCAGCTTGATCTCACTACAATTTGCACATACTTTCCCACTCAGGAAGAATGTCTCCATTCAAATCCCTCGCAGGATACAGTCTATTTTGGAAGCCACTTAATGGCAAAGGTGAGCAATGTGCCCAAGCTTGTACATATTTACAGACCCCTCCTTCCCACTGTCTTCTCCAAATGCCACCCCTGGCTCAAGGGCTTTGCCTGATGGTCACGGTATTAGCGTTGAACACTATCAAGGCTGCTCTGTGGGCCCAGCACTCCAGCAAATGAACAGAAACATAATGTTCCTGCCAAGCTGATTTATCTATCATTTAACCAGAGTGAGTGAGAGAAGAAACAAACAGTGGGAGAAGATGTCTTACGCACACTGAGGTTAGACCACTGCAAAACTGAGCCAGACGGCTTTGTTGTGCAGCTTTCTGATACCTCCAGGGGACAGCTGCTTCTCGGAGGGAGACTATTGTGGGGTGAGTTTTAAGGATTTTTTTTTTCCCAAAATAAGGCTACCGCTCAATTTGGGACATCCCCTAAACACAGTCCTGGTCCTGCTCCTGACAGCCTACCCACCTGCCACGACCCGGACCCACAGCTTCTCCACTGCCACTCCATCCTGTGGTTTAACCGGGGCAGAAAGCAGGTTTGACCCAGCGCGGTGGCTCACTCCTGTAATCCCACTTTGGGAGGCCGAGGCAGGTGGATCACTTGAGGTCAGGAGTTTTAGACCAGCCTGACCAACACGGAAAAACCCGTCTCCACTAAAAATACAAAATTAGCTGGACATGGTGGTGCATGCCTGCAAAGAGGCTGAGGCTGAGGCAGGAGAATCGCTTGAACGCGGGAGGTGGAGGTTGCGGTGAGCGGAGATCGCGCCACCGCACTCCAGCCTGGGCAACAAGAGCGAAACTACGTCTCAAAAAACAAAAGAAAGAAAGAAAAAAAAAAAAAAGAAGAAGAAGAAGAACTCTGTAGTCCCCAGCAGGAGTATTCATCATGCCTTTGTTGTGAGAGCAGACTTTCTGCATAGTCTGGGTTCCTACATCCTAAACTAAGCCAGTGTTGCCGTCTGGCATTGCTTTCCTTGATTCACAATTGGGAGACATTTGCACTCTTAGCTGCACTTTTATTCTAAAGTAAGTAATGATTACAACTTTGAAATAAGTCTAAGAATATGGGAGAGGGGGAAGTAAGAAGAGTTTATATCAGGCAATGTCACACAAGAATAAGGTCTTAGATAAGCCGGGTTTCAAGATCAGTGCCAGGCAGGAGGATCCCCTAAGGGATGGTGGGGGGATCCTTCCCAGTACCCAGAGGAGTCGACCGGCACTTCATGCTCCAAAGCCACAAGGAAGAATGTCATCGACAGCATTTTCCCCTGAAAGCAGAGCCAACTCCCCAAGCTAGAACAGGAACCTCAGGATAGACCTTTCCGGAGCTTGTTGGCATTCTGGCTTAAGCCCCAGAATTTATCCCGTCCTGGCCATTGGTTCATGATTCTCAAGTGGCTCCGCAGCAGGACTCACTGACGTTTCCTATTCTCGTGACCAAACATCTTAGCAGAGCATGAGCAGTGGTGACTAAAGAGGCAAGATACAAACTGGGGCCAGGGCGTCTGCCAATAGGCAGATGCCACACCTTTGGCTATCTCAACTGACCTATTCCCACCCATTCTGTGACTCCAGGGGGCTCCAGGCAGAATTCTCTTTGCTTTGACAGCCTCTCCTCTTGTCCTCCTCCAGGATGGGGCTGGAGATGTTCCATGCAGCGTCCTGCAAGGGGAAGCAGTTACTTTATGAGAGTGATGCTTCAGCCAGCTAACTGGATAACCCTCCCTTTTGCAGCTGGTATGGGTGAAGATGTTGAAGCTTGATTCTCCTTGGAAGCTCTGATCACCCCAGCCCAGAACCACTAGTCCCCACTTAGCCTTGGAGAGGAGGCAAGGATGTGTGTTCTCCGCGCGTAGCCTTATGGTCTGCAAATGCTTACAAAAACCTATGAAAGAGAGACTATTCGTTTTAGCTCCATTTTAGAGAAAAAGAAAAACAAAAAACAAAAACCTGAAGCTTAGGACATTTAAGAAATTTCCCCTAAATCCATCTAGCTAGCAAGAAGTGGGGACAAAACGAGAGTCCACTTGGCTCTCAGCTCCAGCCTCAAGCACCTTTTAGAGCTATGGGGATTGCACAACACGGACTTCCTCTGCCAGAGTAGCAAGACAGTCTTTTTTACATGAAAAAATTAGGATAGGCGGGGCGCGGTGGCTCACGCCTGTAATCCCAGTACTTTGGGAGACAGATCACTTGAGGTTAGGAGTTCGAGACCAGCCTGGCCAACATGGTGAAACCTCATCTCTACTAAAAATACAAAATTAGCCAGGGCATGTCCCTGTAATCCCAGCTATTCGGGAGCTTGAACCTGGGAGGCGGAGGTTGCAGTGAGCCGAGATCACGCCACTGCACTCCAGCCTGGGCAACAGTGCAAGATTTTCTCCAAAAAAAAAAAAAAACTTAGGATAAATTTTAGGTAACCATTAAGTGTATTTTCATTTACTGACATTGTTTGATCATGTTCTAAAACCATCAAGTCTGTTTCATCTCCTCGTTAGACTCTAAGATTCTCAAGAATAATAACCACGTTCCCTTTTAAATCATTTTCTTCCTTGCTTCCCTTCACTAAGGTAATCTCTGACTTGATTAAAAAGTGTCCCCAGGCTGTGTCACCTGGCGGGGCACAGCTTAGAATGCAATTGCTGGAATTCAATTCCGTATTTTTGTCATAACTTTTCTATCAAGCCAGTTGCAGCTTCAACATGTGATGCATTGCTTCTGAAACCAATGTTTGCTCCTAATGATGCGTATATACTTACTACCAAGAAGACTTAGGTACACGCTTAGTCCCTTAGACGGAGGCAGGGTTGGGAGACCCTAAATGAGTATTGTTATCAGAGCTCTGTGTCCTCCACACCCCATCGGAAAAGGGCATGTGTGCTGTGTATGGTCAAGACTTCATTCTTAACATTCTCCTGTAGTTCCACTGACTAAACCCTCATGATATTCAGTGTTGCCATCATTTGGAAAACATGTTTATACTCATACTTATGCCCGATCATCAGCGAAGCCAATTTTGCAGGCTTTATCTTAGAACATGCAACATAAATATTAGGCCAAAGACTTCAGCAAAAGCACACAGAGTACCCTCCCAAAATTCAAAATGCAGATTTTAAAGACAGACTTTAATATACCACATATTATCGGAGGAAGTAAGACATGTCATTATCATGTTAGGACAGGGTGTCATATTTACAATACACCATCAATAAATCAAAAGAAATTCAGTGATCCCATGGAGTATTGGTTAAAAATCTTTCTCAAAAGTCATTTCTCGGGAAGTCATTTCACACGGATTATTTTCGTCTTGACTTACTTCTTACTCAGAAATAGAAATTCTTGCAGGATACTATTTTAATTGAGAACAAAGGGTATTATTCCCAAAGTTCAAGTAAAAATTTTTTTTTAAAAGAAAAGTAAAAGTGCACGTGGGACTAAAAGGTCATTGTCCCAATTTGAAATAGACTTTCTGCACACATTCTCATTGTCAGGAACCCAGAAATATCAGCCTTGTCGACCAAAAAGAAGGCCCCTTGGTGAGCCTTCTCACTAAGTATTCTTAGTGAGAAGTAAGCCTTCTCACTGGTCTCAACATGAGAATACCAAGGTAGTAATATCCAATTTCACCACAAGTTTCTGGATACTGTCTCCAGGGAAAACTTCAGAGAATTTGCACACCATCTAAATACATAAGAGCAGGCAGATCATCAATGTGGAGCAAATAAATTAGTGATAACTTTCATAGAAGCAGAAAAATACGATAGCAGCAGGTCTACATGCTATGAAATGGACAATTGGCTAAGCTCCTTTCTCAGGTGTTATCAGAACAATGTGTTTTTTCCTCACCTGAGTGTAAATTCCTCTAATATAATTTATATTTATTTTGAAAACATAGACATTTAATAAGATATTTTATTTATTTTTTATTTTTTAAAGTCAGGTATATTGATTTACATACAGTAAAATTTACCCCTTTTAGGTGTACAGTTCCATGAGTTTTGAAAATATAAAATTCTGTAACCACCACCACAAGTACGTAGAAGGATTCCACTAGCTCAGAACATTCTCTTAAAGACAGACTTTGATATACCACATATTATGAGTTCTCTTGTGCCTCACTATAGTCAATTCCCCTTCCTCACCTCCAGCCCAAGGCAACCAACGATGTTTCCTGATTCTGTGTTATCCAGAATGTCACATAAATGGGATCATAAAATACATAGCACTCTGATGTGGCTTGACTTTTTAAAACTTTTTATCTTTTATTTTAGGTCCAGGGGTACATATGCAAGTTATATAGGTAAACTCATGTTATGGGGGTTTGGTGTACAGATTATTTCATCACCCACGTACTAAGCATAGTACCCAGTAGGCATTTTTTTCTGATTTTCTCTCTCCTCCCAACCTCCACCCTCAAGTAGGCCCAGGGTCTCTTGCTCCCATCTCTATTTCCACGTGTTCTCAACATTTAGCTCCCACTTATAAGTAAGAACATGTGGTATTTGGTTTTCTGTTCCCACATTAGTTTGCTTAGGATAATGGCCTCCAGTTTCATCCATATTCCTGCAAAGGACATGATCTGATTTTTTTCATGGTTGCATAGTATTCCATGGTGTACATGCACATGCACCATGTCTTGTTTATCCAGTGTGCTGTTGATGGGCATTTACGTGACTCCGTGTCTTGGCTATTGTGAATAGTGCTGCAATGAACATTTGTGTGCATGTGTCTTTATGGTAGAATGATTTATATTTCTTTGGGTATATACCCAGTCATGGGATTGCTGGGTTGAATGGTAGTTTAATTTTAGCTTTTGAGGATTCACCACATTGTCTTTCACAATGGTTGAACTGATTTATACTACTACCAGCAGTGTATAAGTGTTCCCTTTTCTCCACAACCTCACCAGCACCTGTTATTTTTTGCCTATTTAGTAATAGCCATTCTAACTGGTTTGAGATGGTGTCTCATTGTGCTCTTGATTTGCATTAGTCTCATGATCAATGATATTGAGCTTTTTTTCATATGCTTGTTGGCTGTGTGTACACCTGCTTTGGAAAGTGTCTGTTCATGTTCTTTGCCCACTTCATAATGGGGTTACTTACTTTTATCTCATAAATTTGTTTAAATTCCTTATAGATGCATAGTTTCCAAATATGTCCTTGCATTCTGTATAATTTCCATCTACTCTGTTGATAGTTTCTTTTGCTGTGCAGAAGTTCTTAAGTCTAACTAGATCCATTTGTCAATTCTTGCTTTCGTTGTGATTGTTTTGACATAAAAAGACATTTTAAAAAGTAAATTATTCTCCATATAAAAGTCAAAGTCTGCTTTTGAGTACTTGCTCAAAAGTCTTGAGTATGATTACATGTAGACTTTTAAAAAATGTGTGCCTCGTGGTTCACTTCATTCTTGTCAGGTACCTGGTATCCTACAATAGCTAAATCCTTGGGGTAGAAGGTCACATGGTTTTTCTTTTCTTTTCTTTTCTTTTTTTTGAGATGGAGTTTCACTCTTGTTGCCAAGGCTGGAGTGCAATGGTGCCATCTCAGCTCACCACAACCTCCACCTCCCAGGTTCAAGCAATTCTCCTGCCTAAGCCTCCCAAGTAGCTGGGATTACAGCCTCCCAAAGTGCTGGGAGTACAGCCGTGAGTCACTGCGCCTGGCCTGACATGGCTTTTCAGGTGTCTCAGTGTCTTACTCTTCTTCACTGGTGGTGTAGTGGAGGCAAAACAAAAACCAACCTGACCTGAATATTCTTGCCACTTGTTGCCTGTGATCCCTTCCCAGGAGGAACGGGAGGGAGGGAATGGGAGAAGAAGGTGGCAACACTGTTTCCAAGCATGGAATGTGCTTCCAGAATCCTCTTTTACCTCACTATTTTCAAGGCAGAGTCTGATTAATGAGTCAGTTTGGGGTTTGGGGGTAACTTTGTTTTATAAGTCTTGACATCTCAGTTCAGACAATATTTCATTTTTAAAAACAAGCAAAAAGATGACCACTTATTTGTAGCCTCACATTTTTTCTATGGACTATATATGTATATATATAAAATTTTTTAAAGAAATCCTTCTTGGTTGTGTCTGTAACTAACTGCTCATTAAGTTTCTCATCAGCAAGTACTCATTTATTCCTAATTGGGCCAGGTGCCTCAATTAGGAAATGGCACCACTGGATTTGGAGTTAGAGATAGCTTCTCATTGTACATGTAATGGGAAGACGTGCGTGTCTGAGAAGGGCTTAACTTCACATATCTGAAAGTAAGTGCAATCCCAAGGGATTTGTTTTGCGTGAGTCTCTAGATAGCAAGATGTAAGATGAGAGGGGAAAGAGGGGGATGGTATATTCCCTTGCTTGCAAACAGACTCTGGTGTCTATCACTAAAATATAGATATGCACATATCTATATTCCCCTGAAGTAAGTCCTGTAACGAAGGCATCTCCCCCTGGAGAGTGGCATATTTAATTAGAATGGATTTATGTGCAGTTGGTTCTCCAGGATAGCCTCCAGAGATGAACATCTTGTTATGGGAAAGCCCAAGAGGTGTAGCCGCCAATCTTCCTCCAGCAGACTTGGCACAATATGAACAGTAACATATAGAATGTTCTGCCTATAATGAAAACACAAAGCCAGATTCGCTGGCTTCCGCTCATTTTTTAAGAATTGGCTCTTAGAATCCAAGTGTACCACCTTTTGCTGAAATAAGCAACTGACTTCTGTGGTCAAAGTTGAAACCCCAAAAACCTGTTTCTTGGTCTCATAGCTGCTGTCATTTAGCAAGAAGGAAGGGTCTCCCTCCTATCCAAATTCCTAGGATATTGGATTTCTAAATATAAGGCATAAGTATCCTTTAAATGCAAATAAATATTCCATTCTTCCCTGTATAACCAAAAAGGTACTCTTGACAACACACAAACTAGGTCCATTTTTTTCATTAATGCCTTCTAGAAAACAGTTTTCTCTAAAGATTTTGCATAGTAGCTTGTTGCATAAAGAAAAAAAAGATTTTAAAGAGATAGTATTTTATGTAGTTTCAATTTTTAAAACTAAAAAAATGGGTAAACATGTTATTAAAATATTAAATAATGGAATGTCACGATAACTTATATTTGCACAACTCCTTTCAGTTGACAAAAAAAAATCTTATAAATCTTTACAACAGTTATTTGGATAAGGCAGGGAAGGTATTATTATCGCTCACAGCCCACTAGCAACTCTTATCCTCTGCTGAGTTCAGAAATTATAAAATAATTAGAGACTGCAGATTAGAATACCGTAATAAAAATTTCAAATTGAATTGGAGATTGTGTTAAACTAAAATGTGACTGAAACTGCCGTTGATATATGTATCTATCATCCTAACTGCTCTGGTCACTGTTATTGGCTAACTAGAAATTTCTAATCCAAAATTTATCTAATCCTTACCAGTGTTCTTTTATAAGCAACCACAGAGCCACGTGAGAAGCCTGGGTCACCTCTGTTATCCAGCATGTGCAATCCATAATAACCCAACAATTTCATAGAAACATTTTCTATCAAAGAAAGTTTACCAGAATGATTTCTGTCTTATATTATGCGCATATACCAGGCCATGCTGGTGACCCTTAGCAATTCTGGTAAGGTTTTAGAAAACTGCTTTATCAGGAGGCTTACGAAATAAACCACAGATTATTTCGCAGAACAGTATCAAAAAGAAACTTTCCAGGGATTAGCAAAAAGATACATGCAAGGAACACAGGCAGAAATAAGGAATCGGCAGCTCCAGAAGAAGAGGGAGACAGAGGAGCACATGCCTTCCCAGGGTTCATCCTGCCTCTTGAACTGCTGGTAGTAAAGTTAATCTGTAAATGCTTTGAGGTGATTAAGAAGCTGGGCATCACTCTAAATGTAAATAAGTCCCGTTTCATTTCCTTGAAGCTGACTCTGATTGGGGCAGTCACCAGCTACTTAGCCTGCCGATAAATTTAAGATCCACAGTCTAGCTCCTAATTAACCTTGTCTTCTTATGAAGTCAAAGCTTAGCAAACTCATTTGTAAATACAAGCACACCCAGAGACCTCATTCTCCACAGGTTCACGGAGGAGAAGTTGGTTTGTCATACATAGAAAGCCATGTTAAAATCTGAAAGCCTTGTGTTGATGATGGATTGCTTACCAAATATTTGGTAGAAGGTGGTGTCATTTCCTTCAACCAACAAATCTGAAAAGTAATTTGAAAGAACATTCTAGCAATTGAATTTTAGTCCTTTTTCTGATAACAAGATTTCTGTCCCTTCAACTTACAGCTTCTGGAAGGAGACAATGAATTATTTATTTCCCACTCACTCGCTCGCTCTGTCTGCGTACGCCCTGTCTATTCCTCTATCTTATCGTAATAAGCCAGGTCACCACTGAACTGAACTTAAATCACGACTGTTCGGTGTTGCCTGCTTTATGGGTCTGGATGGCCTACTTTACATTGTTTGTTCTTCACTGAAGTTGGTGTGCTGGTGTAAGATTGTATAACTGCTTTACCCCAGGAACCCTCATAAAAATGAGAGGGTTGGCTCATAAAACTATCCCACTGTGCAAAACTGTAAATAACTTCCTTAGAGGCAGGACAAATTCAAGGCTGCAGAAAATGCATACTTTCAGGGCCAGAGAACAGAACCACCCCCTCTCAAGTTGGTGCCTCTGCAAGCTGCTGGGGTCCTGCTCATCCTGGGAATCGCAGTGCCAATTGTTCTCTCCATGTTTTGCAACTCAGCACCATTTCCTCACTCCTATTTCCCTTGTTTCCGTTTTGCCACTGTTTGCAGACACAGGAAGAGGTCAGTGGGCTCAGATGAGGACAAGGCCTCTGCCGGAGCACAGTCATGTTTATGGGCCAAGTGATGATGCATCACCCTCACTCTGTTTACATGAGGGATTCCATAAATAAACAGTCCCCGTACAGCTGCTGTTTTTGCTATCTGTTTTCAGGATTCGGAATGGTGTTCTAGTACAACTAGAGTCTGACGCTGGTGTATTGAGCGGAAGTGAATGTGCGGATTCTTTACCAGCCTGTACTGTGCGCCACACTTTCATTCCCAGTACCCTGAACCACATGGAGTAGCTTCTTCAGCCAGTCGCTAAGAGCAACCAGCGCCTCAAGTCAAAGTGGTTTTCTCCCCGGAGTATTTTCTTAGAACGCTAGAAGGAAGAAGTAGAATCCAGGGGTGACTTCACAACTGCAGATACAGGGCAGGAAAAGGGTAGCATTTGGAGTCCGGGTGAGGAAAGCAGGTTCTTCCATCTACGGGTAGCATGAATTTGAGCTGCAAATTAATTGCAAGGTGCATTTCACCTTCCCTAAAGCACACACACCTGAGGGAGACTGTGGCTGCAGCAGGAGAGCGTAGGGCAGTGGTTCTCAAAGTGGGATCCCCATTAAGAACATCTGGGAACTTGTTGGAAATGAGAATTCTCAGGCTTATAAATCACAGACTTTGAAAGCAGGGGCTAGAAATGCATGTTTTTAAAAGTCCTCCAAGTATTTTGATGCAGCTAAAGTTGGAGAACCAGTCCTAGAAAGAGCACAGCATACAGCAAGATTAGAGTTCATCCTCAAACTGCCGTGTGTCAGCCCGGGCCCTGCTGACCTTGACCAAGTGATTTAATTCTTGAAACCTCAGTTTTCATCTGGAAAACAGGCAGTAACAATTAAGCTGTTGGGACCATTTTGTGAATGTATTTTGCCTATTACACACTTAATATAGTGTCTACTGACGGAAAATACTCAACAAATAATAGTTGTCATTGCTTTTATTCTTTTGGAAACACTAGGACTGGAACAAAGTATGCACTCAGTAAATGAGATGAACAAAGGGATCCATGAATGAATGTCAGGACTCTAGGTGGTTAGCTTGTGTTGAGAAGGAAGATTCTAATGGCACTATATAACTAGACCTCTGCATTTTAGAGAACCATTTAGAAACATAGTGTTCTCTGAGACCTTGTGAACAGCAAACGCATTGAACAAATAGAAAAGGTAGGAAGAGAGGGAGGAAAGAGAAAAGAGAAGGGAATGGAAAGGGTAAGAATCGGGGTAGTTTTTCTACATTCCATTTTATATGTAGACTGTGGCTCACAGCATTTATTTCTCCAAGTATCTACCCTAGAGCTGTGAAATCCATAATACCTTTAGGGATTTCTTTCTCTTTCCCTGTACCCTTCTCCTTTCAGTTGAGGACAACTTGTTCCTGATGAAGAGTTACTTTTTGTTCCCCCTAATTCTGATGCTTGTTGGAGACGAGTGCTCAAACGGGGGAATTCGCGAGGGGTTCTGAGAGTGCCATGTAATGGGATGAAAGAGGTGGGGCCTGGGGCTCTTGAGGGAGCTCCAAGGACACCTGATTGCGGGATCACAGGGAGCATCTGCTCATAGGATTATAGGAGTGTCTGCTTATGGGATCATAGAGGGTGTTTGATCATGAAATCACGGGGGGTGTCTGATTATGACTTCGGAAAACAATGTCACCACACCCACCCCAGGTTTGAAGTTAGATCAGAAAAGGCAAGAAGAGCTGCTAGCTGGGAATCTCTGCAAAACCC
Source organism: Macaca thibetana thibetana (assembly GCF_024542745.1). Taxonomy (NCBI): domain Eukaryota; kingdom Metazoa; phylum Chordata; class Mammalia; order Primates; family Cercopithecidae; genus Macaca; species Macaca thibetana. The sequence continues at coordinate 35,673,493 of NC_065586.1, read as the reverse complement.
AGCTGAATCTGATAGTTCTACTGCCTGCACTTTCCTGGGAGAAAAATATGCAGTGGCTTTGACAAATTGAGAAAGGACTTTTTGAATTGACATGAAGTCATGAATCAACTACCAAACACAAAATAAGACTAAGGGAGACTACATGTCCAGCATTCACACCAACGCTGAATTTTCTCTGCTGGACATGACTATTTTTTGAGAGCAGAAGAAAGTGATAGTGACAGGAGGCAACCAAATGCCTGGGCAGATGGGGTGGGTCCTGGTGAAACCCCACCTCCAAGACAAAGACAGTTCAAAGCCTGAAAGCCAAGCTACCAGTTAAATCCTCAGACTAGATTGAGAACTTGTCTTCCCTATTTGGTGTGGTTTCCTCTGATTTGTCCCCACCCTTCACCTATTTTACGTATAACTACTCTTCTTTAATTGGCTTTTCTTTTTTTTTTTTTTTATTATTATTATACTTTAAGTTCTAGGGTACATGTGCACAATGTGCAGGTTTGTTACATATGTATACTTGTGCAATGTTGGTGTGCTGCACCAATCAACTTGTCAGCACCCATCAACTTGTCATTTACATCAGGTATAACTCCCAATGCCATCCCTCCCTCCTTCCCTCTCCCCATAATAGGCCCCGGTGTGTGATGTTCCCCTTCCCGAGTCCAAGTGATCTCATTGTTCACTTCCCACCTATGAGTGAGAACATACAGTGTTTGGTTTTCTGTTCTTGTGATAGTCTGCTGAGAATGATGGTTTCCAGCTGCATCCATGTCCCTACAAAGGACACGAACTCATCCTTTTTTGTGGCTGCATAGTATTCCATGGTGTATATGTGCCACATTTTCTTAATCCAATCTGTCTTAAATTGGTTTTTCTACACTGTCATGCCCACATTTAAGTGGTGTCTTCACTTTAACCTTTTTCACATACTCACAAACCAATCAGCACACACTCCCCATTCTGAGTCCATGAAAAGCCCTGGACCCAGCCACACATGGAACTTTCCTACATTTGGGTAGAGGGACCGCACCCATGTCCGCTCTCAGCTGAAAGTTTTTTTATCACTCAATAAAATCCTTCTCCACCCTCCTTACCCTTCAATGTCCAGCGTGTCCTTATTCTTCTTGGGCGTGGTACAGGAGCTTGGGAACTGCTGAACGCAGGTACAAGCTGTAACACAGGCGGGCTAGGGCATGCCAGCATGCAGGCAGGGCCCAGGTGGGGCATCACCAGCCAGAGGTCCCTGGCTTGCAAAGTGACCAAGAAGAAAAATTGTACATCAAAAGCCAAGGCAGTTGCAGAATGTTAAAAGGTGCATGTCAAAATGAGTTTAGCTGAGCATGTCTTCATTTTTCTTCCTATATCAGGCCTATAGGAGGAGTCAAAAAACAACGAATAAAAGAATCCACATGAATTGTGAGGGAAAGACAAAAGTCAGAAGCATAGCGCTCTGAAGGAAGATCCTAGGCTCACCCTAAGGCTTGAGGCAACAGAGCTCCCTGCTTTTAATGACATATTTGCAGCAGGGTCTTTGTGGCTATGACCCATAACTGCCGTTCCACCTTCCCCAGCCCTGCCCTGAGTCCAGTTTCTGCAAATAAAGCACCCCAAAAGCCACGACTTCTTCTGCTGAGACTTCCTTCATAAAGGGTGCAACTATGAGTCAGGATATAAACTCCCTCCAGGTTAGGCTAATTGTAAGCCCACATAGTAGACACCAGATGTTGTTTATCCTCAGTAGAAGGATGTCTTAACTGAATTCCTCCCCTCTGGTCGCCACAAATTTTGAGCATCTGAAACTATTTGATCAAACAACTCTTCTACCTGAAAGAGATTTCTGCTCTTCTTCCCTGAAAGTTATTTGTCCTCACCTGGCCCAAGTGAGCAATTTCCATCCCTTTGCTCCCACCCCCACCCCCTATCCAAGATCACCTTCCCACTAGAAAGGAAGCTCCAACCAAGAGTGTTTGCATCCCTAGTGCTGAGAATGCTGACGGTGCTCAGCCAGTGGCTGGCTGGGTGGTGGACCCTCAGAGCACAGATCACTTCGACAGAGTGAAAACCTTTTTCTTCTTTCTGAAGTCATTTTCATTCTTACCTCCAATCCTCCCAATTCTGGTCTTTACTATTCGCCATGCAGAATCATCAGGTGTGGGCTATATAGAAAATCACCCCCGCTAACCCACCAATGCTATCAGACACAGAGTAAGTGCAGGAGGGACCAGAAGGAGGAGTGACAAATTTCTCTTCTAATAGTTATTATCCAATAACAAGGAAGTGAATACTCTAAAGCCAACATAAATAAATGAATAAATACGTAAATAAATAACAAGTACCCATGCTCAGCTTAGAAATTCAGCCCTTTATGATAAAAATCCTTTGTCAGAGAGCCTCGTGTAATATATTTGTGTTTCCCTGTGCTCTCCTCCTCATTTTATTAATATAAATGACCAAAGGCAACAGAGAGGAGATATCATTCACTGTACTAAAGTAGGAATCTAGTAAGTGAGAAATTCATTTCCAAAAGATCTTAACTTATATCCAGAACATATTCACAGGCCGGGCCTGGTGGCTCATGCCTCTAATCCCAGCACTTTAGGGAGATGAGGAGGGGGGATCCCTTGAGACCACGAGTTTGAGGCCAGCATGGGCTACATAGGGAGACCCCGTCTCTGCAAAAAATAATAATAATAAAAATTAGCTGGGCATGGTGGCGTGTGCCTGTAATCCCAGCTACTCAGGAGGCTGCAGTGGGAGGATCGCTACAGCCCAGGAGTTCAAGGCTACAGTGAGCTGTGATTGCGCCACTGCACTCCAGCCCAGGTGAGAGAGCAAGACCCTGTCTCTTTAAAAAAAAAAAAAAAATTATATTTGATTATCTGGCAAGGATGACTCAGTAATTGTACTAAGCAGTAGAGCTAACTTGTGAGGAGCGGGATCAAGGTTGCCGAGGTCTTCCGCCTTCTCACGGTCTTTTAGGGACTTAACATTTCTTGTGGAAATGCAATTATAATTGAGGAATACATAAGGTGCTCTGTAAATGGAATGTTACCAGGTCAACCGTAAGAACCCCCATCTCTGAGGAAATAACATCCTCTGTGCCTTCATTATGTCACTGTCATTAGCTGAAACAATAAAAGTAAAATAATAATCCTGGCTGTGTGGACAGTGATTAAAAACAGGCTCAGCAGTGAAACAAATGTGTGATTGAACGTTGGCTCCACTTATCAGAGCCTCAGTTTTCTTAGCTGGAAACTGGGATAATAATTATTCCCCTCAAAGGGTCACTGTGATGATAAAAGAACACATTGTTGCCCAGCATGGTGGAGCACATCTGCAATGGCAGCTACTCGGGAGGCCGAGGTGGGAGGATCATTTGAGCCCAGGGGTTCGAGACCAGCCTGGGAAACATAGCAAGAGCCCATCTCTTGAAACAAAAATCACAGACACAGCGATGGAAACAACAAACACTGGGGAATCTAAAAAGAGAGAGGAAAAGAGAGGAGCAAGGGTTGAAAAACTACTTAATGGATACCATGTACACCATGCGGGCGATGGGATCAATAGAAGCCCAAACCTCACAACATACAATATTCCCATGTAACAAACCTGCACACATACCCCGTGACTCTAAAATAGAAAATATAATAATAATATTTTTCAAATAACAATACATATTATAAAGAATAAGGAATATACTGCATACCTAGCACAATTCCTGACACCTAGTGAGTATATGTGATTTACTATTTTTGCAATTTTACAAAGAACTTGAACTCACACTGTGTCCTAGTTGGGAGACAAATGAGGAAATTATTGTACTAAATTTTTATTAGTAAAATTATTTTATTAAAATAAAAATGAAATCAGATAGCTGAGCTGACCTGCATTTGATCGCACAGCACATGGTAGAGTCAGCACCTAAGTCCGGGGTTCCTGACTTATATCTTCATCATACTATAAAGTTCTTTTATGATTAACATAAAGTTATCTTCCCTGGTTCTAACAGGTATCGCATAAAACAGCTGAGGTGGACATTATATTTTTGCAGTTTGACAAATGAGAAACCAAGCTAGGGAGGGAAGGTTTGCAAAATGAGAAACCAAGCTAGGGAGGGAAGGTTTGCTAAGGGAGACACAGCTGGTTAGGGAGCAGTGCAGCACCTTCAACCAGGCCTGCAGGCTCTTAATCCTCCTTCCACTAAACCAGCCAACATCTCTGACAGAAGAAACAAACTCTTCGTTAAACTACGTGGAATCAAGTATTTCCATTAGTTACCCATGCTCTAAAAATGTTCAAACATTAACTGTTCTCAATCTGCAGAAGGAGATTCCAGCAAATCATTTCAAGGGCAGTTAACCTTCCAGGACTTTTTAAAGGACAGTTTATAAACAAAGGCAGGGAAAGATAAGCTATCTCATACAAATGTGTCATGCAAGGTTTCGCCTAATCTCTGGCCGTCACTTCACAGACCCTGGAGTTGGGTTGGAGGCGTGGGGAGGCGAGGCATGCACAGAAGGAGGCGTGCATCCAGGTGCCACTGACTCAGGAGCCACCTGGGCTGGAGGAGCAGCCTGTCCCCAGGTAGGAGCCCTGGGCACAGGCTACCCACTCAGGTGCCCCAGATAGCCATTATCAGAGGGGTGTGGTGAAGTGGAGCTCTGCACGCAGCCCAGGAGAGGAGACGCTGCAGCACAGCAGGAGGACTCCTAATTTTGTAACCAACAAATGAAAGAGCAGAGAAAAACCACCAGGAAACCTTTCATTCTGGGGTATCTCTAATTTGTGCAATTATGTAAATGCCTTATGCTGTTTGCTCTCCTTAGATTCGGTGCTGCTGTGGGACAATGAATATTAAAACTGCCTGACAAGGCTCACGTGGACTATTTGTTAGGGGGTTACTTGGAAAACTGGGGGTCTGGAGGGTGAAAGGGGTTTTATTAAATTCAAATATTTCATAGTTTTGGAATCTTGTATTTCTGTTCCATTTTCTGAATTGGACTGAAGTGGAATGGGATGTTCATTATTTCTGTAATGCCATCCAGTTTTGCAATGAATTCTATACCGACTGACAATCCTTAAATAGAGTTATTTCCATGCAACAAGCAAGATCAAAGTAGGCAAGTGGATGGTTTGGCAATAATGGGGAAGGGAGAGGACTTCACACCCACTGTGGGAAGGATGGGTGGGAGGGGAGTGTTGGTATAGCCAAGCATGACCAAGTGGGAATCGGATCACCTAGCTCTTGGCCACGCTGAAGACAAATAATGGATTCATTCATTATTCCTTCTCCTCCCAAACAATTGTGGCAAAATGTCAAATTGAAGTGAACATAGAGAATAATAATAACAGTCTTTGTAACCATTTTGTAATGGCAATTACTGGTTCTTTAAAATGTCTTAGCTTGAACCTTATTTTTGTTTGCTAGAAGTGTCAGAACGAAACCTGATGTTCAAGCAAAATAAGATATCTTCTAGTGAAAAAAGCCCCCTTAACTTTTTTTATTTTTATTTTTTTTGAGACCAAGTCTCGCTCTGTCGCCCAGGCTGGAGTGCAGTGGCGCATGGTCTCTGCTCACTGCAAGCTCCGCCTCCCGGGTTCACACCATTCTCCTGCCTCAGCCTCCCGAGTAGCTGGGACTACAGGCGATCGCCACCACGCCCAGCTAATTTTTTGTATTACTTTTAGTAGAGACGGGGTTTCACCGTGTTAGCCAGGATAGTCTCAATCTCCTGACCTTGTGATCTGCCCGCCTCGGCCTCCCAAAGTGCTGGGATTACAAGTGTGAGCCACCGTGCCCTGCCCCCCTTGGCTTTATATATGATTTCTAAACAGTTTATCTGATGTAGTTCCCTAAAGCGTCAGCCTAAGTAGAGTTTGCAGGCGGAGAAAAGGGCAAAGTTTGGCTGAGGAGAGCAGTGGATGGCAAGATCTCAGAGGCTGGGAGGTGGGGCTGGTGGCCTTGGGACCATGGTCAAGGTGCCTGTATAGTGAACATGGTCTGTAGTAAAAGGCTGGGCATGGCCATTTAGATTGGGGTGATTTGGAAACTGGATCGTGGAGAGGATTAAGAGCCAGGCAGTGAGTATGAGAAGGTTTACAGTTATTACATTCATGTCCCAAAACATCCCTGAAAAGTTATCTCCATTCCGTAAATGAAGAAATCGTCTCAAAAAGATAAGGATTTACACAAAGTCATGCAGCAATTTTAGAGTAGAACCGGGACTTGAGGCCAGGCCTAAATCCGGTGTTCTTTGAGACCTTGATAAAGGCTGTAGCATTGAATGAAATCGATGTTCATTGGAATGAAATCATTTATTCCACAACTCCTCATTGATATGGGAAAGAAAAACCAAATCCCGGAGGGGCTCACGGTCTTGGAAAGAACAGAGGAGTAAACTGTCACCCTGTGGTGTGGTCAGCTGAGACCAGGGTCAACCCCAGGACCATGTGGATTCAGGGAAAGAGACCTCCCAACCTGGGGGAGACCGGGGAAGGGAGGCTTCCAGAGTAGGGGATGCTTCACTAGTCCCAGGGGAACAATGGCTAGCCAGGCTACAAAGTGGGAAGACAGATGAAACAATCTGTGCAAAGGCGGCAGATGTACTAAACCAGAAGAAGAAACTTGAAGGGGTTTAATACGCCTGGAGCTCAGGGCACCTGAAGGAAAGAGGGGAGAAATGGGGCTGGGAAGGCAAGCAGAGCTGGATTGTGAGATCCTAAAGTGCACGCTGAAGATTTTATGGTAAGGGTGCGGGGGAGTCTGAAACAGGGAAAGTGGGACACTTAAGTGATTGTATGTGCATTTCTGAGTGATCCCCCTGACACAGAGGTTGCCACTTACCTCCTACGCCCCCAGTCTTCCTGCCTCACAGATTTTGTTCTGCCGCTGTGCTGATTGTCTGCATCTGTCCCTCCAGAGTTGGCCTCCTCCCTCTCTATCCTGTTCTCCACATCACCAGGCCTTCCTGGCCCTCTGGCTTCTGTTTGGGTCCAGCCTTGGGAAGCACAAGCATCTGGGAGAAAAGAGAGTCTAGGGCATTTCTCTCTACCACCTCCTGGCCTGGCTATGGCTGTGTGTCCCTCCTTGTCCACAGCATCTGTCTGTGGGCCCCTCCCATGGCTACAGCTTTCGTTGTGTGTCAGTAACATTATTCCCTCTCCCTGCCCCTCAGGCACAGGGATGGCACTAGCATCCCACAATTACTGGTCCCCTGACAGCGTCGCCATCGTAGATTGGCTCTCTTCACCCTCCCTGTGCCTCACTAACGTGCCTCTTTATTGAATTCTTTTGGAATTGAGTATGCCATCTGATTCCTGCATAGACCCTGTCTTGCTACTCCATCTCCAGCTCCAAAGGACGACCCTGATTAGTCCAAGTCATTCAATACATGGCATTTCTCTGATAAAACTGCTCTTGGTTCAGGGACTGACAAGAGACTTATTTGGGCCAATCAACCTGAAGAGGATGATGCATATTATGTGCATAGGGAAGATCTCTCTGTGTCTGCGTCTGTCTCTGTCTCTGTCCCTCTCCCTTTCTCTTTGCAAAACACGCAATCGCTATTGCCATGAACCGCCACAGATGGCTCCATAGTGAAACTGAGGCTGAGAAGGGTAGAGTAGGGGCACAAAGTGAGCCGTGGCGCTTCAGGGCATCACTCAGACTCAGCTGCCTTGAGCCAGCTCCACCCCTGACTCCCAGGTATTCAACATAATAAATTCGATGTTGTTGTTTTGTTTTGGTTTTTTTTTGCTTTTTTTGAGACGTAGTCTCACTCTGTAGCCCAGGCTGAAGTGCAGTGGCATGATCTCGGCTCACTGCAACCTTCACCTCCCAGGTTCAAGCGATTCTCCTGCCTCAGCCTCCTGAGTAGCTGGGACTACAGGTGCATGCTACCATGCCCAGCTACTTTTTGTATTTTTAGCAGAGACAGGGTTTCACCATGCTGGCCAGGCTGGTCTCCAACTCCTGGGCTCAGGTGATCCTTCCTCATTAGCCTCCCAAAGTGCTGAGATTACAGGCGTGAGCCACTGTGTCTGGTCCATAGTAAGTTTTTTATGGTTTAAGTCAGCTTAGGTCAAATAATGCTATTTCTTGTAGCCCAAAGCATTCCCCAACATACTAAGGGGAAAAGGAATAGAAGCAAAGAGACATAAGAGCCTATCACATTTGTCCAAGCCATGAAAAGAAAAAACAAAAAGAAAAGAGAGAGCGTGCACACCTAAACTAGGGCAACTGGCAGTGATGATGGGAAGAGAAACAGCCAAGATTCTCAGTAGATGGACTTTCTGCATGTTGTGTGAATGACAAACACACATCCCCACACCACCAATCCAGAGGAAGGTCAAAATGATAGGCAGAAATCATCATGTGGTCTACCCACTCAGATACGCCATGCTGAAATGTGTTTCAGAGATCAAATGTGAATGTGCTATAAACAATACAAGTAATCATCTTTAAGATGATTTTTGTGATTTCAAGTCATTGTAAATGCTGGTTTTTTGTTCTGTCTGATATATTATTGTCAGCATTTGGTGACATATTGTCTTCTCTCAGTTCAATTACTCTACTGCTAAATATTCTAATAGTACATGGTGTTTATGTTACAGATGCATTACTTATATGTCACATGTAATGTGATTTTCTGTTTTTTTTTTTTTTTATTTGAGATAGGTTCCCACTCTGTTGCCCAAGCTGGACTGCAGTAGTACGATCTCAGCTCACTGCAGCTTCGACCTCCTGGGCTCAAATGATTCTCCCACTTCAACCTCCCAAGTATCTGGGACTGCAAGCATGCACCACCATATCCAGCTAATTTTTTTTTATTTGTAGAGACAGAATCTCACTATGTTGCCCAAGTTAATGTTAAACTCCAGGGCTCAAGCAATCCTTCCATCTCAGCCTCCCAAAGGATTACAGGCCTATGATCCAGGCATGAGCAACCATGCCCAGTTGGAATGTGATTTTCTGTAATGGCCACATTTCACATTTGAAGTCTTCTACAAGTGCAATTGTTTCTGTGTAACCTGTGCTAAACCTTTTAAAATTTGTTAAAGTGAAGAATTCCCTTATAAAGCAATCACACTCTTGAAGTGTGTTGAGATTTATAAATTCTTGGGTTTTACCTATAAAAATTTCTTAAAACACAACATAGCTTTTAAATCCAGTCTCTTGAAATTGCATTGTTTAATAAGCAAATATTTATTGTTTATGTGATATTTTAAGATACTTTCCCAGGTACTCTAAGGTCAAAAAGTCCTCAAATATTTTTTCAACAGTCCAGTTGAAAGAATACACAAAATAAGCTTCACTAGAAACCAAATAATTATGATAATAGAAGAAAAAGGATTAAAACATGTTACAGAGCACAAAATCCCTAGGAGTTTACAGTAGGCAGAGATTACATGGGGTTAAGATAATCAAATATGGCAGACACTATGGATTGACTTGCTCAACTTTTTTCCAAATGCCTTCTAGAACATTAATGCCACAAACACAGACTGCATTTCTCAGACTTCTTTGCAGCTCTGGTTCTAGATATGGTCTAGGTGTTTCCAGACAACTGCACCAACATGAGAAGTCTGCACCATGAAGAAGCAATCATGCACACAGTTGGGCTATTTTTGCTGACACATGGCCTAAGTGTGGGCTTCTGGGAGAAAGCTGGTTGAAATGATTGTGTACATTCCCAGTATCATAGGTGCTAAGTGACATTAGGCTGTGGCAATAGGGTAAATGTAAAGATGAAAAGTCAGGTGGATATGTACACAATTGTGGAACAAATTTTAGTATTGAACAAAATTCAAGGCAAAAATCATGAAAAAACATATATACATATATCTATATAGAGAATGACATATACTCCTTTAGAGGAAAAAACAGATCAAAATGTTTTAATAATCATGAACATATATGTATCTGATAGTATAGCCTTTATTTATGTTCAAGGAGATTTAACATGTTCATCTCAGAAAGGGATAGATCAAGCTGCAAAAGGTTTGCATACATAGGAGATCTAAATAGCATGACTAATAAGTTTGAAATATTAGATAAATGTAGAATCTTAAAAATATAATTTTTCAAGCATACATATAATATTTGTAAAAATTGACCAGGTAACTCACACAGTAATCTTCAATAAGTTTTAGAAAAAGAAATAGCATTGTGTAAACTGTGTTTATTTATCACAATGAGGTAGCAGTAGAAATGATTAACAATTATTAACAAAAGTAGAAATTAACAAAAATGTTAGCTAATAAAAAAATTAAAAGTCCATATGTCTGGAAACAAAAACACATACCACTAAATACATCTTATATGAAGAAGAAGTTATAATTTTGAAATACTAAAACTGAACATCAATAAAAAATACTTCATGTCAGCACTTTGGGGTGAATATGGTCAAGTGTAATTTATAGTATTATTTTATGTTATTTTTTTATTTCCATAGGTTTTTGAGGAACAGGTGGTATTTGGCCACATGAATAAGTTCTTTAGTGGTGATTTCTGAGGTTTTGGTGCACCCATCACCCAAGCAGTATACACTGTACCCAATTTGTAGTCTTTTATTGTACACCCCCCACCCTTTCCCCAGAGCCCCAAAAGTTCATTCTTATGCCTTTGCATCCTCATAGATTAGCTCCAACTTATGAGTGAGAACATGCAATGTTTGGTTTTTCATTCCTGAGTTACTTCACTTAGAATAACAGTCCCAGTTCCATTCAGGTTGCTGCAAATGCCATTATTTCATTCCTTTACATGGCTGAGTAGTATTCCATGGTGTATATATACCCCACAATTTCTTTATCCACTCATTGATTGATGGGCATTTGTGCTGGTTCCACATTTTTGCAATTGTGAATTGTGCTGCTATAAACACGCATGTGCATTTACCTTTTTCATATAATGACTTATTTTCCTTTGGGTAGATATCCACTAGTGGGATTCCTGGATCGAATGGTAGTTCTACTTTTTGTTCTTTAAGGAATCCCCATACTGTTTTCCATAGTGGTTTTACTAGCTTATGTTCCCACCAGCAGTGTAATATGGTATACCTTTTCCTTTTTTTTTTTTTTTTTTTTTTTTCCTTTTTGGTAGCAGGGGGCGGGGGACGGAGTTTTGCTCTTGTCACCCAGGCTGGAGTGCAAAGGCACGATCTAGGCTAACTGCAACCTCTGCCTCCTGGGTTCAAGTGATTCTCCTGCCTCAGCCTCCCGAGTAGCTGGGATTATAGGCTGCCACTACCTTGCCTAGCTAATTTTTGTATTTTTAGTAGAGTTGGGGTTTCATCATGATGGCCAGGCTGGTCTCAAACTCCTGATCTCAGGTGATCTGCCTGCCTTGGCCTCCCAAAGTGCTGGGATTACAGGTGTGAGCCACCACAGCTGGCCAATATGCTATAATTTTAAAAGGCTAGAAGAGAGGATTTTGAATGTTCACAACAAAGAGAAAGGATAAATGTTTGAGAGGATATATATGCTAATTATCCTGTTTTAATCATTACACAATGTATACACATCAAAATATTATTCTGTATCCCATAAATATGTACAATCATTACATGCCAAATAAAAATAAAGGAAAAAATACTGCACAACAATATGTATGTGATAAAACAAATGCAGTACTCAGAAGGAAATTTTTAATTCCAGATATATTTATCAGAAAACACGTGAGATCAAAAACCAATCACCTAAGTCTATGCCTAAATGCAGAGCTTCTTTGCACTGAAAGCTTTTCTCTGTAGCTTTAATTCAATGCAGGAATATTTGAGGAGCCATGCTGCCTCCTTACTTTCTCCTTATCGAAGATGTCCATTTATATTCTTCTAGGCACTGGCAGAATCATGTTGCTGGGAGTATATATTTTCCACCATTCTATCAGGGCTCAGTGATATGACTGATTGCACCGGCACCCCATATCCACTCAGCAACATGGCAGCAGCTGCTCGTTTCAGTGCCAGCCCACAGCTTTTCACTGCTGACTCCACAGGGTCCTTGCCCCCAGGCATCTGTGTCAGACCCTGCGTGCAATCACCTGGCTCCCTTCTTCCCATGCAGCCACAGACAAGCAAGACCTGCAGAGACTCCTCAGGCCTCTCTATTCCCCTGGGTCCTAAATATTTTCATTCCCCAAATGTTGATTTGGAAGTACAGGTGCTCCTTGGCTTATAATGGGGTAACCCCTGATAAACTCATTTTAAGTCGAAAATATAGTAAGTTGAAATGCATTTAATACACCTAAGCTACCAAACAGTAGGGCTTAGCCTAGGTAGCCTACCTTAAACGTGCTCAGAACACTTATAGTCACTTGCAGTTGGGCAAAATCACCTTGCACAGCGCCTCCTTTATACTGAAGTGTTGAATATCTCATGTAATTTATTGAATATTCTGTTGAAAGTAAAAAGCAAAGTGGTTTTGTGGGTGCTTGAACAGTTTCTGCTACATTGACAATTAGCAGAATAAATTAGTTACTATTTGTGTGAAATTTTCTTATTTAAGAATTAAAAAGTAGGCCGCGTGTGGTGGCTCGTGCCTATAATCCAAGCAATTTGAGAGGCCAAGGCGGACTGATCACTCGAGTTCAGGAGTTTGAGACCAGCCTGGTCAACATGGCGAAACCCTCTCTCTACTAAAAATACAAAAAGTAGCCAGGCATGGTGGCGAGTTCCTGTAATCCCAGCTACTTGGGAGGCTGAGCCACAAGAATCGCTTGAATCTGGGAAGTAGAGATCGCAGTGAACTGAGACTGTGCCACTGCACTCCAGCCTGGGCGACAAGCGTGAAACTTTGTTTCCAAAAAGAAAATAAAAAGAATTAAAAGCTATATGAAACATAAAACAGGACTAACTGCTCTGGCTATATACACACACACATATGTATAGTATGTACATATATATGCAAACACATAAACACACACACAGAGAACACTTAGTCCTGTATTGCTCCAAGTTCTGAGGACACAGCAATGAACCAAAATGACAAATATCCCTGCACTGGGACCTTACAATCTAGTTAAGGGAGGGCAATAAAATAAATAAATATATTGTATGATGATGCTGAGCAGAAAAGTAAAGCAAGTAATGGATAAAAGGAGAGCAGGAGGTGGGTGTTAATGATGAAAGGATGGATTTAGAGCCTACATCTGACTCCAATGAGGAAAAGGAGATGGTATATCACCATCCTCTAGTCAACCATTACCAGAACTTCTTTCACTTCCTTTTCTTCATCCCTGATCTTATCAAAGTAGCCACCAATTTCTTTAGTGTCTTCATTCCTAAAGTCTCAGTCATCCACAGCTCCTCCCCATTCCTGTATGCAGACGTCCTCATCCTGCCTCCTCCCGCCAAGGTCCCGCTCACAGCTCACATCTTTCCCCTTCCAGGAAGCCTCCCAAGCTCCTTGGCCTAAACTGCACCGTGTTATTTAATTCTCAGCAACTCTCTGTGGGCCACTTAGCACTGGCTGCCATAGCTGTGTAAGTTCCAATGAAAATCCCAATTATAATGCTTGTGGGATAAAACTTTCTCTGTGTCAAAGCACATGAACGGTTAGAAAAAAAACTGTGGAAACTGTTGAAGCTGTGCTGCAAAGGCCTGCAGCTGGGATGACAAAATGCTGCACAGAGCCTCCTGGGGATGGGAGAAATTTCACTGTGTAGCCTCTGAAGCCTCAGCTTCCTCATCAATAAAATGGGAGTGAATAATCAGTACGTCATAGCATTGTTGAAACGACTGAGTGGAATTAAGTAGTCCGCCTGTGCCTGGCACGTAGTAAACCAATAAGCCTTTGTAGGGCCCTCATCACAGCAAACGTGAGCTTTCCCTTCTGCTTCTCCTCTAGATGTTCCCCGTCCCTGAGTTCCAACTCCCAGAGCTACCCCGAACTCCCTCCCTCTACACTTCCCTATCTTAAAGTTTACAAAGCAAGTCTGCTATTTGTCATTTATACTTGACCAGTAGTGTGATTTTATTTAGTGAGCATAAATTTCAGTGTGTCACTTCAACCAGGATTTGCATTTTAAAACTTCAGTCTGGTTTGGGAAAAGTTCCCAGCCTCACCCAGTAGGCTGGGAGAAGTGTGGCCAGTTAGGGGGTTTTGGAGTCAGCCTCCAGAACGTCTCCTTCTGGCTTTGCTGAGATGAATGAATTAACAGCTTGCTCAATTGCAGCTGTGGAAAACCGCCTTCATGGTCAATGACATTTTCCAGAATCTAACATTCGCCCTCCCCCACTCCAAACTCCCTTCACATCTCTCCTCCTGCCATGATTCAGCTGAATGCAAGTTTTAGCTCACAGTCTCCCAGGAGAGGCCTCAGCACCCTCAAGAGAGGCACTCCCTTTTGAGAAATTCCACACAAAGATGCACATTCTTTCCTGGGGAAGGACCACCTACAAGGCGAGGGTCTCTATATAGGGCTGTTATAAATAGAATCCTAATCTTCACAGTTAAGTTTCTCGGCATAAATAAATATTCGACATCAAGTTCATTAATCCCCTTTTTGTTGTGAATTTGAGTCGCTGGAACCCAAGACCCAGAAGCCAACAACACCCACTGGAGTAACTACCAAGGGAGGCCCTTAATCTGCTCATGGTCACAGCCAGTCCCTGGATGGGCCTTGAGGGATGCCAGCAATGAGCACTGACTCTCGCCAGGACCCCATATCTTTACTACGACAGTAAGATGATGAAATCCATTTCAGATCCATTAACTAACAGTCTTATCTCCCACCCCGAATACAAGCTCTTTCTGGGAAAAACAAGTTCTCTATAAAAGGTGCATCCTGTCAGTTCTAGCACCTTGTACATGACATAGATTTCTTTCACACACTAATTAATCAAATATACCAAGTACAGAAGGAGGCTCTCCCCACGCTCCACATTCCATCATGCATTGTCTGTGGATGGGCCCCTGGTGGGAGGCTGGCAATCTCATGGCATCTTCAACCCTGTAGCTTTAGAGTCCTACATGTGATTGAAATAGAATAACGTCACCCCATGGCTGACTGGGGGAGATTTGAATGTCAACAAGAACAGCCAAAAAAAAAAAAAAAAAAAAAAAAGCACAATAACGTTCTGAGATTCATGTCTAGTGTGTTTTGCAAAAAGGGACAAGACTTTCCTGAAAAGTGTCCACCACTCCTGCAAGCTTTCCCTTATACATGACTGATTGGAAACATGAGGTTGTAAATTACTTCAAGCTGGTGGGGCCTGTTCTTAGGGATGCCAATTAGCATGGACTCTGGATTGACAAGGCTGAGACCTGTGTGTGAGTCATTCAACTCTGTGAATCTACCAGTGATGAAACTGATCCTCTGAGGCAAAATCCTTCATCAATGGGATTATTAGCTACATGAGCAAGAAAACGAGAATGCTTAGTGAAAACGAAGAAAAACAATGTTTTTAAGAAAAATCACCTGAGCAATTGAATTTCTTGTTTTGTTTTGGCAGCTTTAACAATGACTGTAACAAGCAGCCAGCCGCCATGCCGCATTCTTTTCAGCTGCATCTAATCTCACACCTGTTCATACTCATTAATCCTTAAAGTCTGATAGTATTTCCATAATTTCCATGGAAGGGGACATTTTCTCCTCATCTCAGTAATTAACTGTGCACTGCTGCAGCTGAAGAGAAAACCTAGCAAGTGCCCAGGATAGATAAGCAGGATCCTGACTGAGTTGCAGGGTCCAGGCTGGGCATGGGGTGGGAGCTGTGGTCTGTAGGACGCCTAGAGGCAGAAAGGCCTGTTCTCTCCCTGGGCCCCCGAGGCTGCAGGTCAGCAGCACTACTCACTGAACCAACACCAGGAGCTCTCTCTTCATCTAATCAAATGCATTCTTATCACAGGTTTGATATTATTTAGACACAAATTGTGTTAGCCTGTTCTCATGCTGCTAATAAAAACATAGACCTGAGACTGGGTAATTAATAAAGAAAGATATTTAACGGACTGACAGCTCCACATGGCTGCAGAGGCCTCACACTCATAGCAGAAGGCAAAGGAGGAGCAAAGTCACGTTTTACATGGTGGCAGTCAAGAGAGCTTGTGCAGGGGAACTCCCATTTATAAAACCATCAGATCTCATGAGATTTATTCACTATCACAAGAACGGCATGGGAAAGACCCACCCCCATGATTCAATTACCTCCCACTGAGTCCTCCCATAACACTTGGGAATTATGGGAGCTACAATTCAAGATGAGATTTGGGTGGAGACACAGCCAAACCATATCAAATGACATTCCCATTATTTAATTTTCTCCTTTGAAGCCTAAGCCACATGGACAGTAATCATGTTTAGTAAATTATCCAAATTAACTGGAATTTGAAGGTTTCTAATGACCTGCACTGTCTATTAAATACTTACATTAGAATTACTAGAATTATACAGGAAGTTGCAAAGATGTTCACAGACATGTGGGGAGATATTCTTGGGAGGGAGCAGTACAGAGGCAATAAAAGTTATTCCTGCAACACCCTTCTTGTAATTACTTTGCCTCTATCACAGCGTGTTTTTTTAAGAATCTGTTTTGTTAGAATGGTACTCAGATATATTTCTTTGTCAGTGATCTTGTAGCCCCTATTGGTGGTGACTTCTGGAGAAGGTCTGTGGTCTATGTTAACATCGGAAACCTTCTAGGCATGGGCTGTGACTCAGTGAATGTCATCAGTGCCTGACGCTGGAGACCAGCCTCTGCTGAGGCTCTGTGTCATGACCGGCTCCGCCTTCTCTCCCTTTTCTGAGTCTTTCTTACCTGAAACAGAGAAAAGCAGAAAATACACGCCTCCAGGGGAGCAATTTTGGTCACCACTAGGGAAGTTTTGCCAGTGCTGACACTTGATTCTGAGAAAACGGGCACTCCATTTTTGGCTTAGAGCCACATTTGGCCTCCTTCCCTGAATCCCCAGCTGAGGGAGACAGCTGGGGAGAGACCCACCTGGATGCCTGGAAATTGTGCTCTGAATCAGCCCACAAAGCTCCTCGCCATCTAAGGGAAATGCTATTCTTAATTTCCCACCTTAGATGTGTCTACCTGCATGTCTGTCTGCGAGACTTAAGGATTACCCTGGGGAGTAGAGGGCTTTGTCGTGGCTCACACTGCATCCTGAGGTCGTGCACGAGGCCTGGTGTGTCAGAGGCATGTGTGTGGGTCTATAGACTCCCTTCCCTTGCATCCTCTGGCCCTCAGACTTCACATGGCCTTTTACGTTCTCCTTCCCCTCCATTCCCCACATGGCATCTGATTTTACCTAGATGAAAACAGTGGGGAAAAAGCAGAAAGCACCACGGGATCTCACGAACCTCTTTGTGCTAGCCCCGACAAACACAAATAGTTCAGAGAGCAGTCCTCACTCCCAGATGTACTGATCTGTGATCACCCCCAGGGCACAGGTCTCCCGACCTGCCAAGGTGTGACCCACACCCAACTAGACCCCACTACAAACTGACCACAGAGAACCAGACAGAGACAGTGGTCTGATTATTTGCATTTAATGTTCCTTCCTTCCTTCTTTCCTTCCTTCCTTCCTTCCTTCCCTGTTACTGAACCAGTTACCAGATTTCAAAGGAAAAAAGTCGGGTCTCCCCTTACTCTACCAAGTGCTCCCAAATTTAACCCACTTAATCTGGTCCAAAACAAGACACTGACCTGCAAGACTTGTGGGTAGAGACCCTCCAGAGGGCAGAGCTTACTGCTGTCCCGCACACTCACCGGCTCTGTGACTCGGAACATCTCACTCAACCAAGTTTTCTCATTTTTTGAAAGTGAGATGACATGTGCCCTTGTTTCCTCCTGGGTCCCTCTGGGGATCCCAGGAAACAGCACGTGTGGGGCTTTGCAAATGCAAATTCCTACCCTGGGGTAGTAGTAATTGTCTCTCAGCTGGTAAAGATTTGGAATTTTGCAGTAAATTAGAGGGGAAACTGTCCTGCCACCAATTTTTTTTTTTTTTTTTAATTTAGAGACAGGGTCTCACTCTGTTGCCCAGGCTGAAGTGCAGTGGCACAAACATCACTCACTGTATTCGTGAACTCCTCAGTTCCAGCGATCCTCCCACCTCAGCTTCCTGAGTAGCTGGGACAGGCGCATGCCACCACGCCCAGCTATTTCTTTAAAAATTTTTGTAGAGTTGGGGGTCTCACTATGTTACCCAGGCTGGTCTCAAACTCCTGACCTCAATCAATCCTCCCACCTCAGCCTCCCAAAGTGTTGGAATTACAGGAGTGAGCCACAGCACCCAGCCCAGAGAGCTCTTTCTAAAACATAATTCAATTTATGACATTTCCTAATTAAGACCTATTTATGGGAGATGCCTCCCCCAGTCCAAATACAGAGGAAAAAAATAGATTAAGTAGAAACACAGAGCACTGAAGGCATAGTGAAACTCAAATAACAAAATAAATCTCCCCATGAACCAGAAACAGAAGAGAAACGCAAGTCAATGGGCTCTGCTGGAGCTGGGGGACTGCTAGACGGCTTTTCCGGAAGGAGGCTGTGGCAGTCTGCAGTTTGGTTCCAGTGGGGTAAAAAGGATACAAATACTCCACTCAAGAGTATGGGACTAGCATCACTCACCAACTCCCACCCCCGCTCCCAATACCCACCCAGAAAAGAAACTAAAAGTTGTGGCCAACCCTCCCCTGGGAGCTAGAGTTTTGAATAAGCTACAAACCTAGGAAGGAAAAAGAAGACAGAAACACAGTGTCCGATCAAGACAGGAAGGAAGCCACAGTATATCCCCAAAGCCACTGTGGGACAGGAGCACTGTGGCACCGCCAGGTTTAGGGCAGCGAGCCCTGAACAGCTGCACAAAGGTGACCACAAAACCCCCGGCCCAGCAGGGGTGAACACAGAAGGAAACAGAAAGAAGAAAAACAAAAACAAAAGCCTCCCCCTCAAAATAAGCCTGTAAAGCAAAATTCCAAAACAGAGGAAGAAATCTAATACTGAGAAAGACAGCCAACAAAATCAACCTTCAAAACATGAATATGCCCCAGAGGAAATTAAGTGTGTGGATCCAGCTGGCAAAACTTTAAAATAGATACGTTCCGTTGCCCAATGAGATAAATGAATAACTTCCATTTTAAAAGTGTGAGAAATTAAAATAAAAGCAGATGTAAATGAAAAAAAAAAAAATGAAGGCATTGAGTTTAAAAAAAAAAACCTTAAGGAATGATACGTGCCCAGATCTGACCCAGAGAGAAGCAAAGAACTAGTAGGAATCTGCCCGGAACGCAGTATGGAAAGATTACATGCATTAACAGCCACAGAGAATTACTGAGACCATCTAAGGGTCCAACAGGATTTCTCCAACAAGGTAACAGACAAAATGGTGAAGAAGCATTATTCAGAATTTAAAATTTTCCAGATTTGAAGAAAGACATGAATCCTCAAATAGATAGTACACCCCAAGTACCCATCGGGATAAATAATGGTAAAGCCATTCCCAGAATCGTCACAGTAAAACTGCAGAACATGAGAAATAAAAAGAAAACGTTTACAGCCACCAGAGAGAAAAGACAGATTACCTGCAAAGGAACCACAGTTAGAACAACATTGGAACTTCTCATCAGCCACAATAAATGATGGAAGACAACGAAATTATATCTTCAACTTGATAAGAAAAATTAGTAGCTCTCAACCTCAAGTTTTATACACAGATAAGCTATCAATTCAAGATTCATGGGGGGGAAATCTGTGTTTAGAAAAATCAAGAGTTAAATACCCACAGAGCCTTGCTAGGAAAATAATTAAAGGATTATTTCAGGGGGGAAAAATAAACTCAGAGACATAGGTATATAGAATTTTAAAAGTAAAAGTGATCAGGAAAAAGGTAAAATGTTTTAGTAAACATATTTAACTATTAAGTGAAAAAAATCTTTTTTTAAAAAGAAACTAAAACCAATGCTAAGATGGATACAATATTCCATGGATGGTTGATATGTGCCCATGTCACATTCAGGAGCACGAAGGAAATAATATGTTAGAAAAATGTACAGCTAAGGGTGTTGGTTAAAAAGTTAAAAGTAACCGAAAATGGAAACACGATGTGTAGCTTCCAAATCAGTACAGATTAAAAGGGGGGACTCTAGAAAACTTTGTCCATCCAACAGAGAGCAGAAAAGTGAAAACGAAAAGGCAAATGAAGATGGTATAAGGAAAATTCAAGGCGGGCATGGTGCCTCATGCCTGTAATCTCAACACTTTGGGAGGCAGAGGCAGGTGGATCACTTGATGTCAGGAATTCGAGACCAGCCTGGCTAACATGGTGAAACCCTGTCTCTCCTAAAAATACAAAAATTAGCCGGGCATGGTGGTACACATCTGTAATCCCAGATACTCAGGAGGCTGAAGCAGGAAAATCACTTGAACCCGGGAGGCAGAGGTTGCAGTGAGTCAAGATTGCATCAGTGCACTCCAGCCTGGGCTACATAACAAGACTCTGTCTCAAAAAAAAAAAAAAAAAAGAAAACGAAAACGAAAATTCAAAATAGGTTGGTAAAAAATGTATCAGTAAGTACATTAAATGTAAACAGATTTATCCATATATTCAAAGATAGAGATTATCTAATGATTGTAAAAATAGGTCAGGGGTGGTGGCTCACACCTATAATCCCAGCACTTTAGGAAGCCAAAGCAGGAGGATCCGTTGAGGCCAGGAGTTCAAGACCAGACTGGGAGACATAGCAAGACTCCCGTCTCTATAAAAAATTAAAAATTTATTGGATGTGGTTGTGCACAGCTGTGTCCCAGCTGTTCGGGAGGATGAGGCAGGAGGATAGCTTGAGCCCAGGAGATAGAGGATACTGTGAGCTATGATCACAGCACTGCACTCCAACCTGGGCAAATGGTAAGACCCTATTTTTGAGAATAAAATAAAAACTCCTGCTATATGCTACTTGTATGAGAGTATCTAAAACAAAAGACCCTACAGGATTAAAAATAAAAAAGAAATAATATGCCAGGCAAACACATATGTTAAAGACAAACCTAATACAGCAATATTAATACCAGGCAAAACATGAATTAAGAAAAAATGAGTAAGAAGAAATAGAAGGGGAATAGAAAGGAATGGCTGTATGTAATTCTGCACTCAAAGAACTGGAAATAGACATTCTTTTTACATCAAATATTTTTTAATAGTGATATTTTAGGTCACAAAGGAAATCTCAATGAGATCAAAGATTTAGTATAATATAAAACACATTTTCTCATCAAAATGTAATCAAATTTTGTAAAAATATACAAAGATAGCACCAAAAAATGTGTGATTAGAGACATTAAGTGCCCCAAATTAACTCATAAGTAAAACAGAAATTCACAATAAAAACTAGCACTGTTTAGAACTAAACAATAATAATGAATTAACTACATATAAAACATTGTGAGATGAAGCCATAAAAGTATTTAAGTATAAAATTATAATGTTAAATGTATTAATATATAAAACATGTAAGATGAAATATAGATGGGTTAAGCATTTAATTTAGATGCTTGGTGGGAAGAATATATATAAGAAGAAGAGAAATAAAAATAAGAAAGAAATAAAATCAAAGCAAAAAATTAACATAAGGTAATGCAAGGCTGATTATCTGAAAATGATAATGACAAATCACTTGCAAGACTGGTTAAGAAAAATTTAGAAAACACATATTAATAATATTGAGAATAAAAGAAAGCCATGATTATAGGCATAAAATTTTTAATTGAGAGAATTCAACAAAAAATTTTACGAAAATAAATTTTAAAACTTGATAAAATAACTTTTTAGAAAATAAAAATTACCAATTGTATTCTGCTGTTCTCACATTGCTATAAACACCTGAGACTAAATCATTCATGAGAACTCTTCCCCCAGGAGCCAATCACCTCCCACCAGGCCCCACCTCCCACCAGGCCCCACCTCCAACACTGGAGATTACATTTAAACATGAGATTGGTGGGGACACAGATCCAAACCATATCACCAATATTGACTATAGAAGAAATAGATAACTGAAGAAATTAATAATCCATTTTAAAATTAAATAAGTAGTCAAATCTTCATCTCCAAGAGTCATCAGACCAAGAGCATTTTAAAGGAAAGTTTTACCAAACAATAGATAATTTCTCTTGAACTATTTCTGAGTTGGAAGAGAAGAAAAAGGTACTCATTTTGGCATATTAGTTAAAACCTTGCTACCCAAAAGAGACAGGATCAATGCCATAGAAGAAAGTTATAGATAAATCTTGTGTGAGTAC
Organism: Macaca thibetana thibetana; assembly: GCF_024542745.1. Lineage (NCBI taxonomy): Eukaryota > Metazoa > Chordata > Mammalia > Primates > Cercopithecidae > Macaca > Macaca thibetana. Next base: position 35,651,252 of record NC_065586.1, on the reverse strand, counting down.
ATACATGCAAAAATCCTTAAAAATTAATTTTTAAAAAGCAAATCAAATTTAGATGTTTGTAAAAGTAATACACCATGTAACAATCATGACCAAGACCAAGTAAAATATATAAGGATTTTAAGAATATTTCAACATCAGAAAAAAATCTATTAATATAATACAGCATAGTCAGAGATTGAAGGGGAAAAAAAATCAAACTGTCAATAAATGGAGAAAGAACACTACATGGACCAGGTGTGGTGACTCACACCTGTAATCCCAGCATTTTGAGAGGCCAAGGTGGGTGGATCACCTGAGGTCAGGAGTTCCAAACCAGCCTGGCCAACATGGTGAAACCCCACCTCTACTAAAAATACAAAAATTAGCCAGGCATGGTGGCACGCACCTGTAATCCCAGCTACTCAGGAGGCTGAGGCAGGTGAATAGCTTGAACCTGGAAGGCAGAGGTTGCAGTGAGCCGAGATCATGCCACTGCACTCTGTCCTGGGTGACAGAGTGAGACTCCATCTCAGAAAAAAAATAAAATTACTAAGTGAAATTCAACATCTTTTCATTATTCAAATATGTTTGAAAACTAGATAGGAATAGGAAAATTCTTAAAGTAAAATACCTCCCCACATACTTACATAAATGTTGCACTTCGGTTTGAAATTTAGAAAATTTTTATCCAAGTCAAGAACTTTTTAGTTTCCAGTTACCACAATTTGTATTTAACATTACCTTGAATGCCCTACTCAATTCAATAGGACATGAAAAATAAATAATAAGTATGAAAAATAAAAAGAAAAAGACAAAACTTGCCTTTATTTGTAGGTGCTGTTATTGTTCACAGAGGAAATCCAAAGGACTAGAGCTATTATTGTAATCCTTTTAATATAATATAGAAATTTTGCAATAATATAGGTACACTGACAATACTTCTCAGCTTTGATCCTATAGTTGTTTTATATATATATGGATTTATAAACAAGTCATTCTTATACTTTATACCTTAAATAAGAATATATACTACCAAGTAATTAAGAGGAAAATATAGACTTGAAAATTTATCTATTATTTTTAACTATTTCTCATGTTATTCTCTCCTTCAGAAAGATCTGGTATCATTTCCTTTAAGTATGACAAACGTCTTCTAGCATTTTTATAACTGGAACATTTCTTGAAATTTAGCATTGCTAGTTCTACTGGAAATAAACTCCCTTCATTTCTTTCATCTGAAAATGTCTTTGTGTAGTTATTATTCCTATTAAGAATATTTTATCTGGATATAAAATTCTGGGTTGACAGATTTTTTCGTTTTCTTTCAGCACCTTACATATGTTATTTCATTAACTTCTGGACTCTATTGTTTGATGAGGTCATCAGTCATTTGAATAATTGCTTCCTTATATACAATGTATCATTTTCTCTGTTTTGAAGACTTTCCCTTCATCTTTGGTTTTCATCAGTTTGACTGTAATGTGCTTAGACATGTCAATTTATCCTACAATTTATTGAAATTCTTGAAACTGTAAATTTGTATCTTTTATCAAATTTGGAAACTTTTCTAGCATTATGATTTTTTTTTTCTTTTTTTGAGACAGGCTCTCACTCTGTCACCCAGAGCAATGACAGCTCACTGCAGCCTCGACCTCCCAGGCTCAGGTGATTCTCCCACCTCAGCTTCCTGAGTAGCTGAGACTACAGACTTGCGCCACCATGCTTGGCTAATTTTTTGTATTTTTGGTGGAGATTGGGTCTCGCCATGTTGCCCAGACTGGTCTTGAACTCCTGAGCTCAAGCAATCCACCCATCTCAGCCTCCCAAAATTCTGCAATTACAGGTGTGAGCAAACACACCCAGCACATTGTCTTTAAGTAATTTTTTCTGCCCATTATCTCTTTCCTATACTTCTGGGACCCCAGTTATGCATATGTTAGACAGCATTATTTCTCCACAGTTCTCTGGGGCTCTGTTCATTTTTTCCTCATCTTTTTTCTCTCTGTTCTTTATGTTGCATAGTTTCTATTGATCAATCATTAGGATAACTACAATTCCCTGTCATCTCCATTCAATTGTTAAGACTGTCTAGTGAATTTTTAATTTAATATTTTTTTTAGATCTAGAATTTCCGTATTTCTGAATTCTTACTCTTCTGCTGAAATTTTCTCTCCCTTTGTCCATTCTGAGCATATTTTCTTTTACAGCATTGAGCATTTTTATAGCTGCTCCTTTATACAGTTTGCCTGATAATTTCAACAGCCAGTAATGGTCTCTGTTGATTTTCTTTCCCTAGAGAATGGGTCACATACACCTGAATCTTTGCAGTCAAGTAATATTGGATTTTATCCTGGACATTGTGAATATTATGTTATGGAATCTCTGAGTTTTATCACTAGTCTTTCAAAGAGTGTGGATTGTTTGGGTTAGTTTACAAGGCAGTTAATATGACTAGACTCAAAGTAAAAACTCTGTGTTTTATAGCAATTCAAACTTCAGTTCACTTCTTGTACTGTTAGTTGGGCTTCTCAGAGTCTGCCTCATATAGATAGATAGATAGATAGATAGATAGATAGATAGATAGATAGATAGATAGATAGATAGATAGATAGATAGATAGATGGCTCAAGTGTTAACCAAGATTTGGGCAGAGTTTATACAAACAATTTGGAGATTCCCTTTCTGGCTCTCTGCTGAGATTCCGCCTTAACTTCACAGAGACTGTTGTTGCCTAAATTTTTCCTCTGGTTATTCATGCCAGAAATACTACAGATTTTCTCTTGGAATTTTAGCTGCCTCACATGCTGCAGAATCCCCTCAGTTGCCTAAAAATGAGACGCTCATCTAGAGTCATTGCCTTCTTTCAAGCATCAACTCCTTTTCTTAACAGTCCTGCTTTGGTTCACCTTCCAGTGCCTTCGAGTGTTGCCTTTGTTTTCTCTTTTTGCTTTATTTAATTTTCCTTTTCTTTTGTTTGTCTGTTCAATGTGGGTAGTTATTAAAGGTGAAAGCTCAGTCTGATAGGAGCTTACTTGGCTATTAGAAGAAGAACAACTATTTTTAAAAACTTACAAATCAAATGTATAAAAGAGTACAGTAAGGTGCTAGATACAAAGTCAACATCACTTTATTTTATACCAGTAATAGCCACTTAAAACGTAATATAAAATATAATTTTTTAAATTCCCACAGAAAATTCCTATCAAAATTAGAAATAGCTGGTATTAATCCAACAAACAAAAATATCTAAGAACTTTATAAAAAATAATTATTAACAGACATACAAGAATTTTGGAAGAAATGAGAGAGCAACTATATTTATAGATAGAAAAACTCAGAGTAAAGGTACAAGTTCTTTAAAAATTAATCTATAAATGTAAAGCCATTCTGATTAAAAGCCCCAAAGAGGTTTTCATTGACAAGCTGCTCCTTAAACTCATATGGAGAACAAATGTCAAGAGCTAGAACAACAACTTATGATGTAAAATACCAAGACATTTTAGGAAGTTACATGTTCTATAGTAATGAAATCTACAAGCAAACCCATGGAAGAGAATAGAGAGTACAGAAAGAGAACCACACATATATGAAAACTAGACATACAGAAACAGTGACAATGTAAATTAAGGGAAGGAGAAAGGATGAAAAAATCAAATGGTACTAGAACGATTGATTATTCATAAGGAAAATAGAGTAAAATTACATTCATACCCAAAAATAAATTCAGTTGGATTCAAGACCTAAAAGTGAAGTATCAGACTCTTAAAAATTTAGAAAATAATATGAGAAATATCTTAGGATAACATCTTGGGTAATCATTTTTTAAACTAGACAACGAAAAACACAAACCATAAATGAAAACATGACATTCTTTCACTAAATTAAAAGCTAAAGCTTATTGTATGTCAAAAAAACATCATAAACAAGATAAATCACAAACCTGAAGAAGGTATTTACTGTGCATACATACCTTTATTACATCGTATAATTTTCATTATGTTTGAAATACAATATTTCAACACAATCACTTTGAAGATCGTTCCATTGCTGTTCACTTCTCTTAGAAGAAAGACAAAAGCCTCAAGCTGCTCTTCTTCTAGCTGTTTTCTTTCCAGACTCAGTTCCCCACTGTCCGTGATTTTTCTTCTCTCAGGGCCTTCACATAAGCTGAGCTATTCCTTCTAACAAAAACACCTGCCTCCCCGCTTCACTTAGTGAACTCCTCTTCCACCACCAAGCTCAAATGTAATCCTGCCATAACGATTTTTCTTGCCCATCCACCATAACACAAGTTAGACCCCTGTTACAAACTCTCACACACTGTGAACTTCTCTTTCATGGTCAAAAATGTTAACATTAATTATGTGTGTATTTTTTTAATGTCTGCTTTGTAAATTTCATGAAAGCAAATAAAATGTCTGTACTATTCACCACTTCATCTAGCACAAGGCTTGACACATAGTGTATGCCCAGTTGATGTATTGGGGAATAAAGGGCAATAGAGGAAAGAGAAAGAGGGAGAAGAAGGGAGGGAAGGAGGAGAGAGGGGAAAAGGAAGGAAAGAAGGAAAGAAAGGAGGCAAGAAGAGAGGGAGGAAAGGAAAGAGGGAGGGAGGGAGGCTGAGTTCTGGTCATTATGAACTGGTGGTTGGGGGTGATAGGTTGAAGTGGGAGTCCAAAAAAAGTGGAAGAGGAGAGACAAAGATGAAGCAAGATTATACCCAAGATAGCTTCAATTTCTTAAAATCTATATTGAAAGGAGCTTGGGGGCTGATTTCTATTGGCATTGGCCTACACTCAATTTTCCAGTGTTCTGTTATCTACAATTTCTGACCTGTAATTATATACTTCCATCAGCGGCCCAGTTACAGGAAGTCATGATTAAGAGTTCCTGCTAAATTGGCCCCTTGTGTATTAGTCATTATTTTAACATTCACTGTAACAACATATTCAATAGTGTATCTGTATATTTAAAAGAGGGAAAGGAGTCATTCTCTGTTAATACCAGGTATTAGTTCTGCAAATGAAGCAATTAATTTAAGTGGATCAGAGTTTTTAAAGATTGGATCTACTAAAACAAACACACATACACACATTCATCAACACTTTCACACCCCAATACTTATGCTCATAGTCACACTCACACACACACCCACCCCCATTTAATTTGTTACTAATGCAGTAAATACCTATTAGAAGATAAACCTAAAGAACGCTATTCCTGAAGGGTTTAAAATTCGTTTTGTATTTTGAAATAAGAGGACAAAGGTGATAACAGTGATGATGATGATGATGATAAATGTTGACACAGAATAATGACTAATATTTAGTGCATGTTTACTATGTGCCAGGCATTACACAAAGTACTTTACATGCAATAACTGTCTTACATAATCCTTATAAGGCATTGTGAAATAAATAATTTTATTACTCCCTTTTACACTTGAGAAAAGTAAAGTATTCTTACCCAAAAGTTATCTAACATTAAAGCCTATGATATGCCTAGCCACTTGGCTGTCTCACCTGCCACCACCACATCCCCAAAATTGTGTCACTCATGTCCACATACCACATGGCACAAATATATGCGCACACACACACACCTTGAAGTTCATTTTCACAAATATATAGTGGAAGCCAGTTGTAGAAAAACTTTCATTCAAATGCTTAAAAATAAAGGCATTCACAGTAAACACAGATCGTCATACTGAATTCCCCAAACTGTAGAATGATTAATCTAATTTCCTCCTCCATGTTTTAATTCTGAACAGATGGCTACAGAAACTGTTTAGCCTAGTTGCTTAGTATCTATTTGCCAGACAATTCAAAGTCCTGACAGGTGCTTGAGCCTAAACATCATGAATTTATAAACGAACCTCCCACTCCCGATTTTTTGTGCATTACAAAGCACCATACCTGACATAGTTGGTGTGTTTATTTTAAAATAAATCGAGTTGAGGTTTGTCATAGCAACAACACATTAAATGACAATTTCAGTTATGGTGACCACATGATTGACAAAAATAAATGGAGATCAGCAACCCATACCTGAGAAAGAAAACTAATATGATATATTTCCCATGAGAATTTAGAGGCCTTCCAGATGGACATAGCTTGTTTTCCAGAATTGGATAAGAGTTCAAGTGCCCCAAGTGAGTACTGAATGTCCAGGATTTTCAAACAACCTTCACTACCTTAAAATGCCCAATTTGAATGGCATCCTGAGCTCAGATGGATTTTAAAAGCAAGGCAGGTATCTGTCTTTGCATATTGAAACAGAAAAGCGTAATTGAAATATTTGTAACACAAAGAAATAATCAATGATTGAGGTGACAGATACCCCATTTACCCTGATGTGATTATTACACATTGTATACCTATATCAGAATATGTCATGCACCCCACAAATATATACACCTACTATGTACCCATGAACATTATTTAAAAATTTTTAAAAGAGGGCCGGGTGCAGTGACTTACACCTGTAATCCCAGCACTTTGGGAGGCCGAGAAGGGTAGATCACGAGGTCAGGAGATCGAGACTATCCTGGCTAACATGGTGAAACCCCATCTCCACTAAAAATACAAAAAAATTAGCTGGGCGTGGTGGCAGGTGCCTGTAGTCCCAGCTACTTGGGAGGCTGAGGCAGGAGAATGGCACGAACCCGGGCGGCAGAGTTGCAGAGAGCTAAGATCGTGCCACTGCAGTCTAGCCTGGGCAACAGTGTGAGACTCTGCCTCAAAAAAAAAAAAAAAAAAAAAGAAAGAAAAAAATGTAAAAGAAATATGGGAGAAAAAATAAACAGAATTTTAGAAGTAAAAGGGAATTTTCTTCTTGCCTTAGGTAGAATTGGAGCAAACAAAAACTGATATTAAACTTGGGACAAAAATAAATAATTAAATGAAAGAAAAATCAAAATATTTCCATGATTTTTAAATATATCTTTTCTCTTTTTTGTTTCTCTCCCCTCCACACCCTTACCAGAAAAAACAAACTCTCGTCTGGAGAGAGGGGCAAGTGGGACCCTAGTTAACCACCATCAATTCTTAGATCTTAGATACAGTGATGAATACTTCCAAGCCAGAGGCAGTGACTTTACTGTCAAACAAAGAATGGCATTCCCAGCGTCATTTTCTGGCAGCTTCTGATGCTCATCACTGTAATATGGAACTCTGCAATAGGACAGGAAGAGTTAGAGAGAGAGACCTAGTCTTCCCTAATCTTCCCCTTTGTTAGCTCCTTGATCTTGGACAAGTCACTAATCTGAGTCTCTGCTTCTTTGGCTAGAAAATAAGAGCAACCCTACCTATCTGATAACAAATGGAAACACCTAGAATAACACTAGACAGGCACACAGTACACTGTCAACAACAGTGCATAGTTCATGCAAGTAGAGTCAATTCAAGGAATAGAGTTTTGAGGGTCAATGGAGAATATTGTCACAAAATCAAAGAGTTTTAGAATCAAAATACCTTTAGATCATTCTAGTACAATCCCTTCATGTTTAGGAAGAGGAAACTGAGAATCTTACCATCCGTTAGCATCTTTTAATACTTAATGGATGCACAGACTTAAAATGATAACCATTTAATTAAAAAAAAAAAAAAAAAAAAAAAAAAACTAGTTCTGAAAAAAATGGTCCTAACACACAGTAAAGTCCCCAGTGGACAGGGCCAAGCCAGAGCTCAATATATTTCTAGTGGAATAATGACTTCATAGAAAGACTTTGCCAATACAAACCTTATAGTCTGTAGTTTCTCAGGAGAACTCAAGGTCAGCCCATTGTTTTTAACGTAGGCGTCTGGCCACTTGGCTCCCACTTAACTGGCACTAAAATAGGGGTTCTTTTTTCCAGTGGCTGATTTCCAGTCTTTCCCGTCAGAGCCCCAGTTATTACAACTATATATAAAAATGTCACTTATTCCCAGTGCTGATTTTTAATCTTTCTAAGTTGGTCCTGCTCCTGAGAAATTAAGGAGTAGTACATGAAGAGAAGCAATGGACAACCTATTTCCTTGTAGGCATGCCATCAGTTTTTGAATAATAGAATCTATGAGTTGGAGCTTATTCCAACCTCCCAGTCCTTGAAAGAATCCCACCTATAACATGAGCAAGCTGGTTATGCCATCCCAGAGTATATCTGAGTTCAGGCATTCTTGGTGTCACAAAGACATTCTTTTCACTTTCCAATGGTCCTATTTCACAGAAAGATTTATTTTTCTTTTTCCCTAAAATCTGCCTCTCTAGAACTTCTCCCTATAGTTAGTTCCTGGTTCTTCCCCTGGAGCTACAGCTTGTACCCTGATGTATTAATCATAGTTTTTTGTTTTTATATTTTATGATTTTTTGACCTCTTGGGGGAACTAGTTGGGTAAGACAGACTGACCCCCTCCTCTGGGTTAGCTAATTCCTCAGACGATAAATGGCTGGCCTGTGTGAGTGCCTTTCATACACAAAACAACCAATCTAAAGTCTATACCCCAACCACCTCCTGTATCTGACACATACCAGGCCAATATTTTCCCTGTCCGAAATCAATGCAGGCCCAGGTACCAAACAACTAGGGACAGCCCCTCTGCCTCCAAACCCACTGGCGTCATTCAAACTAGCCTATGTTAAGCTTTTTCCCCTGCCCTGCCATGACTGTTCCACAGAAAACACAATGAAGATTGGCCCATGCTCTCTCCTCGCTCTTCTCCACCTCCTGTCCAACACTGGCCTTCCCACATGTGGCCCTGTGTGGCCTGCCATGCCCCTCCTCTTGGGAAGTAGAAGCAATGAAAATCTTTGCATGACATAAGCTGCTCAGTGACCTCCATAAATTAAAATCAATGTGTCTTCCAGCACTTTGGGATGCCAAGCTGGGAGAATTGCTTGAGTTCGGGAGTTCGAGACCAGCCTGGGCAAAACAGCAAGACCCCACCTTTATGAAAACGAACACAGCAAGATCCCACCTCTACAAAAATGAAACACAACTAGCCTGCTGTGGTGCTGCAGGTCTGTGGTCCCAGCTACTTGGGAGACTGAGGGGGGAGGATTGCTTGAGCCTGGGAGGTCAAAGCTGCAGTGAGTCATGACAGAGCCACTGCACTCCAGTCTGGGTGACAGAGTGAGATTCTGTCTCAAAAAATAAATAAATACATAAATAAATAAAATTGATTTGTGTGATCAGTGAAATGCCTGAAAACTCGTTGAAAGCAGTTACCCCGTTTCTTCCAAAGCTTTCTTCTGTGCCCTCAACCCGTATCCTTTATCACCTCCCTCAAGACTCTAGAGTCACCTCTAATGGGTCTATCTCAGAGCTGGCTGTTCAGAACTGAGCCGGTCCTTCATATAGGATCTGACTATTTTAGAACACTAAGACACTCTCAACTTTACCTACCAACCTGGGCAATATGCTTTTATTCATTTAGCCATTCTATCTTTCAATAGCTCATTTACACCACTGGTGAAAACGAAGTTGATTTTTAACAAAAACCTTCACTCCGTTTCACATGAACATTTGTTTTGCCAAATTTCCCCAATCCTTTCTTGTACAACTGATTGCTTAAATGTTAAATTCATCATTATCTTGATTAAATGTGCAGTTACCTACAAGGACTAGATATCTCTACTATAGTAATTATTATTAATATTATTATTATTATTATTTGAGAGACAGATTCTCACTTTGTTGCCCAGGCTGATATCGAACTCCTGGCCTCAAGCAATCCTTCTGACTTGGACTCCCAAAGTGCTGAACTGCAGACATGCTGAACTGCACCATGCTGGCCGTATTTATTATCCATATTTATTATTCTTAGTAACAACTATGATGACAGTAATAATAATAATAGCTAAAAGGTGTTGGGTGCTACTATGCTAAGTATCTGACATGGCCTATCCTATTAAATTCTATTATAAGTACTAATATTATCCCATTTTCTAAATAAGAACATTAAGAATTCTAGAGACTAAGTGTAACTAGTTCGAGATTGTACAAATTAGTGTTAGAACAGGGATTCGAATGCAGGCTTAAATGCACATCTTGTTAATTGCATCTTATTTTAGTTGTTTATGCATGGATCTCCCAGTTAAAATTGTAGAATCCCCAATATATTATGTACCCACTCCCGAGGATCTAAATTGTGAGTGCTCAGATATGTATTTTCACTGGATTCTATATTAAATATTGATAGTTTCATCAATCTTGTTGGCTATTCCACCTAGATTTCCACAAATGTCTTCTTTGTCTTCATGCAGCCATTAGTAAATATTTCGAAAGATATGAAACTCTGTAACATTCCCCTGAGAACCTCTGCTCTTTGGGATAATATTGGTGACTTTTGATATATGGTTGTTCACAAGCTATGGATCTTTCTAACTGGATCCCTTCTTTTGACATTTCTCCCTACATATAACAAGTGTTTCCTGGGTGTCAGCTGTCATTATTGTCATTATTTCCACCCGAACACTCACATTCTACCATGAGAGAATTTTTCCAATTATTTATTAAATCATGATTACATCAAGTTTACAGCAATTCACTACTCTAACAGTAATCACTTATCAAAGAAAAAAAAAAAAAAAAAAAAAAAAAAAACAGAGGAAAGGAGTGTGCTTCCTTTTCTTTGTTCACCAATGCAGGCTCACAAGAATCCACCATTTCTATTCTGAGCACTCTCTACTGCATTTAATAATGTATTACAACCTCAGATTGATGCAGATTATGATTAACTTCACAAGAATAACTTTTCCACCATTCTAATGAAGGCACACTCCAATAGTGCTTTGCAATCTACAAAACAGTAAATACTCCAGTAGTGCCTTGCACTATTATATTCCAATAATGCTTTGCAATTTACCCAAAAGAAATCTTGCAGGAAATATGAGGGTACAATGACTCTCCTGCCTGAAGGGGTCATTTACTGTGCCTCCTTGATTCAAAAGATGAAAGCAATAAAATAGATATTTGGACGCACAAGATTTTACATTCTTTTCAATATTCTTATACCTGCAACTTTTGATCTGGAAAATCTCTCCTAAAGATATATTTTAACTGCAGCATTCAACACGGAAAAGATTGCAGAAAGCCTTCCAAGAGCTATAAAAATAGAATTCGTAACATTTGGCTTGTAGGGAGGGCTGTGTGTTTACCAGCTTTGAGGTAGAGTGGGACGCAGCAGCTCTATGCATTTTCTCACGGGGCATGGTTTCAAAGCCCTTCCTTCCTGTGCGCCCCCAAACCTGTTTACAGCAGTCTCTCTCCTCCACAGTGCTTGCCACAGGTAGTTAAGTGTGAATAATGACAACCAAAAAAAAAAAAAAAAAAAAAAAGAAACAAAACTAAATTCCCATTACTAAAGAAAAACTCAAGTTAGCCCTCTGGGGGAGAAGCTCACAAGGATTAATTATATTGTAGGGGTTGATATCTCTCTTCATTTCCCTTTCCAGCAGTTTTGCAAATACATTTTTCCACAGTTTTAAAGAAATGTTAAGAACTCCCAAGTTCCACAACCAGAAAATCCTGACAGTCTCTGATAGCTGAATAATGGATGAAGCTCCACTGTTTACTTAGCAGGAGAAAAAAAGAGAGAATGATAGAGAAGTCCAGATAAAGTGCAGGAATCTGACATCCTCTTGTGCTGAACAATGGTGAGAAGAATATCTTAGCTTCTTTTTTTGTTTGTTTTTTTTTTTTTTTTGTCCATGTGCAAAACGTATATGGAAACAACAGTTCAGTATGGGGTTTATTATTATTTCACGCCTGTACCTAAGAGTTCATCAGGCAATTCTCTTCTGTGTCAATGTGATTGCTTCCTTCAGTAATGGGCTGAGACCTGGAACACAGATTACTAAGCATTTCCATCCCAACAACTCCACTCCATCCCCTACTCCACTGTCACTCCAGAGAACTTTCCCTAAGATACCGCATAATTTTCCCAGCCAGGAAACACCCCAATATTACCACATATTCATTTATTGAAAAGTTGATTAAAACATGAAAGTATAATTAGCAAAGTTGAAGGTTTTCTTTGCAATAACGTTCAGTATTTCATGGCTGATTAATTCACATTCCTACACTCTTTTGTAGGGTCAACCACACCAAGTCAGTCAAGTCAAAAGCTGTGGGGGTGTTTGTCTTCTGAGAGAACCCTCCCCATGAAATCTCCCACAATGCCTGTCACTGGTACCTAAAATTCCACCATTAGAGATTCACTCTTTTGGTTCTGGAGGCATTTTAATCCCTAGGGGTCCTATTAAAATGCAAAATCTCCTAGAAGAATAACAGCATTGAAAGCTATTATTAACTGACAGCAAGGAGGCCCTGGGGAATTGGACACAGGATAGAGCCTGAGGAACAACTCCAGGAAATCGGGACGCGAGCAGAGGGAAGGTAGGATGGCAGCAAAAAATAAACTTTATCTACTTCGCCATTTTGTAGGGGCAAGGCAACCCCACTTCTGATATTCTGTACACTAAGGAAATTCCATTCCAGGTGAGATGATGGACACAATGCGAGCAATTTATTTTCGGTTGTGCTAAAGGAGAAAATCAACAGTGACACATAATAGTATTTATGCAGAACTCTGACTTCAGTGCAGCATGTTTAATCAGCATGTTGCCCCTGGACTTTCTCCTCCAGTGCCTTGAAGTAGTCACTTGGGCTTGTCAAGGGTTGTGTCTAAATCATATGATTATAAGCTTATGTTCTTCTATTCCCTTACCCTCTTTAGAGAGAGCAATATGGAACTTTTTTTTTTCTGCTTGCTTTTAAAATTGTACATTTCACATGCATTGGGAATGTTTCTGTAGAAAACATGGAAGTGACTTAAACTAATAAGGTGTCTGCAGAAGAGAAGGACTAGGAGTCTACAAAAGCTGACTTTGTGGATTTCAGAAAATCTGCCTGTATCTGATAAGGCGCTGATTGGCAGCAGCAGAAGTTGGTCCCAGAGCCATCTCTCTCCCTTGCAGAGATGCTTCCTACCTTGAAAAGTCGTATGGACACTAAAAGCTTTAAAAATGCAAGGAAAAGATTGAATTTCTGTTGTTATTGCGTGGTGGTGATATGTGTATATCTGCATATATGCATATGTACGTGTGTGTATTAAAAAAATGAAAATGCACAATGGGAAAAATTGCATCTTGAATTTTCCCCAGAAAGATAACTTAAAGCATTTAAAGGTGTTATGATTTTAGGGAGAAAAGAATAGGTTGAGGCAATAAGTTTCTACGCTTTTCTTATGTACCTGAAACAAGAAGTTATGGAGGTATTTTGGTGCTTTATTATCATTGCCATTGTTGTCATTTTTATGGTATATAGACAGAACGATTTAACCCAAACCTAGATCCACCTCAAAGAACGTCAAAGTCCAAGGCTTCTCAGTGAAGGCTGCCCAGGGTCAAGTCACAGAATCAGGATTACAAATTACTTCGGGCCAGAAGGAGAGAATTATGGCGCAGAAAATAAATTCCTGGGGAAACAAAGTAAGTAGGCCTTTAGAAAATTGCAGATTTGAGAAGAAAGAATAGATGTATTTTTTTAAATCCTGCTTCACCTGGTGTCTTCACCGTACGTGAACAACTGTGTAACTATACTTCATTAAGGATCAGTTGATGGTTATACTATTTTAACGAAGAGCTATACTTTTGTAGAGAAAGCTTAATCAAGATTATCTTTAATCTGTCGCTCATTTCAGTTATCTGAACCTGACTCAGTATCTGTATCTCCACTTGCCTGCATTACACCATAACTGGCCTTCATGAAACAGGATGTGCTCCATTTCCAATGCTCCAGAAGCACAAAACTCAAAACTCAGATGTATCTGAGAAAAATCCAGCAAAATTCTAGCCAATATAAAGATTTGGAAGACTGCCCACTACAAGAAAAAACAGAAAATGAATATCCTTCAAACCACAGGTCAATAGCTTCATCCACACGCATCTACAAAACAGCAGCTCATTTTCCCCTCGAACAGCATTTAGTGGCCTTATTTCATGCTCTACTCTTTCCAGGGTAAGGAAGGAGAAGCAAAGACCCAGGAATCTCCTTAAGTTGGCTTCCATAGCCACTTCTGAAAGAAGTAAATAAGGAACGCAGTGTCTGGGGATTGTCAATATTTTGATCACAGATATGAAGGTGCATGAGAATGCACATGCGTATTGGGTGTGTTTTATGATTTTAAAGTCAGTATCACTGGTTGCTGATAACAGTCACAACCATTCCTACAATCAACAAATATTGATTACCTATTAGGTGCTAAGGAATGTGCTAGATATTAGTAAGAAGACAAAAATGAGAGGGAATTTCTGCCATTTAGCCTAGGTGAGGAAATAATTCCATAAAAATAATTACTGGGGCCAGGGGCGGTGGCTCACGTCTGTAATTCCAGCACTTTGGGAGGCTGAGGTGGGTGGATCACCTGAGGTCAGGAGTTTGAGACCAGCCTTGTCAATATGATAAAACCCCATCTCTACTGAAAATACAAAAATTAGCCAGACTTGGTGGCACACGCCTGTAATCCCAGTTACTTGGGAGGCTGAGGCAGGAGAATCACTTGAACCTGGGAGGCAGAAGTTGCAGTGAGCTGAGATCAAGCCACTGCACTCCAGCCTGGGTGACAAAGCGAGACTCCATCTCAAAAAAATAATAACAATAATAATAATAATAATTACTGGCCGGGCATGGTGGCTCACACTTATAATCTGAGTACTCTGGGATGCCCATGCAGGAGAATCACCTGAGGCCAGGAATTTGAGACCTGCCTGGGCAACATAGCAAATCCTCATCTCTACAAAAATTCTTTTAAAAAATTAGCTAGGTGTGGCCGGGAGTGGTCGCTCATGCCTATAATCCCAGCATTTTGGGAGGTCAATGCGGGCAGATCACCTGAGGTCAGGAGTTTGAGACCAGCCTGGCTGATATGGTGAAACCCCATCTCTACTAAAAATACAAAATTCCCTGGGCATGGTGGCGGGTGCCTGTAATCCCAGCTACTTGGGAGGCTGAGGCAGGAGAATCACTTGAACCCAGGAGGTGGAGGCTTCAGTGAGCTGGGATTGCACCACTGCACTCCAGCCTAGGCAACAGAGTGAGACTCTGTCTCAAAAAAAAAAAAAAAAAAAAAAAAAAATTAGCTGGGTGCGGTGGTTTGTGCCGATACTCCCAGCTACTTAGGAGGCTGGAGCAGAAGGACCCCTGAAGCCCAGGAGTTCAAGGCTACAGTGACTGTGATCACATCACTGCATTCCAGCCTAGGCAACTGAGCGAGAGACCGTCTCTTAAAAATAATAAAAATTTAAAATAATTACAGCACAAGATATTAAGTGTTATAGTAGATGTATGATGGAGTGCAATTTATAAGTTTTGAAAGCTGTCACTATCAAAATTTTGACTATACATTGTGGTTAATCTTTTCAATAATATATGAGTAATTACCATTTAATGAAGAGTCCCAACGTGACAAGCATGCACATAGTATCTCTCCTACTCTTCACAGCTCCCCACAAGATAAGTACTACAGTGGAGCTGAGGAAACTGAGGCTCAGGGGTTAGCTGATTTTTCATAATCACACAGCTATTTGTTACCAGAGTCTGGTGGGGTGGGGTGAAATAGGAAAATGTTGGTCGAAAGGGACAATGTTTCCATTAGATCAGAGGAATATATTTTTGGGGGTCTACTGCACGGCATGGTGACTATAGTTAATCATAATGTGTTGTATATTTCAAAATGCTAATAGAGTAGATTTTAAATGTTCTCATCATAAAAAACAGATAAGTATATGAGGTGATAGATATGTTAATTAGTTTGATTTCGTTATTCCGTAACATTTAAATACGTGAAAAAATACATATAACAAAACATCGCAGTGTGCACTGTAAATATACAGGCATACCTCACTTTATTGCACTTCACAAGATACTGTGTTTTTTACAAACTGAAGGCTCGTGGTAACCCTGCAACAAGCAAATCCACCAGCACCATTTTTTTTAAAACATGTGCTTATTTTGTGTCTCTGTTTCAGTATTTTTTGACAACAAAGTATTTTTAAATGAAGGCATGCACATTGCTTTATAAGACATGATGCTATTGCACACTTAATAGACTATAGTGTAAATATAACTTTTACAATGCATTGGGAAGCCAAAAACGTTTGCAACGTGCTTTATTATGATGTTGTTTTTATTGTGGTGATCTGGAACCAACCCTGAAATATCTCCAAGATATGCCTATATGCAACTAATACTTGTCAATTAAAAATTAAACAAATTAGATTAAAAATCACATAGCTGTGAAGGAGCTGATATCTAAACCCAAGTCAGCCTGACAATGGCCATGAGCTTAACCACCAGGCCACACTAGTACCAAATCCTAAAACTGAAAATTGCACCCACTGTCTGTAGCACAAACTTTTTAACCTATTTGAAATGGACACATGAGATCCCCAAAGAGATGCCTCTGGTACCTCAAAAAGGAAACAATCTTAAGCAACTAAAATAAAAAGTCAGCAAACTTCAGCAAAGTATCCCACTGGAGAGCCATGTGCAGGGAAATATTTTGAGGTCATATAGGAGACAGTAATCTTTGTTTGGGGGCCAAAACACACTTCCCTAGTGAGGCTGCAGGATAGACATAAATAATCCAGCCCGGAGAAAGGTCACCTCTAAGGCTACAGCCGGGGTTAGCAGCGACAGCTTGAAAACCAATTGCTCTGAAAATCTGCAGCAAGTCTGGCCAAGTACCACAGGGAGAGTGGTGCTGAAAGCAGATAAGACTTAACTCCTCTGCAGGAGGCGCCAACCTTGAACCTTATTGTTGCCCAGTAAATTTCATTAGGCATCACATACTACTCCCTGCAGCAAGGGAAACCGTGGAGCCGACAAGCGCGCTCCTGGAGGGACAGGAAACACAGGCCATGGGGCACGCAGAGAGGTCGCAAGACCACGGGGCAGCAGACAGGAATCAATAGCACCGAGCAGAGTCCAGGGGGATCAGTGACCCCTAGACTTCATGGCAGCTTAGCAAACTTGATTAACAGTGCACGTGGGATTTGCCCAGGGCTGTGCAGGCAGTCACAGACACCAACTTTTAGAGAAGCAGAAGCATAACAGAGCTGTAGGAGGAATCGTTTCTGAGCCGGGAAGCTTGGCAAAGGCAAACCATTTGGTCACCTACGTATGATTTGAGGAGCCCAGGAAAGCATTCTTCCCTGGTTCCCCAAGATCTGAAATGACCATTATCTATTCTCTGCATTAGATTGTTCTTCTTCTCTCTGTTAATCTATCTTTATCTGTTTTATTATGAGAAATTTCAAACATATACAAAATTGGAGAGACTAGTATAGTAAACCTCCATGTACATATCACCCAGCTTCAACATGTATTAACTAACAGCCAAACTTGGTCATCTCAACCTCCACCTATCCTTTCCCTCCCCTGTCCCATGCACACTGTACTGGATAGGTATGAGACAAATCGTAGTTGTAGTAGTAGAATTTAATTTGTAATTCTTCTGTTTGAATCTATAAAAGGAGTTCTTTTTAAAACATGCCATATTATTATCACAGCAAAACTAATTGGACAATGGGCTCATTAGTACACTGGGTTTGACTGAGGGAAAGAGTCTCTGAGCTTCAGGCTGTGACAATTGAAATTTCTAAAACTAAAAGTAAAGAGAAAAAAATACTGAAAAGAAGAGAATAGAATATTCTAGAGTTGTGTCACAACCACAAAAGGTGTAGCATGCCCACAATGGGAATACCACCATGCAGGGAAGAAAGACAGAAACAGAAAGAAAATATTCAAATCTTTAATGACTGAGAATGTCTCTAAATTAATGTCATGCACCACACCACAGACCCAGGAAATTCAGAGACTACCAAGTAGGATAAATCCCCTTAAAAACTACACATAGGCATATTATATTCAAATTTCATAAAATCAAAGATATAGGAAAAAATCTTGAAAAAAGAAAGGAAAAAGAAAGTCTTACCTCTGAAAGAAAAAAGATAAGAATTGTATCAATCTCTCCCAAGAAAAAAGCAAGCAAGAAGAGAGTGGAGAAAAAAGAAGAAGAGAGTAAAGTGAAATATTTAAAGTGTTGAGAGAAAAAAAAAAAAAACTATCAATTTAGAATTCTGTACTCTGTGACATTATCCTTGAAAAGTGAAGGGAGAAATAATTCCTCAAACAAATAAAAATTGAGAGAATTTGTTGGCAGTAGACCTGCCTTGCAAGGCAATATTAAAATAAGTCCTCCATCTCTTCATCCCTCTCCTCTCTCCAACCTCTAATGGCAACCACTAATCTTTTTACTTTAAAGTAAAACTTTATTTTACTATAAATAATAAATATTTATTACAAATAGGCAGAGCATAGAAACTAGAAAAAGAGCAAATTGAATTCAAACTAAACAGAAGAAAAGACATAATAAAAATTAGAGCAGAAATCAATGAACTTGAAAATAGGAAATCAATAGGGAAAGTCAACAAAACCAGGAGATGGTTCTTTGAAGAAACTGATAAAATTGATAAGCCTCCACCCAAGCTAACTAAAGAAAAAAAAGAGAAAATACAAATTACTAGGATCAGAAATGAATGATAGAGCATCACTACAGATCCCTTGAACATTAAAAGAGTAATAAAAGAATACTATGAGCAATTCTATGCCCACAAATTTGATAACCTAGATGAAATGGACCAATTCCTTGAAAGACAAAATTGTCAAAACTCATATAAGAAGAAACAAACAATTTATATAGGCCTGTATCTCTTAAAGAAATTAAATCGATGATAACTAATCTTACAAAACAGAAAGCACTAGGTTCAAATGGGTTCATTGGTGAGTTCTACCAAGGACAGAAGGAAAAAATTTATACCCATATTCCACAATCTCTTCCAGAAGAAACAAAGAAAATAATTCCTAACTCATTCTATGAGATCAGCATTAGCCTATGTTAAAACCAGTCAAAGACATTACAAGAAAAGACATTACATTACACAGACCAATATCTCCCATTAACATAGAGACAAAAGTCCTCAAAACAATGTTAGCAAATCAAATCCAATAAGGTAAAAAAGCAATTTTACACCAGGACCAAGTGGAATTTATCTCAGTTATGCAAGGTTGATTCAACAATCAAAAATCAATTAATGTAATCCATTGCATCAATAGGCTAAAGAACAGAAGTTACGTGATGATATTAATAGATGCAGAAAAAGCATTTGACAAAATCCAACACACACTCATGATTGAAACTCTCAGCAAACTAGGAATAGAGGGGAACTCCCCCTTTGTAGACAAATAATATCTACAAAATACCTACAGCTGACATCATATTTAATGGTGAGAAATTCAAAGTTTTTCCACTAAGAACAGGAACAAGGGGAGAATGTCCCCTCTCATTACTCTTTTCAAAATTTGACTGGAAGTCCTAGCTAATGCAATAAGACAAGAAAAGTAAAAATGCTCATCATCACTAGCCATCAGAGAAATGCAAATCAAAACCACAATGAGATACCATCTCACACCAGTTAGAATGGCAATCATTAAAAAGTCAGGAAACAACAGGTGCTGGAGAGGATGTGGAGAAATAGGAACACTTTTACACTGTTGGTGGGATTGTAAACTAGTTCAACCATTATGGAAAACAGTATGGCGATTCCTCAAGGATCTAGAACTAGAAGTACCATATGACCCAGCCATCCCATTACTGGGTATATACCCAAACGATTATAAATCATGCTGCTATAAAGACACATGCACACGTATGTTTATTGCAGCACTATTCACAATAGCAAAGACTTGGAATCAACCCAAATGTCCATCAGTGACAGACTGGATTAAGAAAATGTGGCACATATACACCATGGAATACTATGCAGCCATAAAAAAGGATGAGTTTGTGTCCTTTGTAGGGACATGGATGCAGCTGGAAACCATCATTCTCAGCAAACTATCGCAAGAACAGAAAACCAAACACCGCATGTTCTCACTCATAGGTGGGAACTAAACAATGAGATCACTTGGACTCGGGAAGGGGAACATCACACACCAGGGCCTATCATGGGGAGAGGGGAGAGGGGAGGGATTGCATTGGGAGTTATACCTGATGTAAATGACGAGTTGATGGGTGCTGATGAGTTGATGGGTGCAGCACACCAACATGGCACAAGTATACATATGTAACAAACCTGCACGTTATGCACATGTACCCTAGAACTTAAAGTATAAAAATAGTAATAAAAAAAAGAAAAGTAAATAAAAGTTATATATGTTGAGATAGAAGAAATAAAACTGTGTTTGCAGATGACATGATTTTCTATGTAGAAATTCTGAAAGAACTGACAAAGAAGCTTTGAAACTAAGAGTGATTATAGCCAGGTCGCAGGATACAAAGTTAAAATACAAAAGTCCACTACTTTTCTATATACCAGCAATGAACGAGTGAAACTTGAAATTACAAATGCATTACCATTTCATTAGCACCTCTCAAAATCAAATACTTAGGTATAAATCTAACAAAATATGTATAATATCTATGTGAGGAAAACTATGAAACCCTGATGAAATATATTAAATATGAACTAAATAAATGGAGAGACATTTCATGTTCACAAATTGGAAGACTCAGTACTATCAAATTGTTAGTTCTTTCCAACTTGAGCTATAGATTGAACACAATCCCAGTCAAAGCTTTGTAAGTTATTTTGTGGATACCGACAAACTGATTTTAAGGTCTGTATGGAGCGACAAGAGACCCAGAATAGCCAACTCAATATTGATGGAGAAGAACAAAGTTGGAGGATTGGCAGCATCCAACTTCAACAATTACCATAAAGCTACAGTAATCAAGATAGTTTGGTATTGGCAAAAGAGTAGATAAATAGATCAACGAAACAAAATAGAGGGCCCAAAAATAGATCCATATAGTCAGCTGGTCTTTGACAAGCAAAGGTAATGCAAAAGAGCAAAAATCATCTTTTTGACAAATGGTGCTGTCACAATGGAACAGTCTCATGCAAAATAAACAAATCTAGACACAGACTTAACAGCCCTCACAAACATTAACTCAAAATGTAATATAGACCTAAATGTAAAATACGAAACTATGAAACTCCTACAAGACAACATAGGAGAAAATCTGGGTGACCTTGGGTATGATGATGTGTTTTCACATACAGTAGCAGTCCCACCTAGATTGATGGATACTTGAGTTGTTTCCAATATTTTGCTACTGCAAATGATGTTTCAGTGAGTAGCCTTATGAATATATTTTCTTTCTTTCCTTTTAAGATTTTTCTTGGATTGTTATTGTCGTCATTTCTGGGACACAAATAGCCCTCAGAAAATACAATCTCTATTAAAATACCAATGACATTCTTCACAGAAATAGAAAGAATAATCCTAAAATTCATATGGAACCACAAAAAAAACAGAATACCTAAAGCCATCCTGAGCAAAAATAACAGAACAGGAAAAATCACATTACCTGACTTCAAATTATACTACAGAGTTATTGTAACCCAAACAGCAAAGTCCTGGCATAAAAACAGACACATAGACCAATGGAACAGAATAGAGAATTCAGAAATAAATCCATACATCTACAGTGAATGCACTTTTGACAAAGATACCAAGAACTACATTGGGGAAACAACAGTCTCTTCAATAAATGGTGCTGGAAAAACTCAATATCTATATACAGAAGAATGAAACTAAACCCCTATCTCTCACCTTATTCAAAAATCAAATAAAAATAAATTAAACACTTAAGTCTATGACCTCAAACTATGAAACTACTACAGGAAAACTTTAGGGAAACTCTCCAGGACATTGGTCTAGGCAAAGATTTCTTGACTAATAACTCAAAAGCACAAGTCACCAAAGCAAACATGGACAAATGAGATTACATAAAGTTAAAAAGTTTCTGCATAGCAAAGGAAACAATCAACAAAGTGAAGAGACAACCCACAGAATGGGAGAGCATATTTGCAAACTATCCATTTTACAAAACATTAATAACCAGAATATATAAGGAGTTCAAACAATTCAACAGGAAAAACAATAATCCCATTAAAAAGGGGCCAAACATCTGAATAGACATTTCTCAAAAGAAGACATACAAATGGCAAACAGGCATATGCAAAGTTGCTCAACATCATTGATCATCAGAGAAATGCAAATCAAAACTACAATGAGATATCATCTTACCCCAGTTAATATGGCTTTTATCCAAAAATAGGCAATAGCAAATGCTGTCAAAGGTGTAGAGAAAAGGGAACCCTCAGACACTGTTGGTGGGAATGTAAATTACTACAGCCACTAAGGAGAACAGTTTGGAGGTTCCTCTAAAAATTAAAAATAGAGCTACCATAAGATCTAGCAATCCCACTGATAGGTACATACCCAAAAGAAATTAGTATATTAATGAGATATATGCATATCCATGTTAACTGCAGACCTCTCCACAGTAGCCAAGATTTGGAAGCAGCCTAAGTGTCCATCAACAGATGAATAAAGAAAATGTGGTACATAATGACAATGGAGTACTATAAAAAAGAATTAAAAGCCACAGAAAAAATGAGATCCTGTCATTTGCAACAACACTGATGGAACTGGAGGACATTGCGTTAAGTTAAATAAGCCAAACACAGAAAGTCAAACTCCACATGTTCTCCCCAATTCGTGGGAGCTAAAAATTAAAACAATTGAATTCATGGAGATAGAAAGTAGAATGATGGTTACCAGGGGCTGCGAAGGGTAGTGGAGTGGCAGAGGGAGTGAGGATGGTTAATGGGGACAAAAATATAGTTAGATGGAATTAGTAAGATCTAGTATTTGATAACACAACAGGATGCTTACAATCAACAATAATTTACTGTACATTTTTAAATAACCAAAAGAATGTGGACCTGGTGATGTGCACTTGTAGGCCCAGCTACTCAGGAGACTGAGGCAGGGGGATTGCTTGAGCCTAGGATTTGGAGGCAACAGTGAGCTATGATTGCACCATTGCACTCCAGCCTGGGCGACAGAGTGAGACCCTGTCTCGGAAAACATAAACAAAAACAGCTTTTAAGTGAGCAATAAGACCAAGCAACTTCTATTCTTGAGGAGGAATAACCCAATTCCTGACCAAGGTCTACCAGATACTGAGTGCCAGGCTGGCTTCGGATCCTTTGCATTCTGTCATAAGAACACTTGTTTATCTTCCAAGACTGACCTGAGCATAAAGTGAGGTTTCTCCCTGATTTCCACTAATTTACAGACACTTGAAACCATAGCTTTTTCTAGCATGGCTAGGTTTAAATTCTATTGGCTATTTCTGCTATGTTGTTGTCATGGCAACCTTCCCATTATAAACCTGGGCACTCAGGGAAGGGGTTGCTTACATCTGGAGGGAGAAGGCTATTAAACTAGACAGGTGAGGAATGAGTCTGGCCTGGGCAGAGTAGTGGGGGAAGAAAAGGGGCGGCTAAGGGGCTGGAGGCAGGGAACAGCTGTGAGTATCCTCCCACAGAGAGATGGACATTTTTAGACTTCCTCTCTTCAGAAAGTCCATTTCTCAGCACTGCCAAGGCTCTCCACCACTCGTTCCATATAACCAACTGCCACAGCTCACCCTTGAACCTCCACAAGTACCCCTTCCCTTTCCACTACAGTCATTTCTCTTTAGTCCCTCGGAAACCCTCTGCTTCAGCCAAAGCTATATTTGGCCCCCAAACGTTGCTTGCCTCTTGCTACAGCCAAGTTTTGGTCCACATTCGACCCAAGTGACTTTCACAGCTTCTCTCTGCCCTTCACTTTCTAAACACAGAGAATAATTCACCCTCTTCAGGAAGCCCAATTCACCTAATCACAACACATCATTGTCCCTCATTGGGGACTATGATGGCAACTGCCACATAAAAGTGTGTTATTTACAGACACCCCATACCCCTTTGTCCTCTTAGGCAGGACCAGAAACTGTGCACAAATCTGAGCTTCCGAGATGTCAGAATGCCTGTCCCTATGTGTGAAAATACATCCGCCTTCTGGGTATCTTTTGCAATATATTCAAGGACAAATACCAGTTTTCAATTAGCCACGACTTTAGAATGCCCACTTCAGGACTTCTCTCCACTGGCTGCCACGCTCTTCCCCAAGGCCTACAGGGCTGTCTCCTTGTCATTCAGGATGACGTTCAAAGAGCACCCCCTTATAAAAGTTTTCTCTTGCTTTCCAGTTTAAAGAAACCTCCCAGTCCTTCTAACCGACATCACCCTGTTTTGTTTTTATTATAACACCCATGATTTGTTAGGTACTATTGCATTATTTCTCTCTCTCTTATTTTTATTTTTATTTTTTTTTGAGATGGAATCTTGCTCTGTCTCCCAGGCTGGAGTGCATTGGTGCTATCTTGGCTCACTGCAACCTCTGCCTCCCAGGTTCAAGCAATTCTCCTGTCTCAGCCTCCTGAGTAACTGGGACTACAGGTGCACACCATCACACCTGGTTGATTTTGTATTTTTAGTAGAGACAGGGTTTCACCATATTGGTCAGGCTGGTCTCAAACTCTTGACCTCAGGCGACCTATCCACTTAGGCCTCCCAAAGTGCTGGGATTACAGGCATGAGCCACCGCACCTAGCCCATTATTTCTTTATTATCTCCGTTTCTGCATTGAAATGCAAGACTCATAAGAGAATGCAGCTTATCTGTCCTGCTTACAACTTGTCCCTGGAATAATGCCTGGTATATATTGCATCATCAATAAGTATCTATTGGTAAATCAGTAAGTTCACATTCTAAGAATGCAGTTGTGATTATTCTTTATTTATTCCACTCCTCATTTACAAATAAAAGAACTACCTGGTAGCATGGAAAGTTTTCTAATTTGCTTTTTGAAGGTTCTGCTCCTTTGTCATTGCTGTAGTGATGCCAGGGCAGCAGCGTTCTCAGAGCTCTTGACCCAGGCTTTCTTCCATGCACCCTTCGAAACCACCCCTTGTATAGAGAGTAGCTAATGTATGTACCTCATTGCAAAATGCAGTGAACTTCAAAATGTTTAATAGCTTTGTGGGTTTTACTGGGGAATAAAGGGATATTTACAGGCTATCGCAGAGCATTTTCTAATTTAGTCTCCTCGGTGATCATATGAAGTAGAAATAGTATATTCCTGAATGATGGAAAATGGAACCCTCAAGAGGTCAAATTGCTTGGATCAGGCCCAGTATGGTGACTCACACCTGGAATCCCAGCACTTTGGGAGATTGAGGTGGTAGGATCACTTGAGGTCAGGAGCTCAAGACTAACCTGGGCAATTAGTGAGACTCTGTATGGAAAAAAAAAAAAAAAATTTTAAAAAAAATAGTTGGCCAGGCGCAGTGGCTCATGCCTGTAATCCCAGCAGTTTGGGAGGCCGAGGTGGGTGGATCACCTGAGGTCAGGAATTCAAAACCCGCCTGGCCAACATGGTGAAACCCCATCTCTACTAAAAATACAAACGTTAGCCGGACGTGGTGGTGGGCACCTGTAATCCCAGCTACTCAGAGGCTGAGGCAGGAGAATTGCTTAAATCCAGGAGACAGAGGTTGCAGTGAGCTGAGATCATGCCATTGCATTCCGGCCTAGGCAACGAAAGTGAAACTCCTTCTAAAAAAAAAAAAAAAAAAAAAAAAAAAAAGCAGTATTTAAAATTAGCCAGGTATTTGGCATGCACCTGTAGTCTTAGTTACTTGGAGGCTGAGACAAGAGGATCACTTGAGCCCAAGAGTTTGAGGCTGCAATGAGCTATAATCATGCCACTGCACACTCCAGTCTATGCAACAGAGTGAGCTCTGTCTCAAACAAACAAAAAATGTTCAGGTTGTATGAGTAGTAAGTGGTCAGAGCTGCATTCAAACCTGGGTCTTTTAATTTCGTATTAACCATACATCCTTTCTCATCTCCTAACACCAGTTTCTAAGAGGCAATGTCGTCTCGTGAAAACAGGCCTAGACCAGAAGCAGGAAAATCTCTCCTCGTTCAAAGCTCAGCTTGCCATTTGCTGGCCATGCTACCCTCAGCAACTTCTCCCCCTATAAAGTTGGGATGACAAAAAAATTTTCCTCCCTGCCAACCTCCCCTGGTGACTGCGATGAGCACACAAGATGATGTACATCAAGTCACGACACTCCCAGCAAACAATACCATCCCAGCGGATCCTTGTGGACTGCCTGCCACGTGACGGCTTTTGCTTCACATTTACTCCCGGAATCTGCTAAAGGGAGGGAGGAGTTGCAGGTGAGAAATGCAATGAGGTCATGAGTTTGTTAGCTGAGGGTGGTGGTAAGAGAAGAAATCTCTTCTGGAAGAATAAAAATGTAAATAGCAACTAACGCTCAGGGCTTGTTGCCATTTGAAGTGAATATTAGCTTGCATTGTCTTGGCAAGTCCTAGAGAGACATTTCGCCTTGAGCACAGGAGTTAAAGGTGGCATGCTTCAGCTAGCACATTTCAGCAGGTTTAACACAACAAACCCGGGGGAAACCAACCAGCCCCAAAGGGGACTGAGCGCACAGCGCTGCATCCCCGTGACTGACAGTTCATACTCACTGTGGCAAACTGCTGGAGGAGACTCGGAATCCGTCCCTTCTCCGGCTGAGGATTCGGATCTGACAGGTCCGATGAACCAGGATCACCCTTTCCTCCTCCCTGATCGAGTTTTTCAGAGAAACTACGAGAGAACAAAAATCCCTAGAATAATTTTTCACAGACTCCATCTCAAAATTGTAACTAAACTGACACAAAAGCCAATCATAAAAAAGCTGAACTTTTTTTTTCATTTTGATTGAATTAGAAGGATTTGTGTTATGACCTAGATAAGAGGCTCTTCTATATTTTTTCTTTTGACTTAAGACACTATTAAAATGAGACTTTTAATATCCTATCCTAAGAAGCCTTGGACACATCTATAATTTATATTATGATTTTTGAGAGGTTTCACCTGAAGGGAGTGTGGAAACCATCAGCGCTCTGTCGAGCTCTCCTTGAAAATGCTTTCCATTACTAATAGATAGAACCTCTTTTTCTTATTATTTATACAAGACTTTCTTTGATTTCCTGCTTGTGACACTTTGGAATGAAAAACTGGTGACTGCATTAATTAAAAACGAAGATGAGATGGCTTACTTTTTTTTCTCTCCACAAAATCCTAGCCAGAGTCCCGCAAGCAGACCTCAGTGTGAGTCTGCAGCCTGCAGGGCCAAACGTTGAGGTTTCTGTCATTTGATCTGATACAAGCTTAAGTACTGATTACAATCATTTTTGTTGGGGGGTGTGTGTGTGTGTGTGTGTGTGTGTGAGAGAGAGAGAGAGAGAGAGAAAGACAGGGTCTCATTCTATTGCACAATCCGGAGTGCAGTGGTACCATAATAGCTCACTGCAGCCTTGAACTTCCGGGCTTAGGCTATTCTCCCACCTCACCCTCCCAAGTAACTGGGACTACAGGCTATGCCAGGATCCCAGGGTATTTTCTTTTTAAAATTTTTGTAGGCTGGGCGTGGTAGCTCACGTCTGTAATCCCAGCACTTTGGGAGGCCGAGGCGGGCGGATCAAAAGGTCAAGAGATTGAGGCCATCCTGGCCAACATGGTAAAACCCAGTCTCTACTAAAAATACAAAAAATTAGCTGGGTATGGTGGCAGGTGCCTGTAGTCCCAGCTACTTGGGAGGCTGAGGCAGGAGAATCACTTGAACCCAGGAGGAGGAGATTGCAGTGAGCTAAGATAGCGCCACTGCACTCCAGCCTAGTGACAGAGTGAGTCTCCTTCTCAAAAAAAAAAAAAAAAAAAAAAAAAAATTTATAGAAATGGGGGCAACTATGTTGCCCACACTAGTCTCAAACTCCTGGCCCCGAGCGTTACTCCCGCCTTGGTGTCCTGAAGCGCTGGGATTATAGGCAGGAGCCACTGGGCCTGGCAGAACCATTATTAATTGGAGAGTAAGACGAAGCTGAGAAACAGAGGCAGGCGAAGGTGGCAGTTTGATCAGTCATCTCAAAATTCAAAGAGGAAAGGAAACTTTGTCTGCCTCCTTGACCTCCTATTTCCTTTCGCTCTTCTCCCCTCCCCTACCCCTAGTCAAAATGCATGATCAGACCTGAGAAAGAAGAGAGACTTAGAAGAGAACAGGGTGAGGGCTTCTGTAGCAGCAAAGTGACCAAGGAATAGTCTGTGCTCCACTTTTCACTATGTGAAGGATAGCCCAGGTGTTTGGGGGACAGCAGCAGCTGGACGCAAATCCTGAAACCAGGAGGTCCTGACCAGGGTCGGTGGCTCATGCCTATAATCCCAACACTTTGAGAGGCCAAGGCAAGAGGATCCCTTGAGGCCAGGTGTTTGAGAACAGCCTGGGCAACATAGCAAGACCCCATCTCTACAAAAAGTAGAAAAATTTGCTGGGCGTGGTGGCATGCTCTGTAGTCCCAGGTATTCGGGAGGCTGAGGTGGGAGGACAGCTCTAGCCCGGGAGTTCAATGCTGCCATTAACCATGATGGCGTCACTGAACTCTAGCCTGGGCAACAGAGCAAGACTCTGTCTCTACTTAAATAAATAAATTAAATTAAATAAAGAAGTCCCATCTCTCTCAGAAAACCACCCACCAGTAAATGATAACACCCACACACAGCAGATGAACAGGAGCTTTCAGCTGTTCAGCTGTATCATCCCACACAAATTCCCTTCATTCAGTTCGTTCAGTAGGAGACTTTTGCAGTTGCGAGGATAAGGAAATGGTCAGCTTGTGCAAGAATCCCCTGTATGAGAAAGAAAAGACACAATACTAGAATTTGAATTTTCCATCTGAGTCAGATCTCTTTCTTACCTCTCTGACACATTTAACTGAGTAACTGTCATGAAGCAAAAAAAAAAAAAAAAAAAAGAAAAGAAAAAAGAAAAGAATCTCTATCGTTAAAGAGCCTCCTGATCTGTCAGGGCGTCATCTGGCTGTGAGTTACAGCTGTAATATCTCAGTGCAATGGCTGGGATGTTACGTAAGGGCCATGAGTTTATGCCTGCATTCTAGGGATAATCAGCTCTCACCTGCTCTCTAGAATGCCCAGCCCAGAGGCGGTCAGCAGTACTTAATCAGAAAGGGCCACACACTGGGTGAAGTGCATTGGTTCTGTGTCCCCAATGAAACCTCATCTCGAATTATAATCCACATGTGTTGGGGGAGGGGCCCGGTGGGAGGTGATTGAATCAGGGGGGCTGATTTCCCCCTTGCTGTTCTTATGATAGTGAGTGAGTTCTCAGGAGACCTGGTTGTTTGAAAGTGTGTGGCATTTTCCCCTTCACTCTCTCTCCTGCTCCACCATGGTAAGATGTGCTTGCTTCGCCGTGCCTCCCGCCATTATTGTAAGTTTCCTGAGGCCTCCTAGTCATGCTTCCTATTAAACCTGCAGAACTGTGAGTCAATTAAACCTCTTTTCTTCATAAATTACCCAGTCTCGGGTAGTTCTGTATAGCAGTGTGAAAACAGACTAATACACTGGGGCAACAAATATAAGTTCATCTGTTATCGTTATCACCATCAAAAATTCACATTTTGCAAGTCAATAGGGCAATTCCTTAAAAAATTAAAATTAAATTACCACATGACCCAGCCACCCCACTTCCGGATATTTACCCAAATGAATTGAAAACAGTGTCACAAAGAGATATTCAAACACCCGTGTTCATAGCAGCTATATACATAATAAGCCAAAACATAGGGCAACTCAAGTGTCCATCAAAGGATGAGTGGATAAAGAAAAGGTGGTATATACAAGTGATGAAATTCAGCATTAAAAAGGTAGAAAATTATAACACCTGCCACAATAGGAATGAACTTTGAGGACGTTATCCCAAGTGAAATGGGACAATCACAAAAGGACAAGTATTGTCTGATTCCACTTAATGAAGTAGTGAAAGTCATCAACTTCATAGACAGAAAGTAGAATGATGATTGCCAGGTGTTCAGGGGAGAGGGAATGGGGAGTTATTGTTTAATGGGAACAGAGTTTCCATTTTGCAAGATGAAAAGAGTTCTGAAGATAGATGGTAGTGATGGTTGCACAACAATGTGAATGTATTCAATGCTATTAAACCATACACTTACAACAATTAAGATGGCACATTTTCCAGCCTGGCCAACATGGCGAAACCCCATCTCTACTAAAAGTACAAAATTTAGCTGGGCATGATGGTGTGGGCCTGTAGCCCCAGTTACTCGGGAGGATGAGGCACAGGGATCGCTTGAACCCAGGAGGTGGAGGCTGCAGTGAGCCAAGATGGTACCACTGCACTCCAGCCTGGATGACAGCATAAGACTCTGTCAGAAAAAAAGATGGTAAATTGTATGTTTCATGTATTTAACTTCAATTTTTAAAATTTTTAAAAAGCCCCATAGCGAGGGTATGAAGGAATAGCCATCCCTCACCACCTCCAACATCTTAGGTGGCTCTTGACTAAAATTAAGCTACACACCGTGCAGAGAGGCAGATTCAAAGTGAAGCCGATGACATTTCAAAGCCTCTCCCTAATATGGACCTCTTCTCGGGCTCTGCACTTAATTTTCTAGTCCTAGTTTTCTGGTCTTGGTTTTTAGAAGGGCCTCTAAATTAAATGTATTCAAGCCAAACAGTCCCTAGCTAGACCCCTGACCTGAGAATGACTAAAAGCTTATGCTCCCTCCAAAACAGGTCACCTGGAAGGAGCCATTTGGTTGTTCTCAGTGTGTTTCCTTCCCACCTCTTCTCTCTTCCTTCTCTGCACCCCAGGGTCTATTTTTCCCTTCCCAACACTTGAGAGGACAAGTGGCGATAGGCAACCTCATTCCAGGCAAGATCCTCTGCACCATGTTGCTAGACAAGATGTCCCCTCCAGGATGAGACAGGAGGTGAACAGAAGGCCCTGCAGAGGAAGAACCCTGGAGAGGAGCGCTGGGTTCTCCAGATGAGAGAGAAGATGAAATCTGCCAGCACACGACAGGGAGTGCAACCGAAGGAGTCGAAGGAGAAAGCCGTCTTGTGGCATGGAAACCCACGCCCCCAGTGATGCCCAGCATAGGCCCCTTGCCCCAGCTCGGGGAGGGGAGCTTGGGCACCTTGTGAGGCAATGAGGGATGTAGGGAGAACCTGACCATGGTGAACACAGATTCAACTTATAAAGTGTTTCCCTAGGTGTCAGACACGGCATTGTCACTTTACATGTAGATGAAAATAGTAAAGAATACTTCAAAGCAGCATCCTTTGGTGTAATAAAGAAATCAACCCGGGCCAGGCGCGGTGGCTCACGCCTGTAATCCCAGCACTTTGGGAGGCCGAGGCGGGCGGATCACAAGGTCAGGAGATCGAGACCACAGTGAAACCCCATCTCTACTAAAAATACAAAAAATTAGCCGGGCGCGGTGGCGAGTGCCTGTAGTCCCCAGCTACTCGGGAGGCTGAGGCAGGAGAATGGCGTGAACCCAGGAGGCGGAGCTTGCAGTGAGCCGAGATTGCGTCACTGCCCTCCAGTCTGGGCAACAGAGCGAGACTCCGCCTCAAAAAAAAAAAAAAAAGAAAGAAATCAACCCAAATGCCCATCAATCAATGAGTGGATAAAAAAAAAAAACTGTAGATAAAAAAACTGTCCTGTAGTCCCAGCTACTCAGGAGGTTGAGGTGGGAGGATCACTTGAGCCCAGGAGTTCAAGGATGCAGTGAGCTGTGATCATACCACTGCACGCCAGTCTGGGTGACAGAGCAAGAGCTTATCGAAAAAAAAAAAGAGAGAGAGAGAGGGAGAGCAAGAAGAAAGAGAAAAAAAGAGAGAAAGAGAGAGAGGGAAGAAAAGAAAGAAGAAAGAGAGAAAGAGGAGGGAGGGAGGGAGGGAGGGAGGGGGAGGGAGGGAGGGAGGAAGGAAGGAAGGAAGGAAGGAAGGAAGGAAGGAAGGAAGGAAGGAAGGAAGGAAGGAAGGAAGGAAGGAAGGAAGGAAGGAAGGAAGGAAGGAAGGAAGGAAAGAAAGAAATGAAATGAAAGGACTAGCAGAAATCCAGGCTTTGTAAGCAGGTCTGAGTTCAAACTCCCCTCCTGTTGCTTACTAGCTGTGGTATCTGGAGAAAGTGGTCAAAATTTCAGAGCTTCAGTTTATCTTCCACAAACAGAGGAAATAGTTATTATTTTTAGGATTGTTTTATGTCTTAAGTGGGAATAATACATATGATGTGTCTGCCTGTAACGGCTACATGGTACCAGTCTTTACTACTAATATTCCAATAGTCTAAAATGTTCTGCTTCTGGAAGCAGCACCAGCAGAAACTGATCAGGGTAAGGAGGGTCATGGTAGCAGAAAAGAGCATTTTACTCTCCACAGTTGAGTCACTCAATCTTTCCATTAGGCATTATTTCATTATATCACAAGCCCAGAACCTTTTTACGGGGCTAGGAAAACTCTATTAAGTATTTTTAGGTAAAAAGCAGACTTGTGTTCTTCTAATATTAGATTGCCATAATCAGTCTCTGGAACCAAATGTGTGTCTTTTCCCACCAGCCAGCTTCATTTCAGCTTTTGCAGGCTAGGGCCTGCCCAAGGCTCCTAGCCATCCTCTTACAACCCTGGTCTCTGGTGGGTGTCGATTTTATGCTAGAAATTCTTCATACACTACCCCTTTCCCATCCCCTGTGTGGGCTTGGCCACCTGGGATTCCACAAACAGTTGTCTGGGCCTAGGTTATGACCACCCATGACCAGGAAACAACACACCAGACAGAAGAGTAAAGGCGACTTCTCACCTCCCTGCCAGCCCAGGAAGGTGGAGAGAAGTCCCACCAAGAGCCCCCCAGCCCTAAGGCCAGTCTACCTTATCCCACCCCCATGTTCTCCTGGAGGTAGAAAATGAAAGCATGGACTATGGGTGACAAGTCTAGGTTCAAGCCCTAGGTGCTCTGTTAAAACTATTTAAAGCTCAAAAAATCAATGAATCCAGGAGTTGGTTTTTTGAAAAGATCAACAAAATTGACAGACCACTAGCCAGACTAATAAAGAAGAAAAGAGAGAAGAATCAAATCGACGCAATTAAAAATGATAAAGGGGATATCACCACCGACCCCACAGAAATACAAACTACCATCAGAGAATACTATAAACACCTCTACGCAAATAAACTGGAAAATCTAGAAGAAATGGATAATTTCCTGGACACTTTTCCAAGACTAAACCAGGAAGAAGTTGAATCCCTGAATAGACCAATAGCAGGCTCTGAAATTGAGGCAACAATTAATAGCCTACCAACCAAAAAAAGTCCAGGACCAGATGGATTCACAGCTGAATTCTACCAGAGGTACAAGGAGGAGTTGGTACCATTCCTTCTGAAACTATTCCAATCAATAGAAAAAGAGGGAATCCTCCCTAACTCATTTTATGAGGCCAACGTCATCCTGATACCAAAGCCTGGCAGAGACACAACAAAAAAAGAGAATTTTAGACCAATATCCCTGATGAACATCGATGCAAAAATCCTCAATAAAATACTGGCAAACCGGATTCAGCAACACATCAAAAAGCTTATCCACCATGATCAAGTGGGCTTAATCCCTGGGATGCAAGGCTGGTTCAACATTCGCAAATCAATAAACATAATCCAGCATATAAACAGAACCAAAGACAAGAACCACATGATTATCTCAATAGATGCAGAAAAGGCTTTTGACAAAATTCAACAGCCCTTCATGCTAAAAACGCTCAATAAATTCGGTATTGATGGAACGTACCTCAAAATAATAAGAGCTATTTATGACAAACCCACAGCCAATATCATACTGAATGGGCAAAAACTGGAAAAATTCCCTTTGAAAACTGGCACAAGACAGGGATGCCCTCTCTCACCACTCCTATTCAACATAGTGTTGGAAGTTCTGGCTAGGGCAATCAGGCAAGAGAAAGAAATCAAGGGTATTCAGTTAGGAAAAGAAGAAGTCAAATTGTCCCTGTTTGCAGATGACATGATTGTATATTTAGAAAACCCCATTGTCTCAGCCCAAAATCTCCTTAAGCTGATAAGCAACTTCAGCAAAGTCTCAGGATACAAAATTAATGTGCAAAAATCACAAGCATTCTTATACACCAGTAACAGACAAACAGAGAGCCAAATCAGGAATGAACTTCCATTCACAATTGCTTCAAAGAGAATCAAATACCTAGGAATCCAACTTACAAGGGATGTAAAGGACCTCTTCAAGGAGAACTACAAACCACTGCTCAGTGAAATCAAAGAGGACACAAACAAATGGAAGAACATACCATGCTCATGGATAGGAAGAATCAATATCGTGAAAATGGCCATACTGCCCAAGGTAATTTATAGATTCAATGCCATCCCCATCAAGCTACCAATGAGTTTCTTCACAGAATTGGAAAAAACTGCTTTAAAGTTCATATGGAACCAAAAAAGAGCCCGCATCTCCAAGACAATCCTAAGTCAAAAGAACAAAGCTGGAGGCATCACGCTACCTGACTTCAAACTATACTACAAGGCTACAGTAACCAAAACAGCATGGTACTGGTACCAAAACAGAGATATAGACCAATGGAACAGAACAGAGTCCTCAGAAATAATACCACACATCTACAGCCATTTGATCTTTGACAAACCTGAGAGAAACAAGAAATGGAGAAAGGATTCCCTATTTAATAAATGGTGCTGGGAAAATTGGCTAGCCATAAGTAGAAAGCTGAAACTGGATCCTTTCCTTACTCCTTATATGAAAATTAATTCAAGATGGATTAGAGACTTAAATGTTAGACCTAATACCATAAAAATCCTAGAGGAAAACCTAGGTAGTACCATTCAGGACATAGGCATGGGCAAAGACTTCATGTCTAAAACACCAAAAGCAACGGCAGCAAAAGCCAAAATTGACAAATGGGATCTCATTAAACTAAAGAGCTTCTGCACAGCAAAAGACACTACCATCAGAGTGAACAGGCAACCTACAGAATGGGAGAAAATTTTTGCAATCTACTCATCTGACAAAGGGCTAATATCCAGAACCTACAAAGAACTCAAACAAATTTACAAGAAAAAAACAAACAACCCCATCAAAAAGTGGGCAAAGGATATGAACAGACATTTCTCAAAAGAAGACATTCATACAGCCAACAGACACATGAAAAAATGCTCATCATCACTGGCCATCAGAGAAATGCAAATCAAAACCACAATGAGATACCATCTCACACCAGTTAGAATGGCAATCATTAAAAAGTCAGGAAACAACAGGTGCTGGAGAGGATGTGGAGAAATAGGAACACTTTTACACTGTTGGTGGGATTGTAAACTAGTTCAACCATTATGGAAAACAGTATGGCGATTCCTCAAGGATCTAGAACTAGATGTACCATATGACCCAGCCATCCCATTACTGGGTATATACCCAAAGGATTATAAATTATGCTGCTATAAAGACACATGCACACGTATGTTTATTGCAGCACTATTCACAATAGCAAAGACTTGGAATCAACCCAAATGTCCATCAGTGACAGATTGGATTAAGAAAATGTGGCACATATACACCATGGAATACTATGCAGCCATCAGTAAGGATGAGTTTGAGTCCTTTGTAGGGACTTGGATGCAGCTGGAATCCATCATTCTTAGCAAACTATCACAAGAACAGAAAACCAAACACCGCATGTTCTCACTCATAGGTGGGAACTGAACAATGAGATCACTCGGACTCAGGAAGGGGAACATCACACACCGGGGCCTATCATGGGGGGAGGGGGGGAGGGGGGAGGGATTGCATTGGGAGTTATACCTGATGTAAATGACGAGTTGATGGGTGCAGCACAGCAACATGGCACAAGTATACATATGTAACAAACCTGCACGTTATGCACATGTACCCTACAACTTAAAGTATAATAATAATAAATAAATTAAAAAAAAAAAAAACTATTTAAAGCTATGTGATTTTCACCAAACAGCATAACTTCTTTGATACCCATTTACCTCGTTGTAAAATGAAAAAAAAAAAAAAAGACCCACACATAGGCCATTGGGTTTCAGCGAGGATTAAAAAATCTGTAATATGCTTGATAAATACTAGGTACCTAGAAAACATGGTATCCATGGGAACGTTTATTATAAAGAGTGTTCCATACTCTTCCACAAGGGATGCCTGACTTCTCAGTTCCTTCTAATGCGGTTTTCACACCAAGCAAAGCATCACAATGCAGAAGTGTGAGGCACTGCCAGGGACAAGATGGGGACAGCCAGGGAGCCACGTACCATGAGCACCGCATGGGGGATGAGAGAACTGGCATGGGAGTGGGAGTGCAGGAAGGATGACGAGAAGAGCAGATGGCGCCTTTTGTCTGGGGTAGGTTACAGTCACTGTCACCACATTCAATCCTGCCGGAACAGCACAGACTGAAATACCAAGTATTTCCATTTCAGCTTGACAAGCAATAGTTGCACAACTAGCAAAACTGGCTTCATAATGTGGCCTGTGGAGAAAGAACTGTTCTCTCTTTTTCTGCTCTGTAAAAATGTGCTGTGTGTTATTTACCAACTCCAGGCAGCACAACCAGCATTGCTGAGCTCTGACAGTCCCTGTCAAGGCTGCCTATTCTATGGCAGTATCATCTTATTCTTTTTCTCCCTTTTGTGCCCAAACTTGCATTTCAAACTCAAGGTAAAAGCCTAACAGCCTATAACCTACCAGAGGCAGCCGCAGTAATGGGAATCCGCCTTGCTCACTTTTAATATTTTCTCAAGTTCAAGGCAACACTCTTTTTTTCTGGCTACTTCTCTGAAATAATTTGAAAATTGATTTCTTTTCCTTTTGCTTTTCCCAGGGTCAGCCTTTTCCCAGCATCCGTGCGTATTGAAGAGGATAGGGATGTTCCTGGCTTGTCCTCTCTTGCCTTTGTGATTTCTTTCTGCTTGGGCCACAGAGAGCTTTGCAGGAGAGCAAAGATGGAATCATTTTCTCTCCTTTTTTTTTCAACTTCACCCACTGAATATTCATTAGGTGATGGATTCTACCTCAACCATTAGCCAAGGGAATATAAATAGTTTGCAGCCAGCTCTCTGCCACGGATAGGCTTCCAAACCATTGTGAGGTAGAGTTTTTCCTACCGGGTGAGGTTCAGACAAGCAGCTGTGATTTCCCCAGACATAGTCCTGTGCTCAGAGCAGATGCCTGTCAAACCAGCCCCCAGTAAGCAGCAAGAGTGATCTCACTTCCTTTCCCTAAAGGTAACTGTCCTCATTACTCTTATTACTGAGCTGAATGAACCTTGGGTGCATAATAGAATTTTCTTTAAAATATTCATCATCTGACAGCTGATATTTCAGCCATATTCCACTTGAAGACTACATTGGGGGAAGGAAGCTGAGCAGCAGTGCTCAATTAACTTGGTATTTTGCTCACTTTCTGAAACTACTTTTCAAGTCCAAGCCATTAAAAATGCATGGGACTGTGCAATGTGGTACTCTCCTGTGAGCTCCCAGAGCAGGACAGAGGTGGCCACCGAAGCCGCTGCTCTGCCTACATAGGCACCAGTGGCTCGAGGAATCACGGGCTTCTCCTGCCAGGGAAAAATGGAAAATGCCCCACTGCCTCCACTTTCCTGCCCTCCCCAAGTACCTTGCTGTGTGCAAAAAGAATGAATACATATTCCTTAGCCCCTTATGGGTCTCCGATTGAGTAGGCCAGTTTTTTGTGTGGTTTCCAGGTTGAAAGGAAGCGGTGGGCAGGTGTGCAAGCACACACTGGAAACATGGCAAGTGGAAACAGTGGAGACACACACACTTGGACTCAATCCCAGTGTTGCCACTTACTTCATGATCCTCAGTTTCCTCATCTGTCAGATACACTGATGTGGTTTAGATCTGTGTCTCCACCAAATGTCATGTCGAATTGTAATCCCCAGTGTTGGAGATGGGGCCTGGTGGGAGGTGATTGGATCATAGGGGCGGATTTTTCCCTTGACACTGTGCCCCAATAGTGAGTGAATTCTTGTGAGATCTGGTTGTTTAAAAATATGTAGTGCCTCCCCAGTTTTTTGCTCCGGCCATGTAAGATGTGCCTGTTTTCCCCTTCACTTTCTGTCATGATTGTAAGTTTCCTAAGGCCTCCCAAGAAGCAGAAGCCACCATGCTTCCTGTACAGCCTACAGAACCATGAGCCAATTAAGGCACTTTTCTTTATAAATTACCCTGTCTCAGGTATGTCTTTCTAGCAATGTGAGAATGAACTAATACATCCACACAGAGTGACAGTGCAAGGATTGGGAAGAGCATAGAAAATCTGTATTGAGCAGCCTCTGCCACATCATTGATGCTAAATAATTGGCCTCCAATACCCCATCATGGGGAGGGTTCTCAGCCACATCTGAGACCTCATGCTTTAGGCTGCACTGCCATGGGCTGCATCCCCTATTACAGTTGTAGCCCCCTGAGGGCAAGGCCCAGGTCCTATCCTATTTATGTCTATCCTCAGTGTTTGACCTGTATCTGGTACATAATAGGTATTCAATAAGACTTCTATGAGATAATTACATTACATGGGATTGTAATTACTCTATTGGAATGTGATATGGTTTGGCTGTGTCCCCACTCAAATCTCATCTTGAATTGTAGCTCCCACAATTCCCACATGTTGTGGGAGAGGCCTGCTGGGAGATAATTGAATCATGGGGACCATTTCCCCTCTACTGTTCTCATGGTAGTGAATAAGTCTCACGAGATCTGATGGTTTTATAAGAGGAAATCACTTTTGATTGACTCTCATTCTCTTCTCTTGTGTGCCACCATGTGAGATGTGCCTTTCACCTTCCACCATGATTTTAAGACCTCTTCAGCCACATGGAACTGTGAGTCCATTAAATCTCTTTCTTTTGTAAATTGCCCCGTCTCAGGTATGTCTTTATCAGCAGCGTGAAAATGACTAATGCAGAATCATTCTTAATTCATGTTATTATAGTGATATATTATAATTAATCATTAATAACTTCTTAATTGTTTTAACTTTTGAATGTATAAGAATTATTAGGAAGTGAGCAGAAGTGCTAACATAATCATTTTTCAGCAAAATTTTAAGAGGAAACTCACAAAAATAAGTTGGCCTTTTAATTACGATTGCTGCCAGGCAAGCAGGAATTGCACTTCAGAGGAGAGCAATGGAAAACAAAAACTGAACCTTTGGACATGGGCTAAAAACAAGCTTGATAATTGCATCCTTGGTACCCATGGACATTTGCCTGTAGCCCCTAAACCATTCCGTAATTTGAAAATGTTCGGTTTGTTTGCCATTTCTCAGTTTACTGAGGTTGATTTTGTCTCCACATCCAAATGTTCAGAATCTTATTCAACCTGATCCAAACCACTCTGGTCTAGAAATAGGTCTTGATATCCAGCCAGCCTGGGTTTTTATGCAATATTTCCAGTACTTCTGCTTTCAAAACAAGGTGGTGGAAAGAAAACACCAGACAATCCCTACTGTTGTATTCCAGAACTTTCCCAGTTCAGTCTGGAAACTTTGGGCTTTCTTCAGAGAATTGTTGTGAGATACAACCAAGAAAAATAAAAATAATATGACCTTATCCTTGTATAACACCCAATGGTTTATGTGTAGCTGACATTTACTCAGCTCATTGTTTTCACACGCATTGATGCCTCCAAAGAGGGAAATTATAGTAAGTTCCAAGCCGAGGGTCTTGGTTTTCTTGGGACTTCCACATTGCTGTCTTACTCATCTGGGGCCTGGGAACAACAGGTAAGGGGAGCTTTGCCATGCCGAAGCTGGGGCAAGGATAACAGCACTCCTAGGCTCACACAGTCCACAAGCAACAGAACTGGGACTAGAACCCATCAGGTCTGGACTCCTTCCATGTAACATGTGAATTCTATATCTGCTGTGAACATCATCATGCAATAAATAACATCACAATACTCAGTGTTTGTTAATATTAATTATGGAAGCATAGGTGTACCATATGTCACTAAAATAGGTAGCCTGCTTATGTCAACTTCTAGTGTATTTCAAAACCATTACAGTGGCATTTTCTTTTTTTTTTTTTTTTTTTTTTTTTTTGAGGCAGGGTCTCTGTCACAGCTCACTGCAGCCTTGACCTCCAGGGGTCAGGCAATCCTCTCACGTCAGCTTCCTGAGTACCTGGGACTGTAGGCATGCACCACCACACCTGGCTAATTTTTTAATTTTTTGTAGAGACAGGGTCTCACTGTGTTGCCCAGGCTGGTCTCAAACTCCTGAGGTCAAGGAATCCTCCTGCCTAAGCCTCCCAAAGTGCTGGGATTACAGGCATGAGCCACCATGCCTGGCCTAGAGTAGCATTTTGTCAGCACCATGTAGTGAAACTGAAGTTCCACAATGTTGATGCTATGTCTGCATCCTTACACTAGATGATAACTAACATTTTATTAATATATTGACTACAAATTAAACAAGTGAATGAGGATGAAAAGAGTTGATTTATTCAAGGCCTTGGGAAATCTAAACGATTATCTGAGAGGCAACATAATATGGTGGATCATCATAGCCTCCAGAGCCAGACTGTCTGGGTTTCCACCTTTCATTTACTGGCTGGTTGTAGCAGTTACTTAAACTCTCTGTGTCCCTGTTTCCTCATTTGTAAGACAGAGATACTAACCTACTCATCTCTAGTAGCAGAGATAGCCTACTTCATGTAGATGCTGTATTAATTGAATTAACCTATGAAAAGACTTGAAACAGTCCTTGGCACCCAGCAAGCACAATATAAGCCTTTGCTATTGTTATTGACTACATTGATCATCTAAATGACTAACTGCTGCCTTCCCATTTTATGCCATGTAGATATAATGCTCTCTGTTGTTCATGTATATATATTTTGTGTCCCCAGTGAGACTATACATTCCCTGAGGGCAGGGGAAGCTTGTTATTAAATTGGTCACCCACAATACTTCACAGAGTGGTAGACTCATTAGTAGTTGGTCAATAAACACTAATGGAAACTGGAAACCCATTTTAAATTCATATGCTGCCCCAAAACAACTCAAAAATCTCTGATGATTTCTGTTGCCTAGGGATCAAGTCTGACCTCAGCCAGGCAGCCAATTCTGTCTTCAAGTTCATGATCTGATGCTTCTTCAGGCCTCACTGTCATTGTGTCCCAACTGATTCTCTTGCCACACCCCAAACAGGGGTGGGAATGCCCACCTTGACACCTTTGCTTGTTTTTATTCCTTTTCAGGAATACCCTTCCTTTTGTGCTTCGCTCATCCACATCACGTACTCCCTCCAAAGCCCACTTGACCTCTCTGCTCACTTGGGATGCTTCCCAACTCCCCAAGTCAAGTGGTCATCTTCCTCATTTCTCGACTCCTCTAGATTATAACTGCAGCTCATTGGAAATGTCTCATATCCAGGCTTAACTATTGGTCAAAATCTTATGTATGGCCTCATCGTATTTATTCATAGCTGATTACCTCCTTGATTCATTATAAACTCTGGGAGGTCACAGATGCTGCTGATCTGCCTCATCCTCTTGAATCCCCAGCACAGCATCTGACACATGCTTGGTTGTCAGTATATTCCTTATCTCTTGTGTAACAAATCGCCCCCAAACTGGGCTGCTGAGAACAAACATAATCACTCATGACCTCTCCCAGCGTCTGTGTGTCGGGAGCTCAGAAGCAGCTCGTCTGGTGGTGGTTCTGGCCCAGTGACTCTCTTGAGGTTGCAACAGATGTCAGCCAGGGCCACAGGGACCTGGAGACGCCACTAGGGCTGGAGGAGCCGCTTCCGAGGTAGCTCACACACCCCGCTGGCTGGCAAGTCAGTGCTGGCTGTTGGCAGGAGCCTCTGTGCTTCCCACGTGGGCCTCCCCAGAGGGCTGCTGGAGAGTTCTCTGAGCAGAAGGCTGGCTGGCTACCTCCCTTCCCCTCCCACCCCAGAGTGAGGAATGCAAAAAAACACCAAGGCCAAAGCTGAGATGCCTTTTATGACCTTACTTTCTAAGTCACATGTGTCTAGGTGTCTGGCTTTTAGAGTCAAGAGATAATTGCTTTTTGTTAAGTGTCATCTTCATGAGTTCATATGCTCTTTGAAGGAAAAAAACGACATCCCCTTCTTCCAGTATCTAGCACTGTGCTTTGTATCCAATAAGCACTCAGATATTGAATATATTTGCAATTAATGAAAGGATATTTGCTGGTAAATGCCATCAATATCTTCATAATCAATCAAATCATGACTTAATTTTTAGGTTTTCATCAGACAATTATTGTAGTCAGATGAATAATGTTTAAGGAAACAGAATTCCGGTCTTCAAAATTCTTTAAACAAGCTGAGAAATGTGACAGACACCACCAGGAACAATTAGAAGATAATCTCCTGTAGCTACTGAGCATAACGCGTTGTGATTTTCTTATTTAAGTGTTATGTCTACATGTTTGAGGTTTTCATTTGCTTTTCTTGGCATAGCCTCACTGTTTCTAGACCACCAGTGCTCCTAAAGACCAAAATTAATTGCTAGTTTTATAGTTTTATATGTCTAAATGATAGGGACGCCAGATTGTGTCAAAATGAAAACACATCCAAATTTAATGAAGTTCAAAGGAAGAAATGTTTATTTATGGATTAAAGTCTAAAATGATCTGTTGCTTGTAGTTACTGAAATAGTGACAGCTCTTCTTAGCAGGCGGAGGGAGGGTGAGCAGAGAAAAGCCATGGAGAAAGCTCTTCTGTGAGCCTGAGAGTGGAATCAACAACAACCCACGTTCCTGGGTCTTTTCACACCAGTTGAGATCACATATGATATACAAATGAAGTCATGAAGAAAAGGGGAACCTCTGGAAAGGAGGCAGAGGTTTTATTATCTCAGCTCATCACACATCTGCACAGCCGTGTCTGGACATGTCTTCAGGAGCAGAGCATACTTAATCTCCTTGGGGCACAGTTTTGCTGGTTGTTGAACTTCAGTGGTATCATTAGACATCCTCAGCGTTTTTGGAATAAAGGGCACAAAGAATCTAACCTACTAGGTCACCAAAGAGACTTATTTCCACGTCCTTTATGACCACCAAGTCCTTGTGCACACCTTGCCTGAGATAAAACCACTGGGTACCATGTTTGCTGGGGCAGAAAGAACTGACCAGCTTTTGTATTTGAGCAGAAGTTTTAGAACTCATCTCTACAGCTTTTCATTGTTTCCAAGGACTTAAGTGCATCTTAACAAATATTTCTTCCATCACAAGATAGATCAACGTCTAATTACAGTGATTTTATTCAGTAAGATATTTCAATTACATTCGTCATTTTTGTTCAACCTGAAAGGGCTCTAATTCTAGAAGTTGTGAATATGGCACAATGATTTGTCATTTAACAGTTAGATGGATATTTTTTAACATAAAATATCTGTTACTTTTCAATTCATCCAAACTCTACATCAGCTTTCTTTGAAATAAACTGCAGTTTGGATACAGTAGAAAGAACATTAGATTTGGAGTCAGAAAATCCAAGTCTAAACCCCAAGTTTCCTACTTATTTTCTGTGTGATCATGATTTATTCATTAATTTCTCAGAGTTTCATGTCAGTTTTATAATATGTAAAGCAAAGATAATCTCATTGCCCTCTGTACTTCACAAGGTTGCTGTGAAAATCAAAATCTTTGCTGTACGTATGTGAAAGCCCCTAGTAAACAGAAGAGTTTTACAAGAAGGAGGTATATTAATATTTTTATCTTGCACATAAAATACTAAAGCACAGTACTTCTACTCACAGCCAGCATGTCCTCTGTTTCACCTTCTACCACCACCAGCAGCAGTGCCAAAAAACTAAGTC
The DNA here is from genome assembly GCF_024542745.1 of Macaca thibetana thibetana. Lineage (NCBI taxonomy): Eukaryota > Metazoa > Chordata > Mammalia > Primates > Cercopithecidae > Macaca > Macaca thibetana. Next base: position 35,607,455 of record NC_065586.1, on the reverse strand, counting down.
TTCGTGTTAACTAATCTGTTATAAGCATCTGATTTCATGGACAGAAATTGTCTATGGGTCAAATCGTGTGTGCTGGTATTGATTGTCGGCTACTGACGCCCCTTCAAAACCTGCCCATAACACCACTAACCATCTGAAAAAGCAGGAATGCTTTGTCTCACAGCTCCAATTATAATCCCAAGTGGTGTGAGATGAGGCTTCTTCTAGCCCCCTTTTTCCTCCATATCTCAATAATTTCATGCAGCTTTTAGATGGATTAGAAACATAATGTTACTATGGTAAAGACAAAATGGTTTGAAAAGAAAAATGGACCTGATGTCTACCATCAAAAAGGACAGCTTAACCAAAAACAATACTAGGATCAAAAGTCAGGTTTTAGGCTGAACCATGTTCATTGTCTGAATTCAAGAAATTCAATAACTCCACCCCAGTGGCTAGTTGGGTTACTTGACGGCACACTGTGTAGCTAATTCCCAGCACAGGAAAGCAGGAGTGCTCAGGATCAAATGTTCCGCAGGAATCATGGCAAGATTCTTTCATGATTAAGCTGGCCAATTGGCAATGCTTACCGTTAACATTTTCCAGGGCCAAGTCATCTCTTCCACAATCTATGGCATGAACAGTGGGGTTTTAACTAACGAGGCAGATCCAAAGTCAATGTCACCCAGCCCTGTTCCACACCGGGATGACAAGGGCTTCTGAAGCACGAAAGTATTCGGCTAGGGTTCCTCATCTTTCACAAAGAAACATCAGCTTTGCTACCTGTGTATCTGGTGTCTGAAAAATTAAGATATCCCTTCCATCAATAGCAGAAGCTCTGCCCACTAGGCATTTGCCAAAGAAATCTTGCCAAGCTTGAAATCTCCACTCTTGGTATTGCTAGAAGCCCGTGGAGACAACCATAATTCAGAGAGGAACTGCTCCAAGTCTCTTAAACAGTGATCCACATAATACATTCCTTTTAAAATTTAGTACCAAGAAAAAGTCTGCTTCTCCTGACAAATTTTCTTGTTTTTTTAATCAAGCAAATAGAAGTAAAACCACATTTCCGTCTTTTATACTTCTATAAATTTTTATTTTAATTCCATTCTACCTTCTCTGTGGTGTTTAGTTTTCATTCAGTTTTCCTAATGGGTGTAAACATACACACACACACACACAAACACAGACACACATATAAACATAAACACATAAACACAGACACACATAAGCATACATAAACATACACATACTCACACACATACATAAACACACACATACATACACACATATAAACACAAACATACACACGTATATATAAACATACACATACACACAGACATACATATACATAACCACACACACACACATACATACATACACACATACACACACATATCATGATCATCATTTAAGTCAAGTAATTTTTAGAAGTAAAAGATAAATTACAAATAAATGGATCTTACCAATTCTAACCCTTTGCCAAACATGGTATAGCAAGGCCTGAACACATAAAACCAACGCGTACATTATCAGGTTAAAAACATCCTCTATATCTTCTTAAAGCAAACTCTTAGCCCTAGAATCTGAGGAATTCCTGTTCATCACTCAGAAATCATGTCTGGAGTTTTCATCTCCGAGGAGCTCTTCAGCTCCCCAGAACTCCAGGCTCAGCTGGAGCCCTGCCCTGTAGTCAGTGGGGTCTCATAACCCTGACTGCTCCCTGCTACGACCCGTGAGCCTCCTGAGATCAGAAATCATTTCTCATCTCTGAAGTCCTAGCATCTAGCATAAGGTCTTGCATATCATAAAAATATTTAAAACATTTATGGAACAAATGGGAAAATGCACCACTTCTCTTAACAAGAAGCAGCCACTTTACAAAGAATATAACAGATCAAAAACCGAAAATCTGGTTTTAAAACTTAAATTTTATTTTCTTCTTGATAATGTTTGCAAAAAATGTGTATTGAGTATATTTAAGGTATACAACATGATGTTAAGGGATACACATAGGTAGTAAAAAGGCTGATAAAGTGAAGCAAATTAATATCTCCAGGATCTCACATAGTTACTCTTTTTATTGTTTTTGTGGCAAGAGCCGCTAAAATCTACTCATTTGGCATGAATCCCCTCCACGGTGCAATTGTATTACCTATTGTCCTCGTGTTGTACATTAGATCTGTAGACTTTTTCATCCTACAGATATGCTACTTCATATCCTCTGACCCACATCTCCCCACTTCCTACCTCCTCTCCCATCACCAAAAGAGTTTCCTTATCTCCACACCCTCCCAACACTTGCTATATTCTGATGTTTGATTATAGCCATCCTAACAGGCATGAGGGAGTGTCTTATGGTGGTTTTGATTTGCATTTCCCTGATGATTAATGCAAATCAAATGTTGAGCACTTTTTCATATGCTACTGACCATTTGTACGTTTTCTTTAGAAAAATGTCTACTCAGGTCTTTCACTCTCATTGTAATTGGGTTGTTTCTCCACTGTTGAGTTGTATGAGTTTTTTCATAAATTTTGAATATTAAACCCTTATCAGATACATGGTGTATTAGTTTATTTTCACACTGTTATAAAAAACTGCCTGAGACTGGGTAATTTATCAAGAAAAGAGGTTTAATTGATTCACAGATCTGCATGACTGGGGAGGCCTCAGAAAATTTACAATCATGGCAGAAGGGGAAGAAGGCACATCTTACATGGTGGCAGGCGAGAGAGGGAGAGAGATAGAGAACATGAGAAAGGGGAAGGGTCCCTAATAAAATCACCAGATCTAGTGAGAATTTACTATCATGAGAACAGTTTGGGGGAAACCACCCCCATGATCCAGTCATGCCCCCAACATGGGAATTACAATTTGAGATGAGATTTGGGTGGGGACACAGAACCAAACCATATCACATGGTTTACAAATATTTTTCCCCAATTCATAGGTTGCCATTTCATTTTGCTGATTGTTTCCTTTGCTATGCAGAACCTTTCTAGTTTAAAATGTTCTGGTTATTTATTTTTGTTTTTGTGACCTCAGTTTTTGGTATGATATCCAAAATATTATTGCCAAGTTCAATGTCCAGGAGATTTTCCCCTATATTCTTTTCTAAGAGTTTTATAGTTTCTTGCCTTATATTTAGGTATTTTGTCCATTTTGAGTTGATTTTTGGTACAGTAGAAGATAAGGGTCCAATTTTATTCTTTTGCATTCAGAAATCCAGTTTAACTGGCACCATTTATTGAAGAAACTATTCTTTCTCATTGTGTCCTCTTAGTGCCCATGTCAAAAACTGGTTGGTTGTATATGTTTGGATTTATTTCTAGGCTTTCTATTTTCTTCCACTGGTCTTTGTGTCTATTTTATGCCAGCACCATACTGTTTTGATTACCATAGCTTCAAAATATAATTTTAAATCCAGAAATATGATGCCTCCAACTTTGTCTTTCTTTTTTAGATTTTTTTTTTTGGCCATTCAGAGTCTTTTATAACATATCAGACTGGTTTAACATACACAACTCAATCAATGTGATACATCACATTAACAGAATGGAAGGAAAAAACATATGATTATCTCATTAGACATAGAAAAAGTATTTGGCAAAGTCCAACATCCTTTCTTGGTAAAAATTCTCAACAATGTAGGTATGAAAGGAAAATCCCTCAACACAATAGAGGCCATTTGTTTAAAAACCCACAGCTTACATCATAATCAATAGCTAAACACTGAAAGCTTTTTCACTAAGATCTGGTACAAGGTAAAATGCCCATTAGCCAGATCTACTGAACATGGTACTGGAAGTACTAGCAAGAGAAATTAGAAAACCAAAAGAAATAAAAGGCATCCAAATCAGAAATCATATATATATATATATATATAGAGAGAGAGAGAGAGAGATAGAGAGAGAGAGAGAGAGAGAGAGAGATTCCACACACACAAAAAAAAACTATTAGAACTGGTAAGTGAATTCAGTAAACTTGCAGGATACAAAATCAACATACAAAACTCAGTAGTGTTTTTACACACAAATGATGATTAACTAAAAGAAACTCAAGAAAACAATCTCATTTATAATAGTATTAAAAAATACCTAAGAATAAATTTATCCCAAAAATGAAAGATTTGTATGCTGAAACTATAAAACATTGATGAGAGAAATTGAAGAAGCCAGAAATAAATGAAAAGATATTCAGTGCTCATGAATCAGAAAAATTAATATTAAAATTTCCATACTACCCAAAGCAATATACAGGTTTAGCACAATCCCTATCAAAATCCCAATGACATTCTTCACAGAAATAGAAAACACAATGCTAAAATTAGTATTGAAGCTTAAACTATTAAATTAACTTAAAATTTAATAAAATAAGCCCTTTTGTGTAATGTTCAAACATCAATCTCAATATTAAGTGGTACACTCTTGAAATATTTTGAAACTGACACTATCACTACACCCACCTGCATTAGTAAAAGATATAGGTAAGAGCTCTCTAACTAGAAAACAATGCATTTTTAAACAGATTGTCCTTTTAATTTAGGAAATTTTCCAAAAATTACAGAATATTACAACAGTACTGCAGAAACTAAATAAAAATGTTTCTTTGAGACAGATTTAACCTCACCTCAATGAAAATTTAAAAGACCTAATGTTGGACAAATGTAGCCTAAACTGCAATATAGAATTACCCAGGTGATCATAATATTAACCAGAAAAATAGAAGAAATTTTGATCATAAGGAAGTACAAACAAGGAGCAAATGGGCCATGGGAGAAAAGTGAGATGGGTCATAAAATGAGAAGGTGAGATGCTAAGATTCTGCTTCTTTTCCCAAGCTTTGATATTAGGTTGGTACAAAAGTAATTGTGGTTTTTGCATTACTTTCTTTTTTTTCTTTTTTTTAATTATACTTTAAGTTCTAGTGTACATGTGCACAAAGTGCAGGTTTGTTACATATGTATACATGTGCCACGTTGGTGTACTGCACCCATTAACTCATCATTTACATTAGGTATATCTCCTAATGCTATCCCTCCCCCCTCCCCCAACCCCATGACAGGCCCTGGTGTGTGATGTTCCCCATCCTGTGTCCAAGTGTTCTCATTGTTCAGTTCCCACCTATGAGTGAGAACATGCGGTGTTTGGTTTTCTGTCCTTGCGACCGTTTGCTCAGAATGATGGTTTCCAGCTTCATCCATGTCCCTAATAGTATTCCATGGTATATATGTGCCCCATTTTCTTAATGTAGTCTATCATTGATGGACATTTGGGTTGTGAATAGTGCTGCAATAAACATACATGTGCATGTGTCTTTATAGCAGCATGATTTATAATCTTTTAGGTTTACACCCAGTAATGGCATCACTGGGTCAAATGGTATTTCTAGTTCTAGATCCTTGAGGAATCGCTACACTATCTTCCACAATGGTTGAACTAGTTTACAGTCCCACCAACTGTGTAAAAGTGTTCCTGTTTGTCCACATGCTCTCCAGCACCTGTTGTTTCCTGATTTTTTAATGATTGCCATTCTAACTGGTGTGAGATGGTATCTCATTGTGGTTTTGATTTGCATTTCTCTGATGGTCAGTGATGATGAGCATTTTTTCATGTGTCTGTTGGCTGCATAAATGTCTTCTTTTGAGAAGTGACTGTTCATATCCTTCAAGCCCATTTTTTGATGGGGTTGTTTGATTTTTCTTGTACCTTTGTTTAAGTTATTTGTAGGTTCTGGATATTAGCCCTTTGTCAGATGGATAGATTGTAAAAATTTTCTCCCATTCTGTAGGTTGCCTGTTACTCTGATGATAGTTTATTTTGCTGTGCAGAAGCTCCTTAGTTTAATTAGATCCCATTTGTCAATTTTGGCTTTTGTTGCCATTGTTTTTGGTGTTTTAGTCATGAACCCCTTGCCCAGGCCTATGGCATGAATGGTATTGCCTAGGTTTTCTTCTAGGGTTTTTATGGTTTTAGGTCTAACATTTAAGTCTTTAATCCATTTTGAATTAATATTTACATAAGGTGTAAGAAAGTTTCAGCTTTCTACATATGGCTAGTCAGTTTTCCCAGCACCATTTATTAAATAGGGAATCCTTTCCCTATTTCTTGTTTTTGTCAAGTTTGTCAAAGATCAGACGGTTGTAGATGTGTGGTATTATTTCTGAGGGCTCTGTTCTGTTCCATTGGTCTATATCTCTGTTTTGGTGCCAGTACCATGCTGTTTTGGTTACTGTAGCCTTTGAAGTCAGGCAGCGTGATGCCTCCAGCTTTGTTCTTTTAGCTTAGAATTGTCTTGGCAATATGGGCTCTTTTTTGGTTCCATATGAACTTTAAAGTAGTTTTTTCCACTTCTGTGAAGAAAGTCATTGGTAGCTTGATGGGGATGGCATTGAATCTATAAATTACCTAGGGTAGTATGACCATTTCACTATATGGATTCTTCCTATCCATGAACATGGAATGTTCTTCCATTTGTTTGTGTCCTCTTTTATTTCATTGAGCAGTGGTTTGTAGTTCTCTTTGAAGTCCTTCATGCTAAAAATTCTCAATAAACTAGGTATTGATAGGACATATCTCAAAATAATAAGAGCTATTTATGACAAACCCACAGCCAATATCATACTGAATGGGCAAAAACTGGAAGCATTCCCTTTGAAAACTGGCACAAGACAGGGATGCCCGCTTCCTATAAACACAGTGTTGGGAGTGCCGGCCAGGGCAATCAGGCAGGAGAAAGAAATAAAGGGTATTCAGTTAGGAAAAGAGGAAGTCAAATTGTCCCTGTTTGCAGATGACATGATTGTATATTTAGAAAACCCCATCATCTCGGCCCAAAATCTCCTTAAGCTAATAAGCAACTTCAGCAAAGTCTCAGGCTAAAAAATAAATGTGCAAAAATCACAAGCATTCCTATACACCAATAACAGACAGAGAGCCAAGTCACGAGTGAACTCCCATTCACAATTGCTTCAAAGAGAATAAAATACTTCGGAATCCAACTTACAAGGGATGTGAAGGTTTTTGCCATTACTTTAATGACAAAAACCGCAGTCACTTTTGCACCAACTTTGATATTAAGAGCATCAACAGACCCATCTATACACATCCACAAAAGCACGCTTCCTCACATCACCTTGCTCATGAAAGCTCACTTTGCCTTTTTGAGATTTAGTTGCTATTCTCACAACTTCAGTGTTCCTGAAGTTCAAGTCCATGTCATGAGATAAATGGAAGAGATGAATTTTCTGCCACTTTATTCACTATGTTGTTATCAATGTGTCCTTCAAGTGCGCCACTTTTGTGGAGGGAGTCAAGGGAACCGAAATCGAACTTGTCTGGAGTCTGCTAAGGGTGTGGAGTCAGAGCTCAGAGGCTGAGAACTGCCACTTATCAACAGAAAGGGTGATAACTGGAAGTGGGTGGGCTCAGAGACCACCGCACATGGTGTATCACAATGTCTTCCACAGCAGATGACTGCAGGCAGCTGAGATCCAAATTACACACTCTTGTAGATATTTTGTGCAATTATGCACAGCCTTTCATTACATGTACGTATGTCTACTTATATGTGTGAGGTGAGAAAGAGCCTTTAAGGTTTCATTTTTCTTTAGCTGAACTGAATTTATATAAAAGAAGACGTAGAAGTTGGCAAAAAGATGAAGTGGGAAAAGTTGACCATATTAATGGCAGAGGAGTTTTTCCTGCTGAATTTGATTAGCTGCGCTCAATTGATGTAAAAGAAGACCTAGAAACTGACAAAAAGATGAGACGGGAAAAGTTGACAATGTTAGTGGCACAGGAGTTTTCCTCCTCAATTTAAGCTCTTATCCCCGAAATAAAATAGGGAAAAACACCATACCGCTTACATATCTGGCTCAGAAAGCATTGCCTTTTCTCTTTCTTTCTCTTGCTATATCTACTTGCTTTCCCTTTCTGCCCTGCTCATACACTATCACCACCAACACACACACACACACACACACACACACACACACACACACACACACACGTTTTACCAGAACCTTCCTGATTTTCTTTGTTGGTCCATTGAGTGTCCTATAAACAGCATGCAGCTGCTTGAGAAAAATCCACGCAGCTTTGGAGAGTGAAACTAGAAGGAATAAACTGTGTGGGGTGTATGTGTGTGGATGTATATGCTGTGTGTGCATGTATGTGTTTGTGTGTGTATTTGTGCATTATGTAAATGCCCGTGTGCACATTTATGTGTGTGCATGCATGTGTGATAATGAATGTGTGTGTCTATGCATGTGTGTACATGTGTGCATGAATGCATGTGTATATGTGCATGTGTTCAGGCAGCATAATCAGAAGACAGGGAGAAAAAGGGAAGCAAGAGAAAGAGATTGCCTACATACCTAAGGAATTACTGACTTAAATGGAATCAGCTCTTTCAATAACCCATCTACCCACTCCCCACAACAAAAGCAAAGTCAAATACAATTAGGGATGGAGGAATGCCTTTTTATCTAAGGGAGGAAGCATAAAACAAAAAGTAAGCAAGCTAAGAAAAATAGACCTCTACCTCAATTTTTTTTTCACCAAATCCAAAACATACTGCCTATAACATTGGCAGTTTACAATGGCAATTAACATCAATCCTAGGGTCTAATTAACCTCAATCAACAAGTCTAAGCAGGTTAATTAAATAGGATTTGGCTAAGCATGAAGCACAAAAATACAGCTGTCTCATTTAAATGTGATTTACTAAGGAAAGTCATCATTTACCAAAGTTTTTCTCTTTCTTTTCACACAGCAAAGCATAATGGGTGGTGGGGTTGTGGACAAGTGGGGATGTCATTCAGAGACTGATTCTTTGGGGGTTTCTTTGGTAATAGCCAGTCCCACATAACTTAAATATTATCTCCTGGTTATCTGCACTCATCTCAAGCTCATCTTCTTTATGAAGCATCAACTCATCCCTTTGTTGTTTCACTCATGTCCCGCCCACCCCCACCTCCTTATGTTATAAATTCCCTCCAGGTACAGAGCCTGTGTGATTCATCCTTGTCTTCTTAAAATCATCAAGCATAGTGCTTTGTGAGTAGTAAGTACCCAATTAATCGTTCCTTTAATTGGATTTTCAGCAAAATGCACTTTTTTCTCACCATAACCCCAATCATAATTTGGATTTCTGGGTTTTAGGATAAGACTGTCCAGGCCAGCCAGGCATAGTGGCTCATGTCTATAATCCCAGCACTTTGGGAGGCAGAGACAGGAGCATTGCTGGAGGCCAGCAGTTCAAGACCAGCCTGGACAACAAAGTGAGACCCGTCATCTCCTCAAAAAATAATATTAACAAATTAGCTGGGTGTGGGGCATAAGCCTGTAGTCCCAGCTACTTGGGAGGCTGAGGTGGGAGGATAGCTTGACCCCAGGAGTTTGAGGTTACAGTGAGCCATGATGGCACCACTGCACTGTACTCCAGCCTGGGTGACAAAGCAAGACCCTGTGTCTAAAAAAAACAAAGAAGTAAACAAAGACTGCCCAGGCCCTCCATGGAGGGTGGCATCCCAATCGCACGATGTAGCCTTTCTCATCCTTTCCTTTCCTCGGTGCCCTTTTCACTATCCTGCAATTGTCCCCTCTGCATAATCCATCTTTCACCATGCTGTGGTCCAGGCCAACTTCATCAATTGTTGTATCAAAAGCCCTGAATATACTACTTTCAAAAGTACTCAACCGTGTCCACATTAGGACTGTCATGCACAGAGGCCACCACTTGGGTCCTGTATTAGTTCATTCTCACGCTGCTAATAGCATACATAGCAGAGACTGGATAGCAGAGACTGGATAATTTATAATGGAAAGAGGTTTAATTGACTCACAGTTTCGCAGGGCTGCTGAGGCCTCAGGAAACTTACAATCATGGTGGAAGAGGAAGCAAACACGTCATTCTTCACATGATGGCAGGAAGGAAAAGTGCAGAGTGAAGTCAGGGAAGCCACTTATAAAACTATCAGAGCTCATGAGAACTCACTCACTATCATGAGAACAGCATGAAAGTAACTGCCCCATGATTCAATTACCACCCACAGGGTCCCTCCCACAACATGTGGGAATTATGGGAACCAGAGTTCAAGATGAGATTTGGGTGGGGACACAGCCAAACCATATCAGGTCCCAAGGCCACACTGGCCAATTCTCATTCCACATCCATTCCATGATTATTCAATGTCTACTGGAAAAGTGTGCCTAGATGAATAATGATTTTTAAAAAGTATTTCAAGTTGCATAAGCATAGCTACCTTCTCAATCTCAGACCCAAGTCTGACAGGTGACAGTCTGAGAGCTGACAATCTAAAAGTGAATAGAAGATCCTTCCTGGGCCTGAGTGCTGAGATCACAGAATCTAGATTGGAAAGAACCTTTGAAATCCGCCAGTTCAACTTTCTCATTTTACACATGTGGAATAATCCTGTGACCCGGGTCACACCACTGGGGAGACAGAAGCCAGAGTCACTGACAATAGCCCAGAGCTCCTTCTCTGGGCTTGTTGATCCTCTGGTTGACAGGGAGCTGCCATCACCCCATCAGGAATGAGAGCTCAGTGTCACACAGTTGGCTATGGCTCCATTGGATACACACAACTGCAGAGTCCAGCTGAATTATGAGGCATTCATCAGAGATTTGCTGTTATCTCTGATGACAGAGGCTAGAAAGGGGGAGCACCACTCCATATGGGGACCACCATCCTGTATGAATCACCAACTGAGGACCAGGGATGGTGCTAGGCACTTATTTGCATGTCTAATCTGTTTTTGTTTTTGTTTTTCAGAAACAGTATCTCACTTTGTTGCCCAGCTGGTCTTGAACTCCTGGCTTCAAGTGATCCTCCTGCCTCAGTCTCCCAAAGTGCTGGGATTATAGGTATGAGCCACCACATCTGGCCCATTATCATACTTAATCTTAATGAGAAATTTTTTTAAAAATCATTTAAATTCTTAGTTTTAGGCTGGAAAGCTAAGGCTCAATTTTGGTTTTCAAAGCACAGACTTTCAAATCATACATTTTTCACACCAGTTGAGCTAGAAAAGCAGGCAAGTTAGGTTAAAGATGATATGGGCAGTCCTGTCTAGAACTTGGGCTGACTAACTCATGAGCTACTTATCTTAGACAAAGTAGCTGCACACTGTCTCTCTCTCTCTCCAATCTCATCTTCCACTGCCTGCTACACATTGATATTTGTTTTTTCCTTTGTTTTTAAGCAGACCCTGCCTAAAACTGCTCTTATCATATGGCGCCTAGAACTGCTTCTCTTCTGAATTCTTCCATGCCTGGTCACTCAGGTGACCCCACCCTCTGGTCACTCAGGAGGGAAGCTCAGAGTCATCGCCAACTACTGCCCTCACCTGCAATTCTGCTGCCACCTGCAAGATCCATCTCCTATACTACAGTCACTGCCTGGGGAAGACCCCACCCTAGGTCAAGCATATCTTCCCCAACTCCAGCCTGTCAACCAAGACCAGTTCTTCATTTCATAGACAGGTTTCAACCTAAATATTACATCCCTGGCCAGCAATGTCTAACAAAACTTTCTGTGATGATGGAAATGTTCTATATCTGTTCAGTTCAATATGGTAGCCACTGGGCATATGTGGTTGTTGAGTATTTGAAATGTGACTTGTGTGACTATAGAACCGAATTTTTGGTTCCTTTTTTGTTTGTTTTTGTTTTTGCTATTTTATCTTGGGTTTAATGGATTTAAATCTAAGTAGCCCCAAGTGGCTAGTTGCAGCTATATTGGATAGCACGATTCTAGGCAAAGGTATCACTCTCTGGAACATGCCTTGCTGGTTCTCTATCCTTACATTTCCATAAAAGCAGGAACGGTGCCACTTTGTTCACTGCTGCAACCCCAGGGCTTAGATAAGGGCTTGACATGGGGTAGGCGCCCAAGACATATTTTTAATGAACAAGCTTAATCTGTCTCTTCCACCTGTCCAACTCTTTCCAATGTTCAAACTTTGATACTGTTTACATTTTGCAAAAAACTCAAAAGCATGTGAGATTATGTAGCTCATTTGGCTTACGAAATACTGGTAAGTCTGATGTATTCTCCTATGCTCATTTGCTTTATATTTTCCAATTTATTGAGGGAAGAGGTCAGGTCATGTGACCTTTGGATCCCATCACACCAAATGCTGGACATCACAAATAGCTGGGCTTGCTCACCGTTGGATGCGTGAACAGACTGCTTCTCTCATTTAGTTCCCTCACTGAGGTCTAAGGGCACCAACACCGCACTTGCTTCCCACCTCAGGCTTATCCTAATCCCCCGATCCTGTGGACTCTGCAGATACTTCTTCCAGGTCTGATTTCTCAGATGACAAAGGTGAACCTTAGCTGGTCTCAGTGCAGCAGTGGCTTCTCTTTTATAGCACCTAGAGACATTCTTGGCCACACTTTGTCCTGATGCCCAAGAAAGCAGAAGAATGGTGTATGGAGAAGTCCAGCGATGTGCACATCACAAGAGCCATGCCCCTCTCTTATTAATGGTGTGACCTTGACTGGGTTTCTCCAGCTTCAGAATCCAAATCATCAGAGTTGCCATCCCTGACTCCCGGGGCTGATGCAACAAATGTCTGTGAAAGTATTTTTAAAGTATGAAATCCTGGACAAATGCAAAATAGTTAAGTTGGCACACAGCTGAGTCACTGAGATTTTAGGCAAATTATGAGTGTAAAGTATTTAGTTCATTCATTCAATATTTACTGAGCAAAAGCATCATCCTGGTCAGTGGGTTAACCTCATTGAGTAAGACCAATGCAGTTCTAGACTCAAAGAGCATCATTCCAGTACTGGAGACAATTTTAACCCATACGCATAAGAAAGCGTGTCACACTGTGGCATGAAAGGCAATGCAGGGTCATCCATGCAAGGATGAGTGCTGGAGGAGGCATGAACTAGATGCAGCTGGTGGGGCAAATAGGGTGGTAGGTGCAAAGGCCCTGAGGTGGGAAGGAAGCTGGACACTTGAAGCAGAAGTCAGGGTGGTGGACGCAAGAGAGGCAGGTCTGGGGATAGGTGGCAGGTGAGGCTGAAGGGAAGGCCAGGACCAGGCCAGGGGAGCTCTTGAGATGGAGATTTTATCCCACGAGCAATGGAAACCACTGGAGAGTTCGAAGAAGGCAGTGGTATAGGCAGATTGACATTTCTAAGATTCCCCTGTGAGCACTGTGGAGAGCAGATTGGGAGTGAGCAAGAGAAAACAGAGAGAACAGCTAGGTGGCTCTCACAGTGCCCTGGGCAAGAGATGGTCTCGATTCAACCAGCAGAGACAATAGAGTGTAGAGATTGATGTATAGATTCAACAGCTACTTAATGAGTAACATCAACACTCCTTGATTGATTGGCTGTGAGTGAAAGTGAAAGAAAGAAATAATAATAATAGCCATAATAAAGCCCAAAGCAACATATCACCTACTATGGGTGTGTATTGTTCAATTATCACTACCTCCATGTTACAGATGAAGGCATGAGAGATTAATTAACTCACCCCTGTCCCAGAAGGAGTAAGTTGTAGAGCTGAGATTGGAATCCACACAGGTTGGCTTCAGAGTGTGTGAAGACTGTACAAGCCTCTTGTAACAAGGATGATGCCTGACTTTCTCCCTCCCAGTGCTAGGCACTGTGATAGGAACATCGTAGGGAGATGAGATATGAGGGTCTGAAGGGAAGACCACCCTAAGTACATCTTTGGAGGTGCAATCCCTGTGAGATGTTCAGTAAGCAGCTGGACACACCAGTCTGGAGTGCAGAAAAATATTCTGGACTGGGAATACAGAGAGTTGTCTACATCTGGATAATTGAAGACCTTGTATTAGATTGAGGGTCAGCAAACTATGGCCCAGAGGCCATATTCAGCCTGTCACCTGTTCTTGTAAATAAAGTTTTATTGGAACACAGCTAAGACAATTTTTGTACCTACCATCTATAGCTGCTTTCTTCCTACAATGGCAGAGGTGAAGAGCAGCAACACGGACCACATGACCCGCATACTTTCAATACTTACTGTCTGACCATTTACAAAAAATACTGGCCAACCCTGGTTTAGATGAAGTCACGCAGACAGAGGGAGACAATATATGAAAAGGGAATTTAACCACCACAGTTAAAGGCAAGATAGGGAAGAAATAACTACAAAGGGGGAGTGAGAAGGATGGAGAAGTATAAAAAAGAAAAAAGGAGCAAAGAAGGAAGACAGGAAATGGCATCATAGGAGGCAAGGAAAGAGTGTTACAGAAAGAAGGAGTGGTCCACTGCATTAAATGCCGCTCAAAGGCCAGGAAAGATTATTGGAAACTCCCCCAATAGATTCACCAACATGGTGACTATAGGTAAATCTGGTGTTTCAGTTCAGGGCACTGTTGGGGCTGGAGGCTGGATTGAGGCAGGTGGAGGAGAAAGAAGAAAGTCAGATCGCAGCAGCACCATGCGTAAGTGATGTGGGTGCTGAGGCAGAGGAAGAGGCAAGGCAGTGGCTAAGAGATGAGGGCATGGTGGGTATTCCGTTGAATCAAAATAGTTTTGTTCTTAAGCTTAAAATGGATCTGATTAACTCTCTTACAATCAAAGCAAACCTGTCAGTTTTTAGATGGTCATTAAGTCAACACTAGATGCAGAGAATTTTCCACTTTGTAATCGGTGTGCGGTACTCAGTTTCACTTGATCGAGTGCAAATGGAGAATTTCACTAAATGAATATGAAATCGTAGCTTATAATTATACCTACAGATGGTAAGTTTCAAGTTGCTGGTGCTTACTCTGTGTTTGCACCATCCCAAGTGCATACATTTATTTACGTCTCACAATAACTCCGTGAAGTCTATATCATCACCTTCCTCACTGTATCAATAAAGGATCTGAGGCACAGAGAGGCCAGTCAAGTGACTTACCCAAGGTCAAACAGTATTTAGTAAGGGAGTGAGAGGTCAAGTCCACTCCATTTATAATATACTTTTCTGGTAAAAGAATGGGACAAATTTTACATCTTCAACTACATTTAAATTAAACCTACATGTGCATAACATACTATGGTTCTCAGGGTGCATGCATATTGGACCTTCTTATAGTTTTGTGGAGGCAAACTGCATCAATATTGCTATGCTCTTACTATGATCATGCACAGATGCAGAAACTGAGGCTCACAAAGGCCAATTATCCCAACTAAGGTCACAGGTCAGTCAGTGACACCGCCTGGACCAGAAGCTAAGTTTTCTGACCAGTGGTCTGGTTCCCTGTCTATAGCTCATTGTCTTCAGGGAAAGGTATCAATGTTCCAATATTTGCAAACTAACAAAACATCTCTGCACCTTCAATGTTCTAATTCCAGGGACCAACTATACTGCTTCATTCACTTTCCCAAGATCTTTCAAGAAAAAAACATAGTCTGAATTTTCAGATTGCTTGACACTGGCAGAGTGAAATGGTTTGCTAAGCTCTTCTAAAAATGACTCACCAGTAGCTAGTTTAAGTACTGTAACTTTATGTGCTACTCTTACGAGATATTTTTTCTTCTCAGTATATAAAATGTTTACTTAAGGGTATGTTGTTTTCTTCCTCTTCTTCTTCTTCTTCTTCTTCTTCTCCTCCTCTTCCTCCTCCTCCTCCTTCTCCTCCTTCTTCTGTTTTTTTGGTTTGGTTTGTTTTTGGGGTGCTTTTTTTTTTGAGACAGAATCCCTTTGTGTTGACCAGGCTGGAGTGCAGTGGCACCATCATGGCTCACTGTGGCCTCGACCTCCCAGGCTCAAGTGATCTTCCTGCCTTGGCCTCCTAAAGTGCTGGGATTACAAGAGTGAGTCACTGCACTCAGCCCCTTTAAATATGATACTAACAAAATATCTTCAAATTACAACTTCCAAGTCAGTGATCTTGAATAAAGCTATAGTGACATTTTCATTTTGTTAGTAACGTGTTTTCCTCTGTTTTAACATTTTGCCTATGTAGGCGAGAGCTAAGTGTCTCATATATCTCCAAAGGCAATTTACCGTGCAATTCCTTTTTATCTTCGCCCAAACTCAGCCAGAATGAAAAGATGTTTTCTCAGAATAATTCTGGGGTTCTACAAGAGTATGTGAGGAAGGCCTCTTAGCTTGGCCCTATTCCACAGCTTGCTCAACATGGTACTAACCTGGTTTTCCCGGTCCTCCTGAAGCACGCTCCAGGCCCATGTTCTGGGAAATGCAAGAAGGTAGAGTGCTACTTCATCCACGGCAGTGCTTCAAAAGCTTGTATTATCAAGCATTGCTGCCTGCTCCCAAATTAAAGGTAGGGAGTCCCTCAATACAGAAATGCTTGTGCAATCTATACCCTGCGGCTTCTCTGCAGTGTTTCAGGTTCATACATTAACAGTCTTCCCTTTTTTTTTTTTTTTCTGAGACAGAGTCTGACTGTCACCCAGGCTGGAGTGCAGTGGCACGATCTTGACTCACTGCAACTTCCTGCTTCAGCCTCCTGAGTAGCTGCGATTACAGGCACCTGACACCATGCCTGGCTAATTTTTGTATTTTTAGTAGAGACGGGATTTCACCATGTTGGCCAGGCTGGTCTCGAACTCCTGACCTCAGATGATCCACTCTCTTCAACCTCCCAAAGTGCTGGGATTACAGGCGTGAGCTACCACGCCCAGCCAACAGTCTTCACTTTAAACTTCAGTGTGCAAAGACCTATGGTGCAAAGACCAAAAAAGTGTGAAAGACCTTCATGAAAAGACCGTTCAAACTTTATGGAAAGATCTGAAATTAAACCGAAGAACAATAAGAGGATATCAGGCTCCACACAAGAAGATTAATACTTTAAATGTATCTCTTCTGTCAAAGTCCACATATTAAAATAAATGCTAAATGATACCTGTAGGCACATAGCACTTTATAGTTCTCAAAGCAGATGCTTGTTTGAGCTGCAAACACTTTGGGAAGAGTAGGCTTTCAACAGATAAGATACTGTTATCATCTTACTATCTTCATTTCACCAATGAAGAAACAGGCTCTGAATGCTATTTTATTTGCCAGAAATCAGTGGGTGAATAAGTAATACAGCCAAAATAAAATCAGAGTATTGATCAAAGTTCCCAAATTGTGTTATTACTTTTGTTTGATTGGTTTGATTTTACTTGAATAGTGATTATAAAATTCATCTAGTAAAACAACTGGCCAAAAAATTTCTGGTAAAAAATGAAGAGGACTTTTCAAAACATAAAAGAAAGCTACAAATTACTGCTACAAATTAAAACGGTGTGGAGGCTGGCTGTGGTGGCTCATACCTGTAAGCCTAGAACTCTGGGAGGCTGAGACAGCTTGAGCCCTGGGGTTCAAGGCTGCAGTGAGCTATGATCATGCCACTGCACTCCAGCCTGGGCAACAGAGGAAGACCCTATCTCTAAATAAATAGATAGATAAAACAGTGTGGAAATGGTTTCAGAATACCTAAATCATTTTAGGTTTACCATGGATGTGGTGGTGCATGAAGTAGAATAGAAAGTCCAAAAACAGTTAATTTTGAAATTTTCGTAGCATAATAGCCTTATTTAGAATTAGTGGCAAAATGATGAATTAATTGTTCAATAATTGGGTTTGGGACAATGGGATAATCATATTTTTTAAGTTAGGTTATTATCTACACAATACCGAATACATTCAAAATAAATTAAAGATTTTAATGTAAAACACAAAATTATAGGAGTACTAGAAAAATTTTAAGTGGACTACATTATAGCCTTTGGGTGCAAAGAACCTTTCTTAGCATGACATCAAAGCTAGAAGTCACGAGAAAAAATATTCTTATAGGAACAATTGTACAATTGTTACATTTGTACTATTTGATATCAGTTGCCAAATTGTTTTAATGTTGATGACATGTAAAATGCTTAACATATTGTTTTGCATGATTTTTTTTTTTTTTTTTGAGACCGACTCTCGCTCTGTCGTCAGGCTGGAGTGCAGTAGCGTGATCTCAGCTCACTGCAACCTCCACTTTCCGGATTCAAGCTATTCCCCTGCCTCAGCCTCCTGAGTAGCTGGGACTACAGGCACATGCCACCGCGCCCAGCTAATGTTTTTTTTTTTGTTTTTTTGTTTTTTTTTTTTGTATTTTAGTAGACAGGGGATTTCACCATGTTGGCCAGGATGGTCTCGATCTCCTGACCTCATGATCCACCCACCTCGGCCTCCCAGAGTGCTAGGATTACAGGTGTGACCCACCGTGCCCGGTCTTTGCATGATTTTTTAAAAGCAGCATACAAAACCGTTTACTTCGTATTTTATGTTATTTTGAGAATGTAAATTAAAATACCTACAAGAAGAAACTATGAAAAATATCAGTAGTTATCTCTGGGTAGTAAGATTGTGACTGGTTTTTATTCTGTTACCTATTTGTAGTTTTTAAATATTTCTTATATTTGTAATTTTTATAGACAAGAATAAAATAAATACAATGAAATTAATAATTGTGTAAAATTTGCTGTTTATTTCAGAGTTTTCTTGCCTATTAAATACTTATTTTTGTAAATAATAATGAGTTATCCTCAGCCAAACACGTAGTACCCAACTTTGACATCCTTCTCCTCACTGTCTTGCTACTTTGGCCCCTCTTTAAGCCAGCTGTTAGTAAACATTCTGCATTCATTTTCTGTTAGACTGTAGATCAATGTTCAAATGCAGTAAGCCCTGAGTACCTGTGAGTCCTAAGAAAGGATTGGTGTTACCTGTACCTCCCCCTATCAGGGGCAAACAAAGCCTTCTTTGTAGCCATCAGCATCAGCTGAGTGCTCTTACACATTCTGACTGAAGACAGCGTGGAACTTTCTGAAGGGTAAAGACAATGCATAGCCTTTAGAGGCTTATGTCTTCACCTTCTGCAAAGTCCAATAAAATGAAAACGGGAGAATGAAAATGGTACCATTGAAACTAAAGCAGGAAAGGGGACATTAGTGGGTGTGAAATTTCAGCAAAATTTAGATGAAATACTGGACAGAACAGGGAAACCTGCCTCTGTGAAATGCCTCCCTATGGAGACCAGTGGGAGCCAAAACTAACAGGCATGCAGTTAGCAGACCATTTAGAAAAGAGCTATCTTGTTCAGCAGAATACCAGACAGACTCAGGAATTGGCGGCATCAGAAACAAGCAGCATCAAGCCATGTTGGGACCCGGCCTCCACTCTCCTCCCAGAACACTGTTATTCAAGTGCCCAATCCACCCCCTCCCACCCAAGTAGGAAGATGCTGTGTTTTGTTTTTATTTTCTCATGGAAAAGTTAAATGAGAGAAGCTAGGGATATGGAAGTCCCAGCCTTAGCTTAAAGCCAAGGTGAATCATGAGACTGGAAACAGAGGTGTTTATTCAAACTGTGCATATAGCGTGATTACATCCTTGGCCCTTGGCAAAAACAGCCTCCTGGTCACCCAGACATTTCTGCAGAAACTGACTAGCTGCAGAGAAGGACCTCCATGTTCTGATTTGTGGAATTCCTCCAACAAAACAGCCAGCTCCCCACCACTTAACCCAAAATGAAGTTTTCTAGTTGGTAATCCCCATCTAAGTTCACAGAAGATATTAAGAAAAAGAAAACAACATGAGGAAGAGCCCAAAATAAAGAAAAAACGAAGTCAAAAGAGATCACAGTAACACAAGAGCTAAAAGAAGAGACACAACACATTCTATTGCACCCATAAAACAAGAACAAGTTGTTAAAGTAAAAGAAAAATCAGAAAACAAAGAATTCCTGAAAAGTAGAAATATCGAAGACATTTTAAAAATCCAAAATGTGGTTGGGATATAGGATAGAAGAAATCTACACACAGAGAACAGAAAATGAATATTCAATAAATATTAACTGCAAACATCTCACGTTCCAGGCAGTGTTTCAGGTGGTGGGAATACAAAGTGAACAAAACGGAAAGAAATCTCTGCCCTCATAGAAGTGACATTCCATAAAAAGAAGTGAAATATATGAGAAAAATAAGGTAGTAAAGGACAAATACAGATGACCCACTACCCTGGAAAATATGAATTCCAGAAAAAGCAGAGAACAGAGAGATGGAATGAAACTGTCAAAGAAATAGTACAAGAAAATTTTCAGAACAAAAGCATACAATTCACTAAATTGAAAGAATTAAACAAATGTCTGTCACAACCAAAGAAAAAAGATACACATAACAACAGATCAGAAATCCAAAGATGGACATACCTAAACAATACACCTAAAGATCTAGATCTAAACATAAGTTACATGCAAAGAAAAAGAATTAGAATTCTCAGTAGAAATAGCGAACACTGTAAGATGCCCGATTGAGGCCCAATATATTATGCAGAAAATTTTTTTAACCTAGATACCTATAACTAGTCAAATTGTTAAGTCAATTGTGAGAACAGAATAAAGACATATTCAGATGTTCGAGTACTCAAACAATTTAGCTTCCATTAACTCCTTGTACATTGCTACTGGAGAATATTGTCCAGGATATTAGAAAAGAAATATCCTTGTCTAGCTCTCCTATAGGAGAGCTTCAAAATAAGTTCAAGGCTAATGGTGGTATGGAAGTCCAGAATTACAACGAATCTAAATTAAAATAAGGTGAAGGGTCCAAGTCGTATAATTGTGAATGTTATAATACAGATTTGA
Organism: Macaca thibetana thibetana; assembly: GCF_024542745.1. NCBI lineage: Eukaryota > Metazoa > Chordata > Mammalia > Primates > Cercopithecidae > Macaca > Macaca thibetana. Next base: position 35,586,835 of record NC_065586.1, on the reverse strand, counting down.
ATGTGAATGAAACTCCAGACAATGTAGTCATACATTTGCAGCAATAATCCATATGGCACATCAAAAGCCCAGACCTGCTCTGAAGAGGACAAATCCATTAAAAAGATCATTATTATGTAATAATCTTGAAAATGCCAAGCTGAGAAGTCATCTGCCTGGCCAAGTGTGATATATATATATATATGTACATATATATATCAGAGTCTTTCTTTTTAACACTAGAGTCTCTGATATATATATGTACATATATATATATATATATATCATGTCATCCACCTCTTTCTTTTTAACACTAGAGTCTCTGAGATATCTCTGAGATATCTCAGAGACTCTAGTGTTAAAAAGAAAGAGGTGGATTGACATGTATGTATGGAACAATCTCCAGACATATTGGTAAGTGAAAAAAAGCAAAGTGTAGAATCCTTGCTTAGAACACCAACGTTCATGCTATAAAAGTGAAAGGCACATTTAGAAATATGTTTGTATCTACAGAGAATACCACTGAAGAAAATTCAAGAAACATAGTAGTTTTCTCTGAGGAAGAGAACCAGGAAACTGGGAGACAGAAGGGGAAGAATTATTTAGTCTCACGGAATTTCTTTACCATACACATGTTTATCTAATCAAAAATTGATTCATTAAATTTATAAACAAAGTTAATGTTTACACTATAAACAGAGTTCAGGAGACTAAGAGAGAAACAGTCTTAGATAATCCCATCATACATCCTCAGAATTTTTAAAAATTTATCTCCCACCTCAGAATTACTCAAAAAGTCTCATGTATTTTCTCCAAGTCATTTTCTATTTAGTTACTAAAAATCTGGCTTGCAAAACGATGTGTACATATAACTTAACGATGTGTACATGTAACTTAAAAGTGCAACTTTTAACCTTACCACTTCCACATCATTACTAGCTGGTTTATTTTATCAGTCTCAATTAATATTGCCTGCATTTAGATACATCTTTATACTTACATTTTCTTGCAAATTTTATTTATTCATTATTCTTCAAAACACTTGCATGGGTTAGTTTATTACTATCTATGTTAAAGAAAAGAAAATGAGATATTAGACAGTAAGTTAATTTCCCATTATGATGAATGAAGTCAGGACAATGAAGTACTTAATTGGGATCTAGAAATGTTGGGTTTTGTCGTATCATTAAATTGCATAGCCTTGAAAATGAGCCAAACTTTCCAAATATCAGGCTCCTGGCAAATGTTCAGCAACATCTACTGCACAGAACGCAGAATAGAAAAACATGAGAAAAACGTTTGTAGCTTGGTTTCTTCCTCCCTAAGAAAAATGTCTTTGGGGAGAAATAAGACTCATGGACCCATGGAAGTAATTACGTGAAATAGAGCTCCATGCAATTAGTTTCAACTAAATAATATGGTAAAAAATGTAAAAAAGAGCTTAAAAAATGTCCCAGTCGCAGTGCTTAGAAAAGGTTTTGTTAAGGGGAGAGGATTTAAGCCAATATTGAAGAGTGGATGAGATTTTTTATTAAACAGATGATCCAAGTATCCAATGTAATTTAAATAAGAAACAGTTTACATAAGTTTACCTTGGCCATGTTGTTTCACCCACTTAATGACCTAATTAGATCACTCACCATCACTCATCATTTTGTGGCAAGGAGTTGTTAGAAAATTCCTTCTCTTCCCCTTCACTCATCACTCTTCTCTTTCCCTGCTCTCACTCTCTTTCCCATTCTTCTTTCTGTCCCCTCACCTCCCCCCGACAAAATAAATGGATCAACTGTAAAGTTATTTTTGAAAAATTTGAGGATGTTATCCTTGCACATTCTATTGCAGGCTTTTGCGTGGACAGAGACAGAGGTAAAGGTCCAACTACATGTTCCACAGGTCTTCCACGTTCCATTATCCATTTCAACAGACTTTTTTCACCCTGAATTTCACATGATGTGTCAGCTTGAATTCTTCCAAGTTTATGGTGGAGAGCACGTGGAACCATGACATGGAGAAGGACCTTTCCTTCGCTGGCCTGCAAATGTGTCCAGAATTCCCTGCTTCATTCAGGGACCTGCATTAACATGTTCCATCTGCCCAAAGCGAGCCCTTTGTGGAAGCATGAAGACATCAGTTACCCAACTTACCTCGGCTTCCACCTGTCCAGGGGGCCTAATTGAGAGAAAGCCATTGACAGCATCATCAGGGGTGCTGGTGTGTCAGGCAGGACATCACAAATTCCTCAACTCTCAGACAGGTTTTGCTCTCTCCTTCTGGCTATGGTCCTGCATCCTGCTCTCCTAAAGCAAACCCTCTCTTTACTTAAACAGATTCATTCTACATCTGGTTGCTGCCTGTCTCAGTAGCCATTTTCCATGACGTACAGCTGTGCTGCATCAGACCCCGTGGCATTTCTGCCCCAACCCAATCACATCAATTCACCACTAGATTCCCAGTCCTCACGTGTTGATAGAGCTGTCTAGGGCGACACAGCATCCTACTGTTGAGAAGTTACTCCAGAAAGTTCTTGGTGTTTTTCTCCTGCCTTTCTTTGTGTATAACAACATGCCTCTGCCTAATGCTGAAGACACTTTTTCCAGAAATTCATCTGCTATAGGTGACGATTCTCAAACAAACAGCGTTTCGGTTGTCTCAACACTACCACTGCTTTCTTAATGATTCCTGGTACTGGGGGTGATTTGGGAGATGGATATTAGGGCCAAGGGTGAGAAATGCTGAAATTCTGCCCTGTCAATGTTACGACAGCATTTCCAAAGAAAGCACTCTCACAAGGAACTCCAGCCCATGGGAAGACAGGGTGATCCTTTATTGCCATCTGGGCTTAGAACCCGCACCCAAGGCTGGGCCTTTTTGCAACCTCAGGCTGGAGCTCTCAGCTTAGGCTCAGGCTCCAACCAGGGTCTTTCCTTTCTCTTCCAAATCCCAGTCCTTAAAGGGACGGACCACAGCTACCAGCAGCATTCCCAGACCTCAAACCTACACTGGAGAAATGAGAGGAGGGCCAGAGGCTGGCAACTTCCAACAAAGAGAGGTGGCTCACGGGGCTTTGCCTTTTAAAGCATGGTGACCTTGCCTACATGTAAAATAGCCACTCATGGTCTTGGGATGTGACAAATTAGTCAGTGACCCTCCATTCAGGGAAGGGAACTGGGAGGCAGGAGGAGACTCAGAACTTGCCTCTCCCTTTTACAACCTTGCATCACTTTACGATACTTGGTGTGTGTGTGATCAGTTTCTCCCCAGGAATCGCAAGCCTCCTGAGAGCAAGAGCGCACATATGTCCTTTGGAGGTTTTGTTTTTTGGGTTTTGGTGTTTGTTATTTTTTTTGTTTGTTTTTTTGTTTTTTTTTTGTGTGTGTGTGAGACCGAATTTCGCTCTTCTTGCCCAGGCTAGAGTGCAGTGGCATAGCTCACTGTAACCTCCACCTCCTGGGTTCAAACAGTTCTCCTGCCTCAGACTCCCAAATAGCTGGGATTACAGGTGCCTGCCACCACGCCCAGCTGATTTTTTTTTTTTTTTTTTTAGTAGAGACGGGGTTTCACCATGTTGGCCAGGCTGGTCTCAAACTCCTAACCTCAGGTGATCCACCCACCTGGGCCTTCCAAAGTGCTAGGATTATAGGCGTGAGCCACCTCACCCAGCCTCCTTGGAGTGTTTGAATTCTCAGAAGCCACTTTGGCCTTCCTGATCTCAGCTCCCCTTCTTTGAGTCAACGTCTCATTTGGTAACATCCTGCTGCAGCAGCAGGATCCTGTGGCAGTTTTGCCTGGATGGTCTTGGGCTAAACAAGACTTCCTGAAAATAATTCAGAACACAGCCGCCCTCCTCATCAGGCTCCTGCTGGTAGGTGGAGCCCAAGCAAAGTTGTAAATCCTCTGGTTCCCATGAAACCCAGCACTGGTCATCTCCTGTTGCCTTCAACAAGCAAAAGAATACAAGATTTAATGAGCCAGTAATTTGAGATATCCTTGAACTTAAAAATCACAATAAAAACAAATGAAGACAAGAAAGCAAGCATCATTTCACCCAAAATGATCACAACCTGAATATAGTTAGCAGTTGGCAGAAAGATGGCTCATTTGTGGGGCAGAGATCCGCATTCAAGTTCTAGTTCTAGTTCATCTACTAATTAGCTATTTGATCTCAGGCAACTTGGTTCACTTGGACGTCCATCTCTTCATCTGTAAATGAGGAGGTGCAAAGTCTAAGGCCACTTTCATCCTCATAAATTTACTAAGTTTAGAAACACTTAAGACTTCTAGCTAAAAGTGTGATAAAACAATTGATTTGTGCATTTGTGCATTTATAAAAGTAAATTGGTCTTTAAGGTGCACAGTCTTGGCTATCAGGAGTAAAACAGTCCCTCCATCACTTTACTCAGATAACGTTAAAAATATTCAAAGTGTACAAGGGGCAATTTTGTGTGAATAATTTTGATTTAGTTTTCTTTTATAAATAGGAAAGTCAAGTGGTGGGAAACACTGGTAATGTGAAACTAAGATCAAGGCCAATAACAACATTATGATTCTGACTGTAACCTTAAGTCACCCACAAGCCACGTCAGTGCTCACTGGAGTACGGTATCTAAGAAGCACACATTTCACACAATGATGGAAATTCACACAAGTGTACACATATGAACTTCCGCATTTCTGCCCTTGTTAAGGTTATTTAACATAGTTAATCTATTCTATAATTCAGAGGAAGTTGCATTTGACAAATATACTTGTGCAACGTACGTCTGGAGAGGTTCGTTTGGAAGAGAGAGGGAAACGCCTTTCTATCTAAATATTACACCAACCCAGAATAAGTTATTATATTTTCTCCCAAAGAATGATAGGTTATCAAGTTTAATCCATAATAAAAGTATCCAGCTTCTATCAAAAACAGTTACCTGATTCAAAAAATATATATTTCATCCACTTTAAACATTGTCCAGGCAAATCATCGGTGGAAAGCGGGGTATGGTTAGGGGTCACCGACTTTCCCATGAAGCCGCTTTATTCTCAGCTGCCTTCTGCTGCCAGAGCCTTTGACAGCTGACATATTTCCATCATTGCTGCAGGGAGAAATCATGAAGTGCCATCCAAAGAGACTCGAGGAAGTGCTAAGTGACAGCAGGGAGAGAAAACATTGTCACACAGGCTCAGAGAGGCAACAGCTCTGCAGGAGTGGAGGAGTTCTAGCAACTTCTTCGCGTTTCAGTGGCACGCATGCAGCGAGTTAGAGGTATGGACTGTATTAGGAATTAAATTGTTCCCACCGCTGCTCTGCTCCTCTAGGCCACAATCACGTTGGAGGATTATTTTGAAATTTTACTTCCGCAGCAAGCTCTATCTGGGGAAGGCAAATGTGCAGAAGAGAGAGGCTTCATTCAAAATCTGCACAATCAGTAAGAAAAACAGAGAGCAGAATCTGAGACTAGCTCAGGGAAATGTGCAGTCAAAGAATATGAAAATAGAGGCTGGGTGAGATGGCTCATGCCTGCAATCCCAGAACTTCGGGAGGCCAGAGCAAGGGGAGCGCTTGGGGCTAGGAGATTGAGGCCAGCCTGGGCAACATAGTGAGACCCCATCTTTACCAAAAAGACAAAAATAAGCCTGGCGTGGTGACAAGCACCTGTAGTCCCAGCTACTCAGGAGGCTGAGGCAGGAGGATCATTTGAGCTCAGGAGTTTGAGGCTGCAGTGGGCTGTGATTATGTCACTGCACTCCAGCCTGGGTGACAGAGCAAAACTCTGTCTCTGAAGAAAAAAACAGAGAGTATGGAAATAGGGTAGGAAATATTTCATCTCTGATGAGATTTCAGGACAAATGACTGGAAAGTAACAAGAAGATTACAGTTTGGGTGAAAGGAGCCAGTGGAGGTGGCTGGGAGTTCCAGCATAGTCACCGTGTGACCCAAATGTCTCTTGAGAACTCCAATCCTAAAAAAACAAAGGCTGTAACAGACACATAGATCTCAAACTTTTAGAACAATGTAAAGCATAATATGGTGGGGAAAAACAGAAGAGCTTTATTAGACCTACCTGTGTTCAAATCTTTTTCCAAGCTTGTACAAACCCAAACAAGTCCTGAAAAGTCCCTGAGCTTCAGTTTCCTCACCTACAAAATGGTGGTGATCATCCTGCCTTTTAGGTCTGATGGGCATTGAAGATGATGCAACATGCAGGGCTTCGAGTTAGCTCTCAGGAAAGAGCAGTGATTATTATTTTATTGCAGAAACCACCAGGGGACGGTAAATGCTTAGTGAGGAAGGTGGTGTTTGCCTTGGCTGATGCTCTGTGGTGACGTGCACAAGACTCTGGGATTTGAGGGAGGCCACCTGACGCCTGGCAGACATCGAAACCACTCCCAAGGCCCATGTGTCTGGCAAACTCTTTCCCCCTCTCAGCAATGAAAATGGTATTGTTCCCTGGTCCAGCACAACCCGCAGCTATACATCAGTTTCCTGCAAGGTGAGTCATGGTAACGTGAGAGCGTGGGGCACACAGCCCATAACAGAAATTATGTCAACTGCATTTCCTTCTCCAAAACAGATTAGGAGTCTTGGTGGCACTGATCCATTCAAACTCACTCTTCATGCTGGATGTCACGCACACACTGATGGCCCTTGAGACGCAGAGCGAAGCCCAGGGAGCCACTGGCTTTGTCATTTGCACGACTGACCTCCTTGGCCCTTGGAGGAGGGACGTGGCCAGGGGCGCTGTTCTCTGAGGGATCTGTTGATTTTCTATCCAGTCAGGGACTGCTGTTCTAGGCTTTCTACCACTTAATCTCAGTTTAGTCTCTCAAGGATTTTTACTCTGTGGACGTCCCTGTGAAACTCGCCTTCATGGGAATCAGAGTTGCTGCATAGCGACAGATAGACAAGCCTCCCTGAAAAGCTGCCAGCCCAGGCTGGGGCTTTGATAGCAGAAGAGGAGGCTGGAAACCGAGAGCCTGGGAGCCAGGCTCCGCTCCCTCCACCATGACGGGCCTCTGTCCAATCTATGCGAATTTGAGAACAGCAGCCATTCAGCCAACCAGGAGTTTACGTCCAAATGAGTCTTCCCACGACCTCAATAGCATCCCCAGGCACAGTCCTGCAGCGGCACCATTCAGAGGCCGAGGGTCCTACACCCTGGGCTGAGAGTCCCCAGACACGGACTTTGCTTCCTGCTGCCGTCCTTCCTAGACCAGGCTCCAGCGGGGAGAGCTGTGCTGTTGTCCACGCTTGGGCCTCAGCTGGCCAACAGGAAACTGTCTGGTCTTAGAGGAATGCAGTCACAATAGGCCACCGCCTGACCAGCTTCTTCCCAGATGAGACTTTCAACAGCTATCTCTTGCAGCGGTGGCAGCTGCCCCCCTTTAAGGCTTTCATGTCACCTTCCCCTGTACCCCTGGCCTTCACAGACATGTCTTACCCAGGCAAGCCTTTCCAGGTCACCCCCAAACAAGCCCAACCCCTGGTCTGTTTCCCTGGACGCTTTCTCACGTCCCTCCTGTATCATCTGGCTCCTGCTAGACAACGTGTTCCTGGAGGGCAAGGTCTGAATCATGATTTTTCTGTGAGCCTTTACACGTGGCATAGTCCCCAAATTAAAATTTAAAATTTCTTTGTTAACTTTTTTTTTCGGAGACTGGATCTCACTCTGTCACCCAAGCTGATGTACAGTGGTGCCGTCGTAGTTCACTGTAGCCTCCAACTCCAGGGTTCAAGCAATCCTCCGACCTCAGCCTCCCAGGTAGCTGGGACTACAGGTGTAACCCATCACAACTGGCTGTAGGTATTTTAAGTTGCATTCTCAAAATAGCATAGAATATGGAGTGAACAGTTTTATATGCTGCTTTTGCATGATTTTTACCATGTAAAATTATATACTAAGCATTTTACATGTCATTAACAGTAAAACTATTTGGCAACTGACATCTTTGAATGACTACCTTTGTACAATTGTACAATCATTCCTATAAGAATATTTTTTCTCACAATTTCTAGCTTTGATGTAATGCTAAGAAAGGCCCTTTGTACCCAAAGGCTATAACTTATTTCTCTTAAAATTGTCCTAGTACTCCTATAGTTTTGTGTTTTCCATTAAAATCAGCCTTCAAAAGTGCTGGAATTACAGGCATGAGCCACTGTGCCTGGCCAAAATTTAAAATATATTAAGGATCTAATATGTAGTTGACATTCTACACGTTTCAAAGATGCCATTCTCATGATAATCATTTAAATTTCATCATCACCATTTTACAACTCCGCTTTTACGGAAGACCTAGAGCCATTAAGTAATTTGAGATTTTGGGGATAATAATCTAACTTTAAAAATATGATTATCCCATTGTTCCAAACCTAATTTTTGAGTAATTAATTCATCATTTTGTCACTAATTCTAAATAGGGCTATTATCATATGAAAATTTAAAAGTCAACTATGTTGCCCAGGCTGGTCTTGAGCTCCTGTACTCAAGCAATCCTCCCTCCTCAGTCTCCAAAACTGCTGGCATTACAGACATGAGCCAGTGAGCCTGGCCAAAATTTAAAATTTACTAAGCATCTAGTATTTAGTTGACATTCTACATATTTCAAAGATGCCATTGTTATGATGATCATTTAAATATCATCATCACCATTTTACAAAATCACTTTTAGGGAAAACCTAGAAGGAGTAAGAAACTTGTGCAAGGCCAGGCACCGTGGCTTACGCCAGTAATCTCAGCATGTTGGGAGGCTGAGGTGGCTGGATCAGCTGAGGTCAGGAGTTCAAGATCAGCCTGGCCAACATGGTGAAACCCCCTCTCTACCAAAAATGCAAAAATTAGCCTGACTTGGTGGCAGGTGCCTGTAATCCCAGCTACTGGAGAGACTGAGGCAGGAGAAACGCTTGAACCTGGGAGGTGGAGGTTGCAGTGAGCCGAGATCATGCCATTGCACTCCAACCTGGGCAACAAGAGGAAAACTTTCTCTCAAAAATAAATTTAAAAAAAAAAAAAAACTTGTACAAAATCACATTCGTGATCAACTGATTCCAGAGAAGGACGTTGCCATTAACAGCCTTAATTACATATAGTAGGTGCTCAGTAAGTGGCTAAGTTGAGAATTAGATGCAAAAATGCATTCAAACGTTATCTCCCTGCCATACACTCTGCATCTCATTTAATATAAATTTTCTCAATTTTAGGGAAATATGCAAAGGGACTGAAATGGCTAAGATATGGTTACATAATGACTTTTCAACAATGTCAGGTACAAGAAGGTTTTTCTTAATGCTGATGAACAGCTTTCTCTCTCACAGAGGAATAAACAAGTGGGAACAGTTGTTCACTGAAGCAGGAAAAAATTACTCTCAAAGAGCTTGACCACTGAAGTGAGAGGTGAGATTTTGGAGTCTCCAATTCAGGAGATTTTTGAAACAGAGAATGGAGAAACCAGCTGTCCTGAATGGATGAGTCATCCAGCAGGTCCTGGTGTCCGTGGGGCTTAAGCTGTGTGCTCATAAGCGGCCGCCTATGAGAGGCGTCCTTCATCCTTCGTCTTAGGTGTCCCCAGGCCTAGAGTAGCGGGCCTCTCCTTTGAAAACACTCGGGCTAACTGCAGAAATGCAATTTCACACTCAAGCACAGAAAATGCCTGGTGGCCATTAGGTTGGCTCCAGACAAAATTGAGAGGTAGTATTTCACATTTGTCTTGAATTGTTCATCTTCCCTTTTCTCCAAACCTGTTCCCATATCCTCCTTTTCTCACTCCTCCCTTTCTCTTCTCATTTTTTTGTTTGATCAAATTCTTCCCCACAAACAGTTTTTGCTCCTTCTGCATGCGTACTGTGCACACAATAACTGCCTTTGAAGTATCCACCCTCCAGAGCCCCTCTGGCCTTGTGGTTACACAAAACACAGATCCTGGTCCTGATGCAGGTAGGTGGGCATGACACCCTCCCCAACACCCACCAGCCTCATCTGTGACATGGGGTTCCTACCATGAACCCATCTCCATGGATGCTTTTAGTCCTTTTAAAGTTGGCTTCCGTGGGATGACAGCAGTGCCAGGGAACTGACCTCAGCACCACGTCCCACACGTGCAGCATCAAGCACCCTTGTTATACCCCAGGAAAATGAAAATACACACCTTTCTCTCTCATTGTTATTCATTTAATCTCTACTTTTATGAGTAGTGTCTTACATGAATCGGTAATCAAATTTATAAGAGAATATACAAAGACTTCATCAGAAGCTTTTATCTTGCACTGAGATCATAATTAAATACTGTCACAAAAATGAATAGTTTGAGACTGATCTGGTAACGACTGTGCTCACATCTTAAAGTGAGTTTATCTAATGATGAATGGTTACGTTTTTTAAAGCAGGGGAGATAAGAGGTGTGTCTGCTGCTACAAGCAGGCGCCAGGCTCCTAAGAGCGGGCCCATTTTTCCCCACCCATATCACTGTGGCACGTTCTAGAACTAATGCAGAGTGGATGCATTTCTTCAGATGGTGAGGGATCTTCCTGAAATAGCAATTGAAGTTAGCTATGAAAAGTCTCACTCTAACGTACACATGCATGGATCCAGTTATGAGAAACCACCACTGAGATTGTTCCTCTGGTTTCTTGTGTCTCTCTGTCTCTCGCCATGGAGCTTTGTAGACACAAATGACCTTAGGACTCAGCAATGAGCCAGATGGGCAGAAATACAAAGCCAGAAGCTGGGAGTTGTTAGGCTTCGCAATGATAAATCACTGTTCTACCCTCCCTGTTATGACTCTGAATTTGTAACATCTTTATACAGGCAAGTCCCAGCTAGGAGAAGTTTAATTATTAATAGCTGCTGCTAGATTCAATTTTTATAAGACTTGAATGCATGTATAAGTACTCTGTAGTCAATAAAGCGAATAAGGTAGTATCAGGATGAATGTGATGTAAAAGGACTTTATTATAGTTTAGAGAGAAAGGCATTCTTCATATTTAACCAAAGTCCACTGTCTGCTGTGAACTGAGTCTCTGAAAGCTCATCCTCCCAGCACAGCAACAACCCAACATGAAACAGAGTTAGAACAAGCATCTAGTGGCACAAGCGAAATGCAGACTTAGAGCAAAGCAAAGTACAGAATTTTAAGTACAGCAAAACTGGTAATCCCTTCCTGGGTCACAGCTATTGCCTGAATTGATGATACCAATTCTTTCAACCAAGTTTATCTGTACATCCCAATGTCTAAATGATGGTTTCTTGCTTTTTGATTATTAATGTGTTGCAAAACATTGCTATTGGAATCTTTGATATTATTTTCAGTGATATTGAGCCCTTCTGATTAAGCACTTTATATATTCTACTATTTCTGAAAACAAATTTTTTTCAATGGTCAGCATCATTTGATTTGAAAGTTCTACTTTGAAAATGAGAGGGAGAAAGTGATGACTTAGACTTATACAGCATTTCTAAATCTTGGGAATGAAATTAGTCAGCAACTTAACTTTAAAATGTTAGTTAAGTTGCTATTATTACATGTTCTCTTTGTTTGTTTACTATTCCCTTTTTTAAAAATGCTCCATTTTGTATCTCTACAATCAGTGACTAGCTGAAGACCTAGATAAAGGCAAAAATCCTGTCCATTCATCCATTTTTGCCTTCAAACAAACAAACATTGAACATTTACTATGTGCAGGACACTGTGCTAGACACTGGTGGTTTCATGAGCCAGGACAGGTCCCTATCCTGGGGGAGAGGGTGAGTAAGACACAAAAACAAAGGTCTCAAATAAATCATTGTATACATGGTCACAGAGGCATGTGGACAAGGTACCATAAGGGACCTGTGTTTATCAGTTTTGCATTGCTATAAAGGAACATCTGAGACTGAAATTTATGAAGAAAAGATTATTTGGCTCCCAGTTCTGCAGGTTGTGCAAGCACGACCAGACGTCAGCATCTGCTTGGCTTCTGGTAAGGTCTCAGAAAGCTTTTAGTTATGGTGGGAGGGAAGGTAGCCAGCATGTCACGTGTTGAGAAAGGGAGCAAGAAAGAGAAAGCAAGAGAGAGACGAGATGCCAGGCTCCTTTAAACAACCAACTCCTGAGTGAACAGAGCAAGAACTCACTCATTACCATGGGAAAGGCATCAAGCCATTCATGAAGGATTCACTCCCATGACCCAACACTTCCCACCAGGCCCCACTTTCAACACTGGGGATCACATTTCAACATGAGATTTGGAGGAGACAGACATTCAAACTATGTCAGGGACCGAAGGGAAGATAGCTAGCTCCATCCAGGGTATTCATGGAAACTTATCCCCGGAGGTAACCCACTGGATTGGCCCTGAGGTATAGGTAGGAGACCATTTGGCAGACAAAAGTGAGGTAAGTCCAACAGAAGGAGCCACATGAGGGCAGGCACAGAAGGCTGGAGGCCAGGGCATACACTTAGGGACTGAAAGGCATGCTCCAAAGTCTCCCGTGCAGTGCATTACAGACAAGCAGCAAGAAGTGAGGTGGGCAGAGTCAGCTACGTGGGCATGGCATGCGGTGACAGAGATTTGGCCTTAACCGTGAACATGGAGGAGAGATTTCCCTGCATTAATCATTGCATGATGATCTTGCTTTCTATTTAACTGAGAAAGCGAAGGTAATCAGAAGAGAACTTTCACATGCTCTCCTCACTTGTCTGCCCACCTATCTGCATCTGGATCACTATATCATGTCTTTCCTTCTATTTCAAAAAAGCAATTGGCCAAGACTCCAATTATCCAGAGGCAAGCAGCAGTGGGACAGCTCAGCCAGATGGGACCAGGGGATGAGACATGATGAGCAGCACCCCAGCAGAGGCAGCAAACGGGCTGTAAATGTGTGTATTTTAACACCTCCAGCTTCTGCCAAGAGGAGCTCCCTCTCATCCACCCAGAGCCTACCTGGGAGAATTAAAAGACAACATTTTTTTCCATATTCTTATAACTTTTATTACAGCACACTGTTATAATTGTTATATTTTATTACTAGTTATTGTTTTTAATTTCTTCCTGTGCTTAATTTATAAATAAAACTTTTTCATAGCTCTGTATATATAGGAAAAGAACACAACATGGCCAGCTCTCCATGTCTATGGGTTCCACATCTGCAAATTCAACCAACCTTGGATCAAAAATATTTTTTAAAAAAGTAAAAATAACCATACAACAATAAAAAATAATACAAATAAAAGCCAATATAATATAATAACTATGTACATAGCATTTACATCATATTAGGTATTATAAGTATATTAGTCTTTTCACACTGCTGATAAAGTCATACCTGAGACTGGGCAATTTATAAAGAAAAAGAGGTTTAATGGACTCACAGTTCCATGTGGCTGGGAGGGCTCACGGTCATGGCAGAAGGCAAAAGGCACATCTTACATGGCGGCAGACAAGACAGAATGACAGTCAAGCAAAGAGGGTTTCCCCTTTGTAAAACCATCAGATCTCATGGGACTTATTCACTACCACAAGAACAGTACAGGGGAAACCACCCCTGTGATTCAATTGTCTCCTACCGGGTCCCTCCCACAACATGTGGGAATTATGGGAGCAACAGTACAAGATGAGATTTGGGTAGGAACACAGCCAAACCATATCAATAAGTAATCTAGAGAAGACTGAAAGTATACAGGAGGTGTAGATTATATGCAAATATTAACTATTTTATATAGGGAACTTTTGAACACCTGTGGGTTTTGGTATCTGCCAGAGATGCTGGAACCAATCCCCTGCAGATACTAAGGGCAACAGTACACATAGGGTTCCATACTATCCAGGGTTTCAGGCATCTACTGTGGTCTTGAAACATACCCCCTGTAGATAAGAGGGGACTACTGTATTTAGATTGCTGCATACTTTAAGAAGCACAGTCTACCTCATCTTTCTCTTGGAGGGTCTATTTCCAATGAGGAAATTGAACAGAACGGATTGCATAGGAGTTCCCAAAACTACTTGTAGGAGCCTTTCACCTTTAAGACTCAAGCATACACATGTCAGCACCTAGATTTTGAACAGACTGAATATTTATCCAAAGGGATGAAGTTACCTAAGACAGGTTGCTGAATTGTAGACAAGGGAATAGTGCTATGAGCTGAATGTTTGTGTTCCCTTCCAAATCCATGTATGGAAACCTAATCATCTATGTGCTTGTATAGAAAGCAGGCCCACTGGGAGGTGACTCGATCATGAGGACAAAACCTTCATGAATGGAATAAGTGCCATTATCAAAGAGAACTAGTTAGCCTCTTCTGCCACATGAGGATACAGAAGGCGCTGTCTGTGAGGAAGGTGGCCTCACCAGACACTGAATCTACCAGTACCTTGATCTTGGACTTCCCAGACTCCAGAACTATGAGGAACAAATATCTATCATTTATTAGCTACTCAATTGATGGCATTTTGTCATAGCTGCCCAAACAGACTAAATCGAGCCATACTCACGTGCACTCTATGAAGGTTGACGGTAGTGTGCAAGGTGCATTAGAAGGGGTGAAAGCAGAAAGGAAGACAGCATCCCATCACGATGACTGGTATGGTTTGATTGTGTCCCCACCCGAATCTCATCTTGAATTCCCACATGTTGTGGGAGAAACCCAGTTGAAGGTAATTGAATGATGGGGGCAGGTCTTTCTTGTGCTGTTCTCATGATAGTGAATAAGTCTCATGAGATCTGATGGCTTTATAAGGCAGAGTTTCCCTGCACAAGCTCTCTCTCTCTTTGCCTGCTGCCATTCATGTAAGATGAGATTTGCTCCTCCTTGCTTTCCACCATGATTGTGAGGTTTTCCCCAGGCATGTGGAACTGTAAATCCAATTAAATCTCTTTCTTCTGTAAATTGGCCAGTCTTGGGTATGGATGAAAATATGAGCAGCATGAAAACAGACTAGTACAGTAAATTGGTACCAGAAGAGTGGGGCACTGCTGAAAAGATACCTGAAAATGTGGAAGTGACTTTGAAACTAGGGAACAGGCAAAGGTTGGAACAATTTGGAGGGCTCAGAAGAAGATGGGAAAATGTGGGAAGGTTTGGAACTCCCTAGAGACTTGTTAAGTGACTTTGACCAAAATGCTGATAATGATATGGATAATAAAATTCAGTCCAAAGTGGTCTCAGATGGAGATGAGGAACTCGTTGGGAACTGGTGCAAGGGTGACTATTGTTATGCTTCAGCAAAGAGACTGGCAACATTTTGCCCCTGCCTAGATATTTGTGGAACTCTGAATTTGAGAGAGATGATTTAGGGTATGTGGTGAAAGAAATTTCTAAGCAGCAAAGCATTCAAGAGGTGACCTGGGTGCTGTTAAAGGCATTCGGTTTTAAAAGGGAAACAGAGCATAAAAGTGCAGCAAATTTGTAGCCTGACCATGCAATAGAACAGAAAATCTCATTTTCTGAGGAGAAATTCAAGAAAACTGCAAAAATTTTTATAAGTATTGAGAAGCCAAATGTTAATCCCCAAGACAAAGTAGGAAAATGTCTCCAGGGCATGTCAGAGGTGCCCGGGGCAGCCCCTCCCATCACAGCCCTGAGGCCTAGGAGGAAAAAGTGGTTTCATAGGCTGGGCCCGGGGTCCCCATCCTGTGTGCAGCCTAGGGACTTGGTATCCTTTGTGCCAGCTGCTGCAGCTCTGGCTGAAAAGGGCCAGCATAGAGCTCAGGCTGTGGCATCAGAAGACGCAAGCTTTAAGCCTTGGCAGCTTGCATGTGGTGTTGAGCCTTCAGCTGCAGGGAGTCAAGAATTGAGATTTTGAAACCTCCACCTAGATTTCAGATAGGTGAGCAGAAAAAAAATGAGGAGAGCAGGTGGAAGTTCTCTTCTGATCACCTTTGCTTTCTCTGTTAGATAGGAAGGAAGGAAGATCATCAACTGAATGAAGAAGGTGCAAGAGGGCAGAAAGGACAGTGAGTCCTGGCAAGGGCCAGGAGCACTGAGTGGACCATAGAGATGGAGCCTGGCTGCCACGTGCACTCAAGTCCCCCTGGAAGCTCAGGGTCATGAAAGAGACTTAGAGTAGTAAGCCTGGGCATGTGATTTTCTCTGGACACAGTTAGTTAAGGGGTGCAGGCAGGTCAAAGCATCATTGCGGACAGGGCAGTGAAGGAAGTGAGTGACAGAGGAAGAAGGCTGCAGTTGGAGCCCAGGATGTTTGCAATGGAAATACAGACTTTGTAGCTATTCCAGGATGTGACTGTGGAATGGGGAACTGAAGTGGTGTCTAGAATGAGATCTTTGGAGAATAGGTCAGGGAATAGAGAGACCAGCTTATGTACAGTACATGGGTATTTAAGTCACCAAGAGTTAAGGCAATGGTCATATTGAAAAAACCAACAGTGAGCAGGGGAAGGGCCCTAGGGTTGTAGATGACTATAACAGTGACTGGTCAGTCTAACATGCAATTCAAATGCAGGGATTCCAGAAGAGGAGGGGAGCAAAGTAAGAGTCTCTGCGGAAGTGGCCATGCAGAGAACATGGCGGGTCCCCACCCACCCAGAGGCTCAATACTGGGAGGAATACAGGTGATAAGATGCTGTTTTTGGAGAAGGCAGCAGGGAAATGAAGCATTAACCTAGGTAGCAAGAAACTTGGTATTTGAGACATTTCTTCTCTTTTTAATTCATACCTAATAGTTGTGTGTGTATTGGGAGTACACGTGCTATTTTGATACCTGTATACAATGTGTGATGATTAAATCGGAGTAACTGGGATCTCCATCACCTCAAACGTTTATCTGTTCTTTGTGTTGGAAACATTATTCTTCTTCTCTTCCCTCTCTTATTCTTCTCTTATTCACTATGCATATTTGTAAAAATATAAAAAAGAGTGATGATATTGAGGCTAAAGATAAAATGTGTTCAACGTTGGCTTTATGGGGGAAGGACATCATCCTAGCTCATAGAAAACATGAGTCTGTTAATACTGAACTGTGCCTACTGTGTTTGGCTGGAGAGGCAGGAAATCCAGTGTGACAGCTCTGAGCACTCCATGACCAGTTACTTTGGTCTTTGTCCTGAGGAAATATAATAGGCAGCTTGCAACAGTGCACCATTGTTCACATTACATGAGTGGGAAGATTAAGCTCTTAATTAACAGGGAATGGGTAATTGATCATTGATAAATGCATGCAAGTAGTCATGATTACACATGGGGCCATGAAATTGATCATTGTCTTTTTCTCCGGAAATGATCATCATTGCTTATGAGTAACTTTATAATGAACACTGAGCTCCACCAAATCACTAATCACCTGGGAATGAGAGTTGTGATTCGGTAGAGTGCAGGGTTTTCCCATTGTGGGAGTCTTCCCACTCTTCATATCAGCCCCTTTGAGAGGAAGATTTCCAGATTTAAAACACCCAGAAGAAAAAGGAGCAATAGAGGGAAAAAATAACAAAAAGAAAACCAATGTTTTTAAACAAAAGTGATTTGAATTCAACACCCAAGGAAACCTGGTAGCAAAGTGACCTTAAAGATAATAACTTAAAATCACAATATTAAACCTTGTTCCCAGCCCTACTCCCACTGGCACCATCTTTGTGGGGGGGGGGGGGAAAGAAAGGATGGGAAGGAAAGGAAGTAATTACAGGTATAAAGACAGAATAACAGCCAACAAGATTTAAAATTCACCTCCATTTCCTGGCTGTAATGGTCTCAAGTTGAAGATTAACTTTATCCATGTTCTTCATGTTACTGTTTTTCAAAAAACCTTCTTGCTTAGCTATGTTCAGGCAAAGAAAGAAACAATGGGGTTCTTTCAAGTCACGGCATCTGTGGTATGTCTTCAGCAGAAAAGTTCCTCTCCTGTCAAACCTGCTGTTACCCTGGTGCTAAGAGCATCTATATAAATAAACATGAATGGATGCAAGCATGTAGCTGTATTTTGCAAACACAAACAGTACTTCCTAGTAATGTCATAGCGTGAACTGCAAAAATGAAAGGTTCACCAGGAGAATCTTCACGAAGAGGTTCTATAAATTGTCAGCACCGGACGTGATAGTTAACACACAGAGCCTTGATCAGCCGTTGTGCAAATGTTTATTCAGAGAGATTTGGAAGGGGAATTATGATGTATTCCTCCCACTGCACTTGCCTGTTTGGTCAGGCAGCAGTTAGCTCAGATTGTATGAGAAACTCAAGAGCTGTTTCAGATGACTCTGACCTGCCGAACTAGAACTTGGGCTGACTGCGCACAGCACGTTCACCATGCACAATAGGGGTCCATGCAGGTGGACTCACTCAGCACACCAGACCTCAGGCAATCAAGATTTGTGGAGCAGAAGCCGGAAAGTGATTTTTCACTTAACTGCAATGCAATGACAAAAGCGTGTGTGCTTCATCAAAACTTCACTCACCGTAACATTTATTTGAATGTCTCCCAAAGTAATTAAAAAATTAGTTTTTATTGAGAAGAGTATGTGAACTATTGTGCAATGTATATTTGCACTATTCATATTGTGCAAAATGAAACACCCCTGCAAATAAGAATCAGTCTGCCTTGACACCCCAAGTTCCACCTCACCTGATTGGCATCACAGGAAGTTAAAACAAAGGCTGACTTTCTTTGTCTCCCCTTTCTGCAAACACACAAGCATTCTTCATTCATACAAATACTGACCCAGTTAGGACTATGTAATCGTTTCTCACAGGGTTTGTTCAAGCATGCTTTTTTTTTTTTTTTTTTTTTTTTTTTTTTTTTTTTTTTTTTGACAGTGTCTTGCTCTGTCACTCAGGCTGGAGTGCAGTGGCATGATCATGGCTCACTGCAGCCTCAACCTCCTAGGCTCAAGTAATGCTCCCACCTCAGCTTCCTGAGTAGCTAGGACTACAGGTGTGTGCCACCACACCTGGATAATTTTTTAAGTTTTTTGTAGACAGGGATCTTGCTATGTTGCCCAGGATTGTCTCAAACTCCTGGCTTCAAGTGACCCTCTCTTCTCAGCCTTCCAAAGTGCAGGGATTGCAGGCATAAGTCACAGTGCCTGACCGAAGCAAACATTTTAATAGAGGAAACATTTGGTTTTGTGTTTCCTCTACCTCTCTTTTTTTGCTCTCCTTCATTTTGTCACACCCTCTTCATCTCTCAAAGCTCTCCTAATGCCTCCTCCCAACGAACAGGGACTTCCACAGGTCTGCCCCACCTGGCAGGACCCATGCTTACCAGTTATCTGGTTCTTTCTCCCAGCTCCAGAGTCCATGGGTCTCATTTTGGAAACAAATTCATATCTACCTATTAATAATCAATAATTTTTCATAACATTACCTCTTTCATATAATGTATTTGCACCAAAATTTGACTTCGAGCCAAAGAATTAAAACTCCAAATCCCTGTCCCCAATTCAATCTTTCTTCTCCCAGGACAGATGAAGAATCTCCTATCACTAACCCAGGAGAACACTTATGAGTTGTGAGCTCCAAAGAAAAATCTAAAGCAGCCAGGCACATTTCATGAGCCCCGTGCAGTGGATTCATGGCTCCTGCCTTCACTGATGCCAACTGAACTATAATAGAATAAAGAGTCACACCATCGTCTTCATCAGATTTGTTAATTTTGTAGGAAGTAGCCACCCCAAGCCTCCCCAAAACAGATTCTCATATTCTCTAACCCTAGAATGGAGGCTTAGAGGATTAGAAGTTCAGAACAATTCCAGAGAGTTTGGTTTTTTAATGCTTATGAGGATAACTTGAATGGAAAACTATTAAGTAGTGTTATAGAGGAATCTGATCAAGGTGGTTCTGCGTAGAATTAAGGAGATGTTGTAAGATGGAGCCCAGGTGGAAGTCAAAATGAGACACCCACCAGAGGGCATTCCCTGGAGGACTTCCAATACTAGAAACAGGAGGTTGAGAAGTTTGTCCAGAACATGTGCTGGGATGGCCAGGGAAATAGTGTTCTCTTTTCTCTAGGAATATGAGTTGCAAGCAAAATGCAAAGCAACCCCACAAAAAAGAAACTATACTTCTAAAGTTCATGACAAGGCAATGCCCTGAAAATGAGCTTTCATTAATGTGTTAAACTGAATGTTCAATGGATACTAAAATTGAATAATGGGAGGTGTCTTAGTCCATTCCAGCTGCTATAGCTAAATACCTTAGACTGGGCAATACATAACAGAAATTTATTGTTCACAGTTCTGGAGGCTGGGAAGTCCAAGATCAAGGCACCAGCAGATTCTGTGTTTGACACGGGTTCCTTGCTTCATAGATGGCACCTCCTTGCTATGTCCTCACATGCCAGAAGGGGCAAACAGGTTTCCTAAAGCTTCTCTTATAAAGGCATTGATCCCATTCATGAGAGTGGAACCCTTATGACCTAATCCCCTCCCAAAATGCACCTCTTAATACTATTGCATGGAAGACCAGGCAATGTATTAATTTTGGGAGGGCATAAATTTTTAGCTCATAGCAGGGAGTACGATTCTTCTTTCTTACTAATTTTCACTGCAGAAGATGGACCTCCACTGGCTGACACTCCTCACTTCTCTGTAAGTCTTTGCTCACTTGGTTCCTATGAAAAATGGTACATTTAACTGATGGTGAAATCTGAGGTAGAGTTTCGGGAGGATTGGTACCAGTTCTTCTTTGTAGGTTTGGTAGAATTTGGCATAAACTCATCTGCTCTTGGGCTTTTTGTTGTTACTGGGAGACTTTTTATTGATTCAAGCTCACTATTTGTTACTGGTCTCTTCAGGATTTCTATTTCTTCCTGGTTTAATGTTGGGAAGTTGTATGTTTCCAGGAATTTATCCATTTCCTCTATGTTTTCTAGTTTGTGGGCATATTGTTGTTTCTAGTAGTCTCTGATGATCTGTTGCATTTCTGTGGTAACATTTGTAATATCTCCTTTTGAATTTCTGCTTATGTTTATTTGGACATTTTCTTTTCATAGTCAAGCTAGGAATCCATCAATTTTCTTCATCTGTTTCATTTTGTTCCTCATTTGTATTGTTCTTTTTTCTCAATTTCATTGAGTTCTCCTCCTATCTTTGAAGTAAATAATTCCATATGCATGACTCTTTGTCTTAGGGAAAAAGCTGTGCTCAGAGAGCCGGTGTTCTCTGTGACCAGTGCTGTGAGTTGCACTAAGTCTCACAGTTGTGAGGTGAATTGTGTCCCTGCCCCACCATCCAATAGACATATTGAAGTCCAAATCCCAGTGAGAGATGAAGCCAGCTGGACTTCCTGGGTCAAGTGGGGACTTGGAGAACTTTTCTGTCTTACAAGAGGATTGTAAAATGCATCAATCAGCACTCTGTAGTTAGGATTGTAAAATGCACCAATCGGCGTTCTGTGGCTAGCTAGAGGTTTGTAAAATGGACCAATCAGCACTCTGTAAAATGAACCAATCAGCACTCTGTAAAATGGACCAACTAGCACTTTGTAAAATGGACCAACCAGCAGGACGTGGTCAGGGTCAAATAAGGGAGTAAAAGCTTGTCACCTCAGCCAGCAGCAGTAACCTGCTTGGGTCTCCTTCCATGCTGTGGAATCTTTGTTCTTTTGCTTTCCACAAAAAACCTTGCTGTTGCTCAGTCTTTGGGTCCACACCACCTTTAAGAGCTGTAACACTTACTGCGAAGGTCTGTGGTTTCATTCCTGAAGTCAGTGAGACCATGAACCCACCAGAAGGAACACACTCGGGACATACCTGGACCTCAAAATGTGACCTTATTTGTAAATAGAGTCTTTGTAGATGAAATTGTTAAGGTGAAGTCATAAGTGCAGGCTCTAAATCCAACATGAATAGTGTTGTTATAAGAAGAAAATTTGGCCAGCCACAGTGACTCACAGCTGTAATCCCAGCACTTTGGGAGGCTGAGGTGGGCAGATCACCTGAAGTCAAGAGTTAGAGACCAGCCTGGCCAACATGGTGAAACCCCATTGCTACTAAAAATAGAAAAATTAACCAGGCATGTTGATGCATGCCTGTAATCTCAGCTACTCAGGAGGCTGAGGCAGGTGAAATGCTTGAACCTGGGAGGTGGAAGTTGCAGTGAGCCGAGATCATGTCACTGCACTCCAGCCTGGGTGACAGAGCAAGACTCCATCGCAAAAAAGAAGAAGGAGAAGAAGAAAAAAAAAAACTGGACACACACCAAGATAAACAGGGAGAAGGCCATGAAAGTGCCGAAGTGGAGATCTAAGTGATGCAGCCACAAGCCAAGGATTGACAGCTCCACCAAAAGCTAGGAAGAGATAAGGAAGGACTCCCACTTATGGGGTTTGGAGGGGAAGAAGACCCTACCAACACCTTAACTTGTACTTCTAGCCTTCAGAACTATGAGACAACAAATTCCTATTGCTTCAAGCCATCTAATTTGTGGTACTTTATTATGGCACCTGTAGTAAACCAGTACACCCACGCCCACACGTGGCCTCCCTGATCCCTGAGACACAACAATATTGAAACTGGGCCAGTGAAGAACCTTATATTGGCTTCTAAGTGTTCAAGTAAAAGGAAGAGTTGCACGTGTCTCACTTTAAATCAAAAGCTAGAAGTGATTAAGCTTGGTGGGGAAGGCCAGCGCTGTGCTGCCTGGTAGTGGAGAGGGGCCTGCCTCTGGGCTCAGTATTCACAAGCACGCTTGGCTGTCAGCCCTAAGGCCACATTCTCCAACTTTGCTCTTTTTAACTTGATATTTTGCCCCATCTGTCTCTCCTAGTTTAAATTTTCAAATTCTTTAGATCCCCAGCAGAGTTGAGAATGGCATTTATGGGGAGCCCTTCAAAAACACCAACCTCACACAGCTAAATAAGGTATACCACACAACCCTCTACACTGGGGGCAATCTCTTAGGAGACAAAAATTATCTTTCCAAGTACGTATTTCTTGTCCTATAACTTCCTTCGGTATTCCATATGTTTTTCTAACAATATAGCTAAATGGAAAGTTGTTGAAAGAAATAAAGTTAATAAAATCAAAAAGTTGTTGAAATAAAGAATGTTGACCACAACTGTCATACTATGATATAAATCCTAATTTTTAGGTTAAACATAGTACTATAATTGCCTTAGGATAGAAAGAACTGGGAGTTTTAAAATGAGAGGCCAATGTTCAGTGCACTGTGGCAACCACAGAGAGGAGAACAACCCTAGACAGACAGCTGCCACTCCGGCAACTTAGCGTAACATCCGCATTTGGAGACGAGGAGGTGGGGTCCCAAAAGCAGCAAAGTGCAGAGCTCATTTTCCATTTCGAAGTCCAGATATTTTTCCAGGATTCCAAATTGTTATCATGAAAGTGCTTCACTCACTGCCAAGGAAAGCATTTCCATTTGACACGGTGCATGTCTTATTTGCAAAGGTATGCTTCCCCGATCTTGCTGCAGCCTTGGGAGATGAAAAGTGCGCAGCTCGGGCTCCTGATTGGGCCAAAGCTTCGGGACAGAATCAGGGACATTTACCAGGAACAAACAGCCCAGCTTATACACTGGCCACAGTGAAGGTAATCAGTGGGGAAATGAGAGTCCATTGCATTCTGCTGATTTTTAAGTTGACCTCCACTCGTTCTTCAGAGGCATCTTCTTTCACAAACTGGGTTATACCATAGTTCATTGCTTTGCTTACAGGAGCCTCTTGCATCTCCTCGTCTCTGATCCTGGAAACAAGTTCTCCAGCCTTTTACATCTGGCCACAGACTGGGTGAAGTGTGAGCAGCTGGAGGACAATTCTATTATCTCCAGAAGCTGCTCCTCTACCCACAGAATGATTCTGAAGCCTCTAGGGAGGCATAGCAAATGCACTTCCCTACTCCTCTATTTCCATCATAAATCACAACGGGCGGCACCACATGCACGCTATACTTCACTTTCAGAGCTCCATAGAGTTCCAAGTCAGCTAAGGGCATATCTTCTGTGTTGTGCATACTTTATTTATTTATTCTCATTTTATTTTATTTGAGACAGAGTCTCACTCTGTCATCGAGGCTGGAGTACAGTGGCATGATCTCAGCTCACTGCAGCCTCCACCTCTCAGGTTCAAGCGATTCTCCTGCCTCAGCCTCCCAAGTAGCTGGGATTACAGGCGTACGCCACCATACCCAGCTAATTTTTGTATTTTTAGTAGAGACGGGGTTTCACTACTAAAACCTGTTGGCCAGGCTGGTCTTGGTCTACTGACCTCAGGTGATCCACCCTCCTCAGCCTCCCAAAGTGCTGGGATTACAGGCATGAGCCACCGTGCCTGGCCCATAATTTAGCTTTTAAAAGTAGATACACTTCCAAGAAAACAATTGTTTGCTCAGCTACAAGCATGCCTCGTTTTATTGTGTGTTTCTTATTGCTCTTTGCAGATGGCACGCTCTTTACAAATTGAAGGTTTGGGGCAACCCTGCATCAAGCAAGCATCTTGACATCATTTTTCCAACAGCACGTGCTCACTTAGTGCCTGTGGGTCACATTTTGATAATTCTCACAATTTCAGACTTTTTCATTATTATAATATCTATTATGGTGACCTATGGTTAGTGGTTATTGCACATTACTACTGTAATTGTTTTGCCTATGTAAGGCAACAAACTTAACCTGTAAATGTTGTATGCATGTCTTTGGTTTTGCTGACCAGCCATTCTCCCATCTCTCCCTCTCCTCAGGCCTCCCTCTTATGTGAGATGCAAGAATATTGAAAGTAGGCCAATGAATAACTCTACAATGGCCTCTGAGTGTTCAAGGGAAAGGAAGAGTCACACATCTCTCACTTGAAATCAAAAGCTAGAAATGATGAAGCTTAGCGAGGAAGGCATGTTGAAAGCTGAGACAGGCTGAAAGCCAGGCAGGCCTCTTGCACCAGCCAAACAGTGAATGTAAAGGAAAAGTTCTCAAAGGAAATTAAAAGTGCTACTCCAGTGCACACAGGAATGATAAGAAAGTGAAACAGGCTTGTTGCTGATAGGGAGAAAGTGTGAGTGGTCTGGATAGATCAAACCAGCCATGACATTCCCTTAAGCCAAAGCTTAATCCAGAGCAAGACCCTAACTCTCTTCAACTCTATGAAGGCTGAGAGAGGTGAGAAAGTTACAGAAGAAAAGTGTGGAGCCAAATTGGTTCATAAGATTGAGAGAAAGAAGTTGTCTCCACGACATAAAAGTGCAAGGTTCTGAAGCACCAAGTGTTGATGGAGAAGCTGCAGCAAGTTATCCAGAAGATGCAGCTAAGATCATTGATAAAGGTGGCTACACTAAACAACAGATTTTCAATGTAAACAAAACAGCTTTCTATTATTGCAAGAACATACCATCTAGATCTTTCTTAGCTAGAAGGGTGAAGTCAATGACAGATTTCATAGCTTCAGAGGGTTTTGAGGCTGACTCAAAGTTAAGTGAAGGGTTAATGCAGCTGGTGACATTAAGTTAAAGCCAATACTCATTTACCATTCCAAAAATCCTAGGGCCATTAAGAACGATGCTAAATCTACTCTGTCTGTGCTCTAGAAATGGAACAACAAAGCCCGGATGATGGCACGTCTGTTTACAGCATGGTTTACTGAATATTTTAAGCCCACTGCTGAAACTTGCTCAGAAAAAAATATATTCTGTTCAAAATATTACTGCATGTTGACAATGCAACTGGTCACCCGAGAGCTCAAGAGGTGCACAAGGAGATTGTACAAGGAGATGAATGTTGTTTTCTTGCCTGCTAACACAGCATCCATGCTGCAGCCCATGGATCAAGGAGTCATTTCAACTCTCAAGTCTTATTATTTAAGAAACACATTTCATAAGGCTGTAACTGCCATAGACAGTGATTCCTCTGGAGGATCTGGGCAAAGTAAATTGAAAACTTTCTGGGAAGGATTCACCATTCTAAATGCCATTAAAAACATTCACAACTCGTGAGAGGAGGTCAAAATACCAACATTAACAGGAATTTGGAAGAAGTTGATTCCAACCTTCGTGGATGACTGAGGGATTCAAGACTTCAGTGAAGGAAGTCACTGCAGATGTGGTGGAAATAGTAATAGAACTAGAATGAGAAGTGGAGCCTGAAGATGTGACTCAATTGCTTCAATTTCATGATACAAATCTAATTGAATTGAGCAAAGAAAGTAGCTTCTTGAGACGGAATCTACTCCCGGTGGAGATGCTGCGAACACTGTGGAAATGACAACAAATTACTGAGAATATTCCATGAACTTGGTCAGTAAAGCAACAGCAGGGTTTGAGAGGCTTGCCTCCAATTTTGGAAGTTCTACTGTGGGGAAAATGCTATCCAACAGCATTGCATGCTACAGATGAATCTTTCCTGAAAGAGTTCATCAATGCAGCAAACTTCGTTGTTTTACCTTAAGAAATTTTCACAAACACCCCAACCTTCAGCAGCCACCACCCTGATCAATCAATAGACATCAGTGAGGTAACACACTCTACCAGCAAAAAGATTACAACTTGCTGAAGGCTGATGATTAGCGGCATTTTTTAGCAATAAAATATTTTTAATTAAGGTATGTCCATGTTTTTACACATTAATGCTACTGCAGTTGTACAGTGTAGTATAAACATAACTATGATGTGCACTGGGAAATCTGCATAACTGTCTTTGTTGCAATATTTGCTTTATTGCAGTGGTCTGGAACTAAACCTACAATATCTTTGAGGTATGCCTGTATTTGGGAATAGTTTTCCCTACAAAGGGAAAAAATGTATCTGTAATTAAAGTTAAAAATGCATATAGCATTATTCTCTCTGCTCCCATCATTCTCTAAAATCAGCAGAGACCTGGGAGAGCCAAATGCTTCTTACAACAAGCACATGACCAGAACCCCTTAATTGTCAGCTGGTTCCATATAGAGCTCATAGTAGTCAATAGTTTGTCTTCAAGCGGATCTTAGCTGAGAGGGAGCACAGACTTTGAATTCAGACACTTCTAGGTTTGAATCCAGCCTCTACTCATTGTGAACTGCTTGATGAGATATTTAACCTTTCTGATTTTCAAACTTTTTATCTCTAAAATGCAAATAGTAATATGTTTTTCCAGGAAATTATTGTGAAATTAAATAGCATGTGTGCAATGTACCTACCCTCTGTAAGTGATTCTGCCAAATGTAACATTTATTTGCTCAATCAAGAACGGAGACTGGGTGCTGTGGCCCACACCTGTAATCCCAGCACTTTGGGATGCCAAGGTGGAAGGATCACTTGAGGCCAGGAGTTCAAGACCAGCTTGAGCAAAATAGCAAAACCCCATCTCTACAAAAAATTACAAAATTAGCCAGGCATGGTAGTACGCCTGGAGGTTGAAGTGGGAGGATCACTTGAGCCCAGGAGTTTGAGGCTGCAGAAAGCTATGATCTTGCCACTGCACTCCAGCCTAAGCAAAATAGCATGACCTCATCTCTTATTAAAAAAAAAAAAAAAAAAAAAAGAATGATGATGATGATGATAGTAAATGCTTATGTGGCATTTAAAACATGTCAGGCACTGTTCTAAACTCTCAATATTGATTCACTTAATCTGCACATGGACCTACAAAGTGTTCTACAGATAATGAAATCAAGACCCAGGGAGGTTAAGTAACCTGTCCAAGGTCACACAGCAAGTAAACAGTTGAGCCAGGACTCCGTTCCAGACAATCGCTCTTCAGTCCATGTTCCTAATCATTACTCTGGGTTGCCTCTTGCTGCATAGTGATAATTACAGTGGTCCTGACTCCCAATTTTCCCTTCTAAAGGCAGCTCTTTAATCTCCCTTTTCCTGTTGCCTTGAAAAGGTGCTGCTGAAATTTCCCACACGTCTGGCGATCACTGGTTTTTCTCCAAGGCTCTGAATGGTCTCTCTTGCCTTTCTCTCCCCCTCATAGGGCACCCCCACCTCCTTCTCCATGCTCCAGCCATGCGGGCCTCCTTTCAGTTCCTCATGCTCACCATACTTCCTCTTGTGCATGGAGCACTCTTTGCTCCCCATTTCTCCCAGAATGCCCTTCAAATCTCAACCCAACTGTTATCTCCCCCCGGGAAGCCTTGCAGGACCTCCCTGATCAGGTGGTTTTCCCCATATGCATGGCTCCAAGGACTTTCCCACTCAGCTTCTGCCTGTAGAGTGGGGACTCTGTGGCCCTTTTTGCTCACCCTGTGCCCATAGAGCCTGGTCTAGTGTCACACACATTAGGAGCTCGAAAAATATTTGCAAAACGAACGAGTGAACTTTGCTCTGTGTTTGGAAGTGGCTGGCGGTGTCGTCTTCCCACAGCTTCTCTTAACTCACTTCTGCTGCTCCCCACAGGCTTGGGAAAATCTTCAGGAAGTCTTTGCAGATACAGAAAATGTCCCTCTATTGGAGTAGAGGACTCAGGGATCACCTTTCTTTCATCATTCAAAATATAACTCGAAATATTATTCATTGGGAAATGCAAATGAAAACAATAATGAAATATTGCTACACACCTATTAAAATGGCCAAAATCCAAAAGACTGACAACATCAAATACTGGCCAGGTTGTGGAGCAACATGAACTCTCATTCACTGCAGGTGGGAGTGCAAAATGGCACAGCCACTTTGGAAGGCAGTTTGGCAGTTTCCTACAAAACTAAACATAATTGACTGGGCACGGTGGTTCATGCCTGTAATCCCAGCACTTTGGGAGGCTGAGGCAGTGGATCACCTGAGGTCAGGAGTCTGAGACCAACCTGGCCAACATGGTGAAACCCTGTCTCTACTAAAAATACAAAAATTAGCCAGGTGTGGTGGTGCACACCTGTAATCCTCGCTACTTGGGAGGCTGAGGTAGGAGAATCACTTGAGCCTGGGAGGTGGAGGTTGCAGTGAGCCGAGGTCGCACCACTGCACTCCATCTTAAAACAGAGACAGAGTGAGACTCCATCTTAAAAAAACCACAATGAGATACCATCTCACATCAGTTAGAATGGAAATCATTAAAAAGTCAGGAAACAACAGGTGCTGGAGAGGATGTGGAGAAACAGGAACACTTTTACACTGTTGGTGGGACTATAAACTAGTTCAACCATTGTGGAAGACAGTGTGGTGATTCCTCAAGGATCTAGAACTAGAAATACCATTTGAACCAGCCATCCCATTACTGGGTATATACCCAAAGGATTGTAAATCATGCTGCTATAAAGACACATGCACGCATATCTTTACTGCGGCACTACTCACAATAGCAAAGACTGGGAACCAACCCAAATGTCCATCAATGATAGAGTGGATTAAGAAAATGTGGCACATATACACCATGGAATACTATGCAGCCATAAAAATTGATGTATTCACGTCTTTTGTAGAGACATGGATTAAGCTGGAAACCATCATTCTCAGCAAACTATCACAAGGACAGAAAACCAAACACCGCATGTTCTCACTCATAGGTGGGAATTGAACAATGAGAACTCTTGGACACAGGTTGGGGAACATCACACACTGGGGCCTGCCATGGGTGGGGGGAGGGGAGAGGGATAGCAGGAGATATACCTAATGTAAATGACGAGTTAATGGGTGCAGCACACCAACATGGCACATGTATACCTATGTAACAAACCTGCACGTTGTGCACAGGTACCCTAGAACTTAAAGTGTAATAAAAAAACAAACAAACAACAACAAAAAAAACTAAACATACCTTTAACATACAATCTGACAATCACAATCTTTGCTATTTACCTAAAAGAGTTGAAAACATGTCCACACCAAAAATTCATATAGATGTTTACAGTAGCTTTTTTCATAATTGCTAAAGCTTGGAAACAACCAAGATGGAATATCATTCAGTGCTAGAAAGACACCAGTGCTTAGTCCATGCAAAGACATGGAGGAAATTTAAATGCATATCACTAAGAAAAAGAAGCCAATATGAAAAGGCTACCTACTGTAAGATTC
This sequence comes from Macaca thibetana thibetana, assembly GCF_024542745.1. NCBI lineage: Eukaryota > Metazoa > Chordata > Mammalia > Primates > Cercopithecidae > Macaca > Macaca thibetana. The sequence continues at coordinate 35,557,029 of NC_065586.1, read as the reverse complement.
CAACCATATGACGTTTTGAATATGGCAAAACTATGAGGACAGTGAAAAGAGTAGTGGTTGCCAGGGGTTGGAGGTGGGATGGTACAAACAACAGTTAGAACACAGAGAATTTTCAGAGCAATGAAAGTACTCTGTATGATACTATCATGATAGATACATGTCATTAGACAAATGTAGTAAACGTGCCCAAACTCATAGCATGCACAACACCAAGAGTGAGCCCTAATGTCAACCATGGACTTTGGTGATAATGATGTGTCAGTGTGGATTCATCCGTTGTAACAAATACACCCCTTGGTGGGTGACATTGTTAATTGGGGAGGCTGTGCAGGTGTAGAGGGAGGAGATAGATGGAATATCTCTGTACCTTCCTCTGAATTTTGCTATGAACCTAAAACTGCACTAAAAAAATGAAGCCTCAAAAAATACTATTAGTTGCAACCTTAAAAGCATGATAAGGATATTGAAAAGGCAATAGAGTACACACATGAGGCTGTATCCACGGTTACCTGTGACTGCACTGTAATCAACAAATCCTTGCCCAACGCTCAATAACAATTGTTCTGATTCAAAATGAGTGGAATATTTGCAAATCCTTTACAAGAGAGTTCCTTGCAGGGTCTTCGTTTCCCCCAACTTGCAACAGAACACTTGGATTTCAAATCTTCTGAGTACGGTTTAGCTTGTGGCAGCCAGCGGCTTTCCATTTTGGTGCAATTTGTCCTATGCATGGTGAGAAAGAGATGGAATTCCAGTGAAGGAAGTGACGGGAACTCTTTGCCTTCCTGTATTTACTGTTCTCTTAACTTGGGCATCTTCAACTCAAAATACTTGGCAAGCAGTTTTTTTCTTAAGAGGTATTTTTTATTTTATTTTACTCTTTGAGACTCATATTCCTGACCATGGTGAGTACTCTTTTATTCAATCACAGAGAATGTGGCATACAAATATTTTAACATTTTAATTAATTGCATTTTCATTATGCTTGTCCTGAGGCTTCCTGGGCTGAGTAAAATGTATTAAATCTCAAAGAGAAAAACCAAGACTGCAATTAGCTCCTAAGTGGGATCGGTTTCAGTTTTAGATGGAAGAAGCAGGCCGGGCGCGGTGGCTCACGCCTGTAATCCCAGCACTTTGGGAGGCCGAGGCGGGCGGATCACAAGGTCAGGAGATCGAGACCACGGTGGAACCCCGTCTCTACTAAAAATACAAAAAATTAGCCGGGCGCGGTTGTGGGCGCCTGTAGTCCCAGCTACTCGGGAGGCTGAGGCAGGAGAATGGCGTGAACCCGGGAGGCGGAGCTTGCAGTGAGCCGAGATCGCGCCACTGCACTCCAGCCTGGGCGACAGAGCGAGACTCCGTCTCAAAAAAAAAAAAAAAAAAAAAAAAAAAAGATGGAAGAAGCATTTTAATGTGACCTTAGTGGCACAGATAGTCTCTGGAGGGCTTATTCTAATGACTGTCCAGGCTCCTGGCCCCAAATTAGCAATATCTCCCCAACACACACACACACACACACACACACATGCGCACACTTAATGCCTATTATTACTCCACTATTTCTTTAGCTCTTGAAGGCTTCCTGGCCTTTTAAAATACCACTCCAAAGTATTAAGCCTTATCAGTTCATAGCTTTGTTATCAGCCAACACCTTAGTTGACAACCAGCTGAGAGTGAAAGCGTGCCAGGAATGTGACCTGGATAGGTGCTGGGCCTGGGGGAGGGGAGGGGATTTGTCTGGGGGAGAAGAAAAAGGCTGTGGAGGAAAGGGAGAGTCTAGTGACAGCCTGGGACAGCAGGATGCTGGCCTTGCTGCCAATAGGCATGTTTCGCTCAATGCTAGAGTTCAGCTTCCCAGACAGAAATGCCCCTGTCCAGGGAGCTAAGGAGCTGAAGGAGCCAGAAAGGGCTCCACTCCCCTCATCCCTTCTTCATTCTCTGCTCAGCCTGCAACAGAGCTAAGGGGGTTCCGCAGACCCTGCTGCAGTCACCAGACACATGTCTCCTCCCACTTCTCAGAGGATGAAATCAGCCTCATCCATATTGACCATGCAGTTCTTCTATATTACCAGCACAAGCTAGCTAACAGTGCTGGAATATTTACGGCATCTCAAACAGCATTCTGAATGCTTTGTGCCCGTCTTCTGATTGAATCCTCACTGCAGCTATGTAAGTAGATGACGGACTACAGTTGACCCTTTAAGAACATGGGTTTGCACTGCAGGTGATCACTTACATGTAGATTTTCTTCCGCCTCTGCCACCAGAGACAGCAAGACAATCCCCTCCTCTTCCTCGTGCTCAGCCTACTCAAAGTGAAGATGATGAGGATGAAGACCCTTATGGTGACCGCTTCCACTTCATGAAGAGTAAATACATTTTCTCTTCCTTATGGTTTTCTTAATAACATTTTCTATTCTCTAGCTTACTTTAAGAAAACAGTAGGCCAGGTGCTGTGACTCACGCCTGTAATCCCAGCACTTTGGGAGGCCAAGGCGGGTGGATCACGAGGTCAGGAGATCGAGACCATCCTGGCTAACACAGTGAAACCCCATCTCTACTAAAAATACAAAAAATTAGCTGGGCATGGTGGTGGGTGCCTGTAGTCCCAGCTAGTGGGGAGGCTGAGGCAGGAGAATGGCATGAACCCAGAAGAAGGAGTTTGCAGTTAGCCAAGATTGCGCCACTGCACTCCAGCCTAGGAGACAGAGCAAGACTCCAACTGAAACAAAAAAAAAAGAATACTGTGTAAAATACATATGTTATACAAATGTGTGTTAATTGACTATTTATGTAATGGGTAAGGTTCTGGTCAACAGTAGACCATTAGTAGTTAAGTTTTTGGGCAGTCAAAAGTTATACAAGAATTTTCAACTGTGAAGGGGGTCAGTGCCTCTAACCCTCACATTGTTCAAGGTTTAACTGTTTGTGATTCACCATCATCTACAAATTAGAACTGAGGTTTAAAAAAAAAGTAAAGCAACTTGGCCAAGAGCGCATAGCTAGTATACAGGAGAAATACTATTAAACAGGATTCAAACTCAGGTTTGTCTAACTCCAGAGCCTGGAATTTTAGCCACTATACCTTTTAACTTCTTTATGTTTATAAAGTGCTTTTTAAAAGCTAGTATTTTACTTGCTGTCAAAAAATTCTGGGAAATACAGAGGCTGTGCATGTTCTGTTTTTCCATTCTAGACATTTAAAAGTGAGGACAGAAACTTAGTGGCCCTGGGTCCTCAGTCAATTACAGAGCATGGACAGAAACACCCCCTAGGTCCCATCCACGACTTCCTGGAGGAAGAACATATCTTATCTCCTTCAGTAATACAAGTCATATTTTCATTTGTTTGCTGATTTTAGCATTTGTTCTATATAGTTGTCTCTCAATATCTGAAAGGGGTTGGCTCCAGGGCTTTCTGCAGATACTGAAACACAAAGATGTTCAAGTCCCAGATATAAAATTGTGTGGTATTTGCATATAACATTCACATATCCTTTGACATGCTTGAAATCATCTCTAGATTACTTATAATACCTAATATAATACAAATGCTATGTAAACTATTATTATACTGTATTATTTAGGGAATAATGACAAGCCATAAAAGTCTATATATGTTCAATACAGACCTAGTCATCCTTTTTTAAAAAATATTTTTGATCCACATTGGTTGCATCTTCAGATGTGGGACCCACAGATCCCAAAGGCCCACTGTATCTACCACCGAGAATACGTCTTTGACAGAGGTAAACGTAGCAAAACTTGATCTGTTCAATCCATTCGTGGACCCAGCTGTGTGTTTCTGGATACCATTAAGGTAAAACTTATGACATTAGGAAGCTCTAATGAGAGTGAATGGCATCCGCCATGATTATTCTAAGTGTTCCCTAAGGCCTCCCTCAAGCTCAGGACAGTCCCCTGAAGAAGCAGAGCAGAGGGGCCACAAAGTGACTGCCAGCGAAGAAATTTTCACAACCAACCCCAGCTTTTTATTGACTTAAAGGAAAATAGACTCAAGAGAGAAATTCCAGTGAAACTCCAGGTAAGTCAAAGGTTTGTTTTTGTTTCTACAGATTAGTTCTCACACATTTCCTGTTACTAGACTTAATTTTGGTAATGTGTAATTATAACCACAAACCTACCATTAAGCAATGAGTATTTAAAGTCTATTTCCTGATGAACTCAAGAAAGGGCAGAGGTTAATTGGGCCATGCCTAGTTAAAATGTCATAAACATAAAGATATAGCTTCTCACCTTCACATAGGGCCTTGCGACATTATCAGAACCAGGGACGGTTCCACAGTGTAGCAAAAGGTAGACACGTGAATGTCTTAGTTTCAGAGAAACCCGTCTCATGTGCCTTAACTATGCTACACTAAATAAACGACTCAAACTTCCTGAAATCTTAAGAAAACACAAAAGGCCCTTAGTCTTAGAGTCTGGGCCTCACCAATATGACCTTACATCCCTGCCCTTGCTACAAAGAACAGAAGCAACTGAAATTTATACTCATCATCAATTACACAGAATCAGATCTGTCACCAGGCTCCAGAGCTGAATTTTCCTAGGGAAAATGAATAGCATATATTAACCAAAAGTCTAAAGGGGATTTAGAAGAGGGGGAGAGGGAATTCCAGAAAAGAGTTACAAAAGGGCCTGTGTGTAACCACAGATATGCACTGAAAAGTGAGTTCCAAATCACTTAGCTTTGCTGCCTGGAAATTCAATCAATGCATCCAAAGAATAAAAAAATTACATATATAACAGTTTTTCCGAAACACAATTATGGATTTCCATTTAGAATTTCAGTGAAAAAATGACGAGGATGATCATCGGTAGCAGAAATAAAATGAAGAGAACAGCTCAATGCCTAGGTATTTTCTTTCCAAGATTTTCTGTCTTGAATTAGCAAAACAGATTGGCAAATGCTGAAAGAGTCATGTGAAAGTTGCACTAGAATCCACATCATAATAGGCAAATCACTGCTGGGATAGGGTATTTACAAATAATTTTCAAGGAGGGTAAGCCAGGACAACCACTACACAGACTTCAAATCATATTCCTCTTTTTAATTAATTGCCTAAATGATTTATTTCAACTTTTATTAAAACGAAGAAACAAACTTGTCCCGAAAGCACTGAGCTGCTGAGGACTTTGAAACCTTTCTAGAATCAGCTCAGCATATTTCTGGAACCCACATTCCTGGGACAAGAGAAGAATGTGTCAACAGAAAAGACTTGTGAACTAATTTCTCACAGGGACCAGCTAAGAAATGTCTTTATCAGAAGACACCCATAGCTGAAGGAAGATTTTTATGTTGCTGGCACATTCTCTGACTACTCATTCAGAGCTTTGGAGACAGTCTTTCCAATAGAATATCTTACTTTACTTACTGAAAGAGAGTCTGATATTTTAAATTATTTGAATCATCTAGTCTAAAAAGAAATTCCATTTTAACTGAAGAAGTTCAAGAATGCTACGAGGAGGGGGAAAGTAGTGGTGGTTTCCATATTTCAGAAGATAAACCGAAAGATATAGAACAAAATTTTTCTGGATTTGTATCTTCACATATTTTTACTCTAAGAATATAAATCTCAGACTGGGAAAGGCAGTATAGTGCTTAAAATGTTGCCCTGGTGTCTCAAATGCAAGAGTGAGTTCTACGAAGGAATATATTCAGCCAGATTCTCTTAGTAAGTGAAAGACTGAGAAAGGTCACTTCAGGAGGCCACAGCCACAGTCCTTGACACTTTCTGAAAAAGCATTGGGTTTTGGTTATGCACAAACTGAGAAAGATCAGATTGCCCAGGCCATCTGAACTCTCAAGATTATCCCACGATGAACACGTATCCTGCTATGCAACTTCCTTCAAAGAAAAGAAAAAAGATTTCCCTCCCTGATAGAATACATTTAAATAGAAATTTATTAAAATAAACAAGCAAAAAAAAACACAGAATATATCCTTTAGGATAAGCCAAAAAACAGACCAGACACAGTGACTCACACCTGTAATCTCAGCACTTTGGGATGCCAAGGCAGGTGGATCACTGAGGCCAGTTCAAGACCAGCCGCTTGGCCAACATGGTGACACCAAAAATACAAAATTACAGAACCCTACTAAAAATAGTAAAAATACAAAAATTAGCCAGGTATGGTGGCATGCAACTGTAGTCCCAGCTACTCTGGAGGTCAAGGCATGAGAATCACTTGAACATGTGAGGCAAAGGTTGCAGTGAGCCAAAATCACGCCACTGCACTCCAGCCTGGGCTACACAGCGAGACTCTATATCAAAAAAAAAAAAAAAAAAAAACAAAACCTGAAAAACAGAATGCAAAAATGCATCTTTAAAAAAGAACAAATATATACTGAAAAATAAAATAGGCAAGAAGAAAATATGCCAAAACTTTATCAGTAATTGCCCCAGGAATGGGCAATTTTTCCTGGACACTTTTTTCAAACTCCCGAATTTCCATACAGTGAGTAAGTATTACTTCAAAAGCCATTTAAAAAGCACAAAATAGGAAACAAAACCAAGAACTTCTAGTGAAGATGGCACTGTAAGGCTGTGATTTGTCAAACTCCTCTGCTCCATAGATATGCCAATCACACATACAATTTTTAAAAAGAGAAAATTACTCCCAAAGAATAAAAGATTAGTAATGATAATATATAAAGAACCCCAGATAATAGGAAAACAGTTGAAGAATGCAAACAGGAAATTCACAAAAAGATACCCAAACTGTGTCATCACGAGGTCATTGGAAATTAAAAGATGCCATTCCATATCCATAATACTGGAAAAACTTTGAAGTATGAAAATTCCAGGTATTGGCAAGGATGTGGGGAAATGGAAGCTCCCATGATGCCAATGGTTGCATCAGTTGATATACCACTTTGGAGACAGTTTGGTAACATCTAGTAAAGTGTCCATAGGCGTGCTCTATAACCTGTGAACACTGTTACAAAGTGTGCCTTTACCATGTGGACACAAGAAGCATGGCGCTAGAATTTTTATTGCAGCATTGCTTGAAATATTGACCAGCTGGGAACAATCTGCAGTTCTGTCAATGGAGAAAAGGATCAAGGAAACCGCAGGATCTCATACAATAGAACCACTTTCAAAAAATTAAAATAAACAAGATATAGCTTTAGGAATACGGATAAATGTTGAAAACATTGATTTGAATAAGAAAAGCAAGTTAGAGAATAATGTGCTGCATATAGCATTCTGGAACTTTTGTGTTCCAGAACTGCAGTGAACCAAGATGGTGTCACTGCACTCCAGCCTGGGCAACAGAGTGAGACTCTACCTCAAAAAAAAAAAAAAAAGGATAAACAAAAAATACGCAGCGCATTACCATTTGTAATGCATTTTTAAAACACATAAAATAACACTGCTTCTTAAATAAATGCCAACTTCATAATCACTGAAGAAAAAAAACTTTACATTTTATTGCTAAAAAAAAAAAAAAAAACACTTTACACACCTTAAGCAAAATACAGGGTTTTTATATCTGACTATTGGGCACATGAGAGTATATCCTATTATGACCTATATTTTTCAAAATGCTTGATCTATTTCATGATTTTAAAAATTAAGTATCCACAGGATTTATCAATCAAGAGCCACTGTTGATTTTAGCCAGAGTAAACTGTGGGAGTGGCAGGGGAGAGTCTGTATTTGAGGGGGAGGTGGGTGTGGGAGGCGAGGGGGCAACGAGTGACCCCTGCGCTTCTGATGAGAGCCGACCTCAAGGCTGACAGGGAGGACAGAAGGTCCCGAGAGGGCGGCGAGCGACAGGCGTGGCGTCCAGGCTGCACGGTGGGAAGACGGAGGTGTGGAGAAGCTGCTGGAAACAGAGGCAGAACTGCTGAGCGCCCTGGGAGGTCCTGGGGTGAGGCTGAGACAGCGGTGGGAGGGCAGGCGGCGGGGGTCACGCGGAGAAGCCTGGCGCTGACTGGCCCAGAGGAAGCCCAGGCTGAGTGAAAGAGGCTGGGCCCGGCAGGGTCAGGGCGAGGGAGGAAATTACCTGGAAGTCACCAGGACTGAGCCAGGACCTACAGGCAGCAAGGACGCAGAGGGAACAGGGCTGTGAGCTGAAATGCCCAGCACCTGAAGGCACTGATGGAGGGGACACGGAGGGGGACACGGATTACCTTCCTGAAGAAGACTGTCTCACATTCCTTTTGCCAAAAAAAAAAAAGTCATTTAGGAAAAACAAACATCATTAGCAGGGGTGGCTTCGCCGTGGTTTAGATTCCTCATTCCCAGGCCCTGGGAGAAGGCCTGGCAGTCCATTCACAAGGGCACACTTTTTTTGTGATTTCAACTCTTGTTTTAGATACAGGGTGTACATGTGCGAGTTTGTTATGTGGGAATACTGCGTGATCCGAGGTTTGGAGTACGGATCCCATCACGCAGGTATTGAGCATAGTACCCAATAGGCAGTTTTTATTATTATTATTATTATTTATTTGAGATGGAGTATCGCTCTGTCGCCCCAGCTGGAGTGCAACAGCGTGATCGCAGCTATCTGCAACCTCCGTCCCCAGGTTGAAGCAGTTCTCCTGCCTCAGTCTCCCGAGTAGCTGGGCTTGCAGGCATGTGCCACCATGCCTGGCTAATTTTTCCATTTTTTTAGTAGAGTTGGGGTTTCACTACTTTTAAGTGAGTCAGGTGATTTAAGTGAGTCAGGTGACCATCATTTACTGAGGCCATTTCCATTTTCTGTTGAAGAATGTGCAGAACTAGGTGGTTTCCTATTATTTCTGAGATTTGCAGCCACTTTCTGCCTTTCTGTGTGATGAAATTAATTTCCCCACATTGGCCAGTTTGGTCAGGTTGGTCAGTTTCGTCCCAAACTCCTGACCTTAAGTGATCCACCTGCCTCAGCCTCCCAAAGTGCTGGCATTACAGATATGAGGCACTGTGCCCGGCCCCAACAGGCAGTTTTTAAACCCACCATCCCCTTCCTCCACCCTCTAGGAGTCCACGGTGTCTACTGCTCCCATCTTTGTGTCCATCTGTGCTCAATGCTTAGCTCCTGCAGGTAAGTAAGAACATGTGGTATTTAATTTTCTGTTCCTGCATTAATTTGCTTAGGATTTGGCCCTCTAGCTCCATCTGTGTTACTGCAAAGGATACGATTTCATCCTTTTTTGTGGCCACATAGTATTCCGTGGTGTATATGTGCCACATTTTCTTCATGCAACCTACCATTGCTGGGCACCTGGGATGGTTCCATGTCTTTGCTATTGTGACTAGCACAGCAATGAACATACAAGAGACTACATGTTTTCTGTGTAACTTGCAGAGGTAGGTATTTTAACCACAGTCCATTGAGACTCATGTCTCTTTGCACCCCAGCTTCTCCGCTGTTACCTTTACCACAGTGTCAGGCAGAGATGTGGGGCTAGTTTTGGATGCTGGTTAAAGAGATAAATTGAAGGTACTTTTAATTTAGATCTAGAGGGACATATTTATATAGTTTGCACCACTTCTGTGGATAGGTATTACTAGCCATCCAAGGTAGGAATGGCTTCCAGGAATAATCCTGCCCACCCCGCCAACTCACTTGCCATCCTGACACAGGTCAGCGCCGGAAGTTTCATTGTTAGGAGAACGAGTCCCATGTTTTTCAGTGATAGGAGAAAGTGTTTGAAACAAATAGAAGTGGAAGCTAGTCTGTGGAAAATCCTTCAACCATCTAACAAGTACAATAAAAATCAAGGAAATACCAGGGAAAAGTATTTTAGCAGCATATTATGGATTAGTCTAAAAGGACATTGTTGTCTATGGTCATGTCTGTGGAATTTCTAAGTTTGTGATGCAATGTGATTTTTTTTCATCCTAAACAAACATTCAGCCCTGTGCAGTGGTGAGCACCTGTAATCCCATCTACCCACGTGACTGAGGTGAGAGAATGCTTGAGCCCAGGAATTCCAGGCTGCAGAGTGCGATAATTGTGCCTGTAAATAGAGAGACCCAGCCAGGGCAGCATAGAGAGGCCCCATCACTATAAAAATAATTAATAAATAAATGTTCAATTTCCTACCTAACTTTATATTCACAATTTAAAGAGGGTCCTTCAAAGTCATTTAAGCTTCTGGCCCCCCCAAAATTTGGATCCATTTTTGGTAATTAAAAGTTGGATTCAAAGCAATAATAAAGAGTAATAAAGAATTAAGTGTGCTTCTCCATCTTAAATTCACAAGATTTTGCCTTTTCCCCAAAGAAATACATAAGATTTAGCCAAACATCATTTATTTTATTAAAATTTATGTAATCACTGTTTTTTTAATGTAATCCGAAGACCAGGGAATGAGACCAAAATTTTGAATGTAGCAATTCTTGCCAAGTTTAATGACCTCTTAATGGTATGAGAGTTTCCATGATTTTATATTTCTAATTGCTTTTTTATTATTGTTGAACAAAACTCTTCAAAACAACAAAAAGTACCACTAATGATAGTCATAACCTTTTTTAAAAAAAATGAAGATACTGGAATTCTACTCATTATATAATGACTCAAACAATTAATTCCATAGAGCACTCTGTCATTTGAAAACAATCCAAAAGTGGTAGTCACCAGGATCCCACAGAGTCCACCTAGCCTATCCATGGGGAAATTAATTCCATCCACACAGAAAAGGAGAAAGTGGCTGCAAACCCCAGAAATAATGGGAAACCACCCAGCCCTGCACATTCTTCAGCAGAAAATGGGAATGGCCTCAGTAAATGATGGGCGCCTGACTCGTGCAAACATTCTTTTACTTAATACTATGTTTTTAAATGACCTGGCCAATCCAACTGGAAACTTGTATTAAAATGTTCCATTTGACAATACCTTCAGACGATTAACTAGGTGGGTGCAAAGGTAATTGCGGTTTGGGGCTGATCATTTTGTCTTTCCAGTAGACATCCCCTTCAGATTTTAAAGGGACCTTTTGAGACAGATTGGCCTTTCTTCTTAAAATGTCTTTAATTCTGGCAAGGTGCAGTGGCTCACGCCTGTAATTCCAACACTTCGGGAGGCCAAGACGGGCAGATCATGAGGTCAGGAGTTCGAGACAAGCCTGACCAACATGGTCTCTACTAAAAATACAAAAATTAGCCAGGCATGGTGGCGGGTGCCTGTAGTCCCAGCTACTCAGGAGGCTGAGGCAGGAGAATCACTTGAACCTGGGAGGTGGAGGTTCCAGTGAGCCCAGATCATGCCACCACACTCCAACCTGGACGAGACTCCATCTCAAAAAGAAAAGAAAAAAAAAAAGTCTTTAATTCTGTTTTGTTTCTTGGGAGGAAGTAATGACTTGCCCACTCAATAAAGGTGTGCACTGTTGTGTTCATTCTCAAATTCTCGGGTGCCTTCCTGGAAAGCACATTGAAACATGAAGCTCATCAGAGCCTTGCCTAAGACCTGCCATCCATGCTATGCCCTCAGGGCTCTCGGTGAAGCTCCCCTGGCTGCCACAGATGGAATTGGAGTACCACCCAACAAAATCTGCTCCAAGGCAGGGAGGATTTGCTGGACAGAATGCTTCTCACTGCTGTCTACCACCCATTGATATTTGAGGATTGAGATGACTCTTTTGTCAGAATTTACTAATGACTGGGAGAATGTTTATCAAATGGGTTTTTGTTTTCTCTGGGCTCACCTGCCTGTTTCTTTTTGCTTTCTTCCTTTTTTTCAATACAGAGATAAAAGCAGATTTTATCTGCTTTCAATAGAGATTTTGATTTCAACAGAGATTTCAATACAGAAATCAGTCACTCCGATTTCTCCAAATTATGAGCCCTGTGCTTTCCAAAAATGGTCCACTTGTGGGACAATGCACCACCTCACCCAGGATATTTGACAGGGAGCAAAAAGGTGGCAAGATCTCAGGGCTGGATGGGGCCTAAGTGGCTATTCATTCCTGTGCTTTTGCCCGGGAAGAATGGGATTTGCTGTGGACCAGCTGACAGCCATGAACTCCAAGGCCTCTCATTGCCAGTTTTTTGGTGTTTTCATGATACAAGGCTATGCTTGCAAGTTAATAGAAAAATTAAAATTATATGGTTTAAAGGAAAAACTTACTTCTACTTTTTTTGACTTGTGTGCCCTTTAAGACATAGATAATCTAATTTCACCTCTCCATTCTGGCCCTAGAGTATCTTTCATTCTCACCTCCCACCTCTTCCCCTCTATATATACCCTGTGCAGCTGGCTCACTCATTACCCTAGTCTATCCTGGGCATTTTCTGGTCTTTAGGCTTTCGCTCAAGCTGAGAATTCTCCCTTAATACCTTCCCTTCTCCTCTATAGACCAGGCAAACCCTGCTAACCCCTCCAAATGTTACCTCAATTCCTGCCCCCCAAGTCCTGCAGTGGTCCCAAAGGTGTGCAGAGACCTGTTCCCCTGAGTGTCTCTTGGCACGATTCCTTTAACACTGGATCTGTAACACCATGGAGAAAGCTTCCCCTGCCACTTTCAGCCATTCTTACCACTCATCCTCTTATTATTTTGCATATATATATGTCTTAATTTCTCAACTACGTTGGAAAACTCTTAAAGGCAGAGCTCTTTTTGACATAAATTATCTGTACTCCCCAGAAAAAATATTTGGTACAATTCTTTATAACAGGTACTCAATAAATATTCATAAACGCAATCTAATTTGTAGGATGGGCAGATGGATGATAAGTAAACAAATGCACACCCATGTGTAAATCATTGAGTTTAGGTCTGTAAATTTGAAAACAATGTTGTTATCTGCAGTGTATCCAAACAGAATTCTACTTATCTAGTTTTTCCCACCCCAGTGCTGACTCTAGAGATCAGGTATATTGCACTCACTCATTATATGTATATTTAGCTGTATCTTGAGGGATTCTTTGACTCAGAATGTTATGGATTTGTTGAGAATGGCTGAACACATGGCCTACAAGGAGAATCCTGACCATTTGCTGGACACACTTTTGTAGAATGACCTCTAAGGAAAATGCAGTTGTTCTGATAAGAATCCCTGTTCCTCCTGACCAAGCCACTGCTGATAATCTGGTAACCCCAGCCAAACCAAGGATGTCATTCTGTCTGTCTGGATCTTCTGAAGGCCTCACATTTCTCTCCTGCCGCATCTCTCGTATGGGGTCATTTCCTCTAAGGACCACCGTAATTGAGTGTGTCTTTGTTCATGCACTAAACTTAAGAAGAGAGGTAAATACTAAATCCTCACCAACTTTACCAACTACAGAAGATTCCAGAAAGGCAGATCAAAGCTGACTGTGGCTGGCCGAGATCACAGGTGCCTCTCCATGCTGACTGGCCTGGGTCTGTGATCTTCTTCATGATTGCTGTCTCTCCATGGATCAGATTTCTCTCCTGTGTGGGAACCATGGGAAAAAGACCTGAACACAAAACCTCAAAATGCTTGAATTAAATTTTCTCTTTTGTTGTGAAAACTTGATGAAAATGTCAAAGAAAACCAAATCTCCCTGGACTGTGTAGGAGTGTTTTCCTATCCAAAGAGTCACTTAAAGACATTTTTAAAGATTCCAAGGTAAACGATCTCCATGAGAAAGTCAAGATCAGTTCAAATTATGAATGAAAAGTCTCCAAATAGGTCTTTTGTAATATCAGAAATACACGCTTCGTTAAATGAAAAATGAAAAAAGTTACCTCTTCGTGAGTACATCAAAATTGCCACCTTCTCATCTCCTCATATTGATCATGGACCACATTTTAAGGGCCTATTCAAATATCTAGGTGCATATCTTTTGTGGTTCCCAACACTCTTCACCTAGGTGATGGTTATTTGTAGCAACACATTTCTCTACTGGGTGTTCCTTGAGGACCGTATGTTTCACATTTGTCTGTGCGTCTCACGTAGTGACCAGTACTGAGCTTTTGCATTATAGATACTCAATAAATATTGCTTATATAGAGAAGTGAATCAATGCTTTCTTATATTTGGCAAGGCCAAAAATTTTGGTGTCAGAAGTAGGATGCCCAGGTCCAATAATCACCAACAGTGTCACTGTCTAATTCTTACAAAGGAGAGTCGCACATCTAAACAACTTATGCATGCTCAAAATGTGCCAGACCCCAACAGCAGGCTAAGGACACACAACCAATGAGTCCACCTCTACTGCAGAGAAGGGCGTTCTGTAGCAACCTTCATCTATTCACTTAGACATGCGATCAGCCAATAATTTGCTGGGAACATGAAAAAATGTCAGGCACTGTGCAAGATACTAAATACATAATACGGAGGTAAGTAAAGCATAGACTTTGTCTTCAAGAAGCTCACAGTCTATTGGAAAAGAGAGACATGCTGAAAATAAATATAATTCAAGTGACAGATCAAAAAAAGACCAAGTACTAAGGGTTTCCAATAAAGGGAGCATAAAAATGGAGTTTTTCTTCATTTTTTAGAGAAGAAAGAACAGGCTTTGAAGAAGAGATGGTGTTTGAGCAATATTTTCTACAAGTGAAAGTGTGCCCGAATGAAAAGCAAGGAAATAATAGTTAGGACAAGAAAATACCCAATGTGTGCTTGCAGGAAGTTTAGAGTGAAAATGACAGTATGAGGAAGAAGATCCAACTATTGTGGCTAAATATATTGAGCAGGACAGAGGGGCAAAGGCTAAAGATGAAGCTACAAGAAATAAGTCAGGGCCAGATTACGACAAACACATGACAGCAACATTCAAAAGTTTGGAAGCTGCCAAAAAAAATCATTGAAGTGCAAGAAAAACTCAATGAAAGGAAGAAAAGATATGAAAATAATAAACAGGAGGGAAAGATATCAAAAAGAGGCAGCCTATGCGCATCAGCGATGTTTCTTTGATTGCTTAAGTTTCCGAGAACCAGCTCTGATTCTTAAGTCCAGAGGGAAGCTACTGGCAGGAGCCAGGGAGCTCACTGCATCATCCAAGCAAGGCTAGAGATCCAGGCTGGGACGGAGCAGAATGCTTGCCCGGGTCAGGGGAGCAGGGACTACTCAACTGTCTCATCCAGACACAATCGTGGAAGCAAATGAACTCCAGCCATAGTCAGACTTTTTATCACTCTGCAGGAAATTCAAATTCCAGGAATGTAAGCGTGAAGACTCACATTCCTTAGTGAGGAGAGGGCAGGACTCCCAGATAACCAGTCCCAACAGAATGCACCCAAGGAGGGAAATGCAATTCCCCAAAAAGAAATCAAGCTGGGGTCAATGACGGGCAGCCAAAAACTCAAAGATGAAGACAGAAAGTTCACTGCAACAAGCAATACTGCAGAAGGGAAAACCAGCACAGAAAGAGAAGAAATCATCAGAGTTGAGAAAATCTTTCTCCCTAGACTGGAGAAAGCCCTGAACCTGGACATCCGTAGTTCACAACAAGTAGCTTGGAATATTAATGAAAAGAGTGCAATACCCAGGTATATCCCAGCAAAATGTTCCTGGTGCCTCAGATCTTGCTCTGCACAAGGGGAGAAATGAAGGCATCTGTTAATTCCTGTTCACTTAGAGAGATGGATGGGGAGGGAGGGAGCCATGCCCACAATTTGAGCTGAACTTAAGTGAAGAGAAATGAAAGCTCCCCTGCCCATTCTTGAGGTATATAATGTTCATGACTGGAGCAGACTGATGTTGAATTGGAAAGGCACAGTGGTAGGCACCACTTGTATGAAAAAGGCATGATCTGGAGTCAGGAGGGTGACAAGGGGACCCTGACAACAGCTTTCAATAACAATGTGAAACACTGTCTTCACCAGGAGCAGAGAAACCCTGAACATGTTGCCTTTAGGAAAACAGTTCTCTGAGTTGATTTTAAGAGATTCTCTCTCTGCAAATTATCATCTGTTTTTGGGAAGGTTGAATGTGTGTTGCCCGAGACTTTCCCACAGACCATCAGGCCCCAGGAAGATGGAGGAAGCACATCTTCACCCCAACGCTGATAGGGACCTGGGAAGGAGCTCATCCATGGCGTGCACAGTACACCCTGCACTATTTCACTTGACTCAGAAGCCAGAACCCACCAGAGTCTACTATGCCCAAGCTCTGCTTACTAGCTGGACCACATACACCATGCTTTGGGAAATGTGAAGCTGTGAATTAGTGGGACCTCCAAAATGTCCTGGGGAAATGGGCTACACTGTAAAAATTCACCTATCTGGACCCCTAAGATTTGTTTAGTATATGCACATTGTACCTCAGTAGAAGAATGGCTGCAGGGGCCAGAGCATGAGATGTTCTTTAACTGTGTGGTGAGGCTCACTGTGAAGAACTGAAGGAGGGTGGGCTCACCCAGGAGAACGGAGGGTGGGGACTCAAGGCAGAGAAGCAAGGCCCAGAAACAGGGTGAAGCCAGGAAGGGATCCCAATCAAACACTGATATTCTTCCATTCTTTTTCCCTTAGCCTCTATGGAATATTCTACTGGGCATCGTGCTTAAGAACTTTTTCCTAGCTGGTGCAGTGGCTCATGCCTGTAATCCCAGTACTTCGGGGAGTCAAGGCAGTAAGATCACTTGAGCCCAGGAGTTTGAAGCCAGCCTAGGCAACATAGTGAGACCCTGTCTCTACAAAAAAAAAAAAAAAAAAAATTAATTAGTCAGGGGTGGTAGCTTGCGCCCTGGTCCCAGCTACTCAGGAGACTGAGGTGGGAAGATCACCTGGGCCCAAGTCAAGGCTGCAATGAGCTATGATTGCACCTCTGCACTCCAGGCTGGACAGCAGAGTGAGACCCTGTCTCAAAAAATAAAAAAGAATATATTCCTATTTTATAATATCCTCCAGTTCCTTTCAAATTTTCAGTTTAAAGAAGTTGGAAGAAAAAAGAGGAAATTTCTGAAAGATGTAATCTGAAGAGATGAATAAAATTAAGTAACTCAAGGTTGGAAAATTTGTAGTAAAAATTATAGGCAAAAAAATGTATCTCAACAGGACACAAAACCAATTCTAAATCATTGTTCATGTGATTACAGAATTCAAGGTCAAAGGTAATTATTGACATATAAGATGTGAAAGATAAGTAGATAATAATTATCTGGATCTATAATTCCAGTTTCATCAAAAAGAACTAGAAAACAGAGTGAAGAGTAAGGGAGGAATTAGCTCATTCTAAATTTATCCTCTTATAATAAAGGAGTAGGTAGTTGCTATTTCATTCATGGAATTGATCATTAGAGAAAACTGCATTAAATAGAGTTTTTAAATTTAACAGTAAAAGGAGGGGAAATAGCTTTTAAAGCCACCAAATCATTAGAGGGAAAAAATAACTACAAGAAAACATAATCCTCATAGTAAAAGACCCAAGTTTTAAATAACAGCACATCTTTGCAATTTTTAATTTAATGTTTTTCATCTAAAGCATTTTCACTCATATCACCTTACAAGAGTAATGTGTGAAGATCTTTGCTTCTTAGCGGCAAAGTTGTTGCTGGGAAGTAATAAGACTTTCAAGATGGAAACATTAATATCCCATAGAATTCCGTTTGTCTAGTAAGCCTCTGAATTGAAGTTCTGGCAAATAGAATGAACATTTCACCATCAGGGATGGCAAACAAGATTCCTAGAAGTTCTTGTTTTCCCCAGTACTAAGATGTTTTGTGTCTTGCATTTTCCTATTTGTATATTTTCCTTTTCCAACTCTCACAACTGAGCCTCAGTTTTCTTGACCTTCTGTAAGAGTCAGTTTTTGTCTATGATTTCCAAGCTGTGAAATATGATTATATAGGAAATTATACAAAAACTCCTAACATCAGCTATTACAAAAATATTTTTATAGTTATAAAATTATAATCTCATACCAATGGCATTGCTGTCAGCTATGAATTTTATAGTATCTGTGGTAGTTCTACACTACCTATGAAATGCAGTTAGGTAGATGCCTTCTCATTTTTGCTTTTTGCAAGCTAACGTCATTTGGTTTTGGGGTCCTAGTGATTAAAAGAAGGATATATATACCTCTGTTAAGTGACAATCACCGAAGGTACCTTATACACTCAAACCTTGAATTGGGTCAAGAATTGTTCTTAAATTTCTCTCTTCATTCTCAGTGGGGAAAAACTGCTTGCAAATGTTTTAGATTCTTCTTAATATTCTATAGCTATATTGGGCAAGAAAGCTTTCTAAACTAGCAAAAAAAAAAAAAAGCATTTTGAATTAAGTAAAGTTAAATTGGCCTTTATTCTAAACTGCTTGAAGTCTAAAACATGTTTGATCTAATGGTGATTTGTGAAGTGGGCTGAAATTTGGAAGTAATTCTTGAAAACTAAGCAAGACTTCTGCTTTCTGACAAATTATCCAGGAAAGAGTCATTCCAGTTTTTATTTAGGCCCCAACCTTTATCGACATAGTTTGATGTTGCTATCTTGGAGCTAAAAGAACAAAAGCAATAGGTCTACAGAATTTATTCCCCACTAAGCATTTAAGCAACTTACTCTGTTACAGTTCTGTCTTTCAATTACTTCATTGTTTCCGTTGTGGCCAGCCAGAATTTAACAGACATGAATTAGGACTTCGCATGTCTTTCCTGTGTATTCAGGTCTAGGTCCTGCAGCCCATCAGACACAGGGCTAACCATATGACTTGCTGCGTTGTTAAGTCTGTTGGTACAATTAGCAGGCTAGCAGCCACAGGGACCTGGTCATGTAAATATGACCATCGCCATTTAGATAAAAAACATAACCAAAGCTCACGAGTGAGCAGTGTGCTGTGCTACCTGAACTCTTCTGAGTCGTGTCTTGGGTTGTTGGGAGTGAAATGATTCAGGCCAGTCTTGGAGAAATGTGGAAATTATGTGAACTTTATTTCATAAGAATACCTTTTAATACTTGATCTCTTGGATTTATTGATTAATATTGATTACCTATTTTTTAATTTTTATGTTTTAATTAATACATGATAATTATATATATTTATAGCATACATAGCAATGTTTCCATACATATAATATATAGAGATCACATCAGAGTAATTAGCATATCCATCAATTCTATCATTTATCATTTCTTTATTTTGGGAACATTCAGTATTCTCCTTCTAGAATATAAACTGTTCTACGATAAAGACATACACCCACATATGTTCACTGCAGCACTATTCACAATAGCAAAACCATGGAATCAACCTAAATGCCCATCAACAGTAGACTGGATAAACAAAAAGTGGTTCATAAACACCATGGAATACTATGCAGCCATGAAAAAGAATGAGATCATGCCCTTGGCAGCAACATGGATGGAGCCAGAGATAATTATCCTCAGCAAATTAACACAGAAACAGAAAACCAAATACCCTATGTTCTCACTAATAAGTGGGAACAATGAGAACACATGGACACTAAGAGAAAAATAGACACTGGGGGCTACTTGAGGGTAGAGGTTGGGAGAGGGGAGAGGATCAGAAAAAAAGACTCTTAGGTACTATGCTTATTACCTGGGTAATGAAATAACCTGTACACCAAACCCTCGTGACATGCAGCTCAGCTATAAAACAAACCTGTGCATTTACTCCTGAGCCTAAAATGTAAGTTTAAAAAAAATCCTTCTAGCTATCTAAAAATATATACTATTGTAACTATAGTCACCCTACAGTGGTCTAGAGAACTGGAACTTTTTCCTCCCATCTAGCTGTGATTACCCATTATTTCATATTCATTTCTCCTCCCTGGAAAGACTGCCTGTCTCGGCGCCTGACACTTACTGAGCATGTGCTGTATGGTGACTTGATGCTGAGCACCTGACTTCGATGATCTCGTTTAACATGCTTGAGGCTTAGGGCTTTCTTTCTTAAAGGGGTGTCATTTCATGGAGTTTCCCCTTAGTCATGTGCCTTGATCACTTTCACTGTCATAGAAATGTTGCCCAAAGATGAAGGGCGGTGCATCTTTAAAAAAAAAAAAATCACAGCTTAGTATTAAACAGAGTTTATTGTTCATTTATCAGCAACTAAAATGCCAAGAGAAGCTTCCCACGACCTGTTCCAGTCCAGTTAGATCCAAACCGAGAAAGCTGGAACTCAGTTTCATCATCGTTCAACAGCCAGGAAACACTCGTTTCAATGTAGTTCCTTGGTCATAAGAAACAGGGAGCTGAAATCAATGTGGGGACGTGGAATTATCCTCAATTAGAATTAGATGCCATGCATTTTAAGCACTGAAGCTCAGATTGAGACTCTGCCAAAGAGCAATCAGACGCGAGTCCCCCAGGAGTTACTCAACAATTAGAGGACTAGGCTGGCAGTGTTCACTGGGATATGCGTCAGTATCTTCCCACCAGGGAGTGTGGCTGACCTCGGTTTCTAAAGTGGAACTCCCCCAACCCCACTGCCTGCACCAGCCCCTACAGCACCTGTGCGTAATTGAAAAGCTCCTCCCGCTCCAAATCCTTTTAAATTAAGCGAAGTTAAATTCTTTCTGTGATTACTGTAAGTCTGGAAAACAAAAAAACAAATAAAAAACAAACACAGAAGCAATAGGTTTGCAGAGTTCCTTGCAGAGATGAACATGGCCTGAGCCAGAGTCCACAGCTCTTTGGAAAGCACACAGAGGGGGAAGTTCCAGCCCCAGCTGGCCCGCATGGCCTGGTGCTCTGATGCCCACGTGGCTTGATGCTCTGGGCTCTGGCACCAGCATAGCCCCTACCTTCCCTGACTAACCGGTGCCTATGAGAACCAGAAAGTGCTGGAACACAGAAGGATCCTACCAGACACTGTTTTCTTCTTGGGTTATTATTTTATTAAGATTTCATGGATATTCTGTCTCCTGATACAATCCAAAATCAAATTGTACTGAAAAGCCTAGATCTATGTCAAAAATGTTACTTATGTTTCATAGTCTTCGAAAAAGACTACAGCAAACTGCTAAACTAGAAAATGTTACCAGTGTGGAATGATCCATTTGGTCTACAGTGCAGATTAAGCCCAATGTTTTCTTGTTGATTTTCTGTCTGGACGGTTTTCCCAATGCTGAAAGTGGGGCATTGAGGTCTTCTCTGATTACTATGCACTGTATGCCTGTATCAAAATGTCACATTACCCCATAAATATGTACAACTATTATGTATCCATAATATAAAAAATAAAATGTTTTGTTTATTATCACAGCACCACCACTCCCCTCTACAGACACACGTACACACGAGCCCTTTATATCCTAAGCCTCGGTCAAATTTCCAACTATGATTGGACTCGGCAGACAAGATTATGGAATCTGATGGTAAGCGAATGACCCTGCTCCAGTGAAAAGCTCCAGTGCCCCTGGAGTTTGGAAAGGCAGAGAGAACAAATTAAGGTGGCCCAGAGAACAGAAACAACACTGGATATTCTGAACAGAGGGGATTTAACACAGCGACCTGCTTACAGAACTATTGGAAGCATTGAGGAAACAAAAAGGAACAGGTCAATTAGCCCAGAAAATAGCAATTTTAGGAAGCTTGCTGGTGTGTTGAAGGCCATGGCGTTGGTTACTCTGTCCTTCTAACAGGACCTCATGCTTGTTGACAAAGAGAGTTCCTTTGAGGAATGTCCAGCAATGTCTCCTCACTGACAGACTCTCAGAGCAGCTGTGACCTTCGCACCACAATTCTCTGTCCTCCTGGGACCTCTGTCCAACTTAAGTAAGCACAGGAGATATGGCAGAACGAGGGGCCAATGTGAGAGAAATGTGATCGGTTCAGCGCAGGATGAGGTTCCCCAGGGGAAAAGCAAGAAACCCAAAGAGAACAGGCAACTGGAAAATAGATCACCTTTCAGCTGAGAAGACATGAAACAGAACATGATCACATTAGCAACACTTTTTGTTGGGATAGCTACATCATCTAAATATTTTCACAAATATCACCTCATTTAATGTTCAAAAAAGCTGGAGCGCATTCGAAGGGAGCTGGCCAGCAAAGAGGGAGCAAAGGATGATGGAACTGCTCAGAAACACAGGAGGATGGCGCAGTTTCCCTGCAGTGAAGAAAGACAGCTTCCAGGAGGAAGCGGCAGTGAAATGCTACCAAGATGTTAAGAAGAATGAGGCTAGGCTGGATACAGTGGCTCGCACCTGCAATCCCAGCACTTTGGAAGCCCAAGATGGAAGGATCACTTGAAGCCAGGAGTTTGAGACCAACCTGGGCAACAAGGTGAGACCCCATCTCTTCAAAAAATAATTTTTAAAAATTAGCTGGGAATGGTAGTACATGCTTGTAGTCTCAGCTAGTTAGGAGGCTGAGGGAGGAGGATCCCTCAAGCCCAGGAGTCAGAGGCTGCAGAGAGCTATTACTGCACCACTGCACCCAGCGTGAGTGACAGAGCAAGACCCTGACTCTGGAAAAAGAACGGAAGAAGAATGAGGCTGTGGAAAGGTAGAAAAGGAAGCCACTGAAAACCCCGAAGAGTTCATTCAAGTGACCAGAGAGGACAGCAGCTCAATGACAGAGGCAGAAAGACATGGAGATAATGGTTCTTACAGATTTTGCCATGGAAAAGGCAGAATGTACAATAGTATTTCACCTGTGTGTTTTCTTTTTGTTTCTTGTTTTTTAGTGAAACCTCCTTACTGCCTCACACTGTAATAACATTGACATTTTAAGGTTTTCAGAGTGAGACTCAAATTCTCTCTCTCTGTCCCTCGCTGTCCCTCCCACCAGCCTTGGAGGGAAGACGCACCAGGGACAGGAGGAGAATGTGTTGGATCCAGCCAGACACCATGCTTTTGTTGTTCTTTTGACTTTTTAGACTTTTTCATAAAGAGGAAATTCGTCAGCAAATTTAACCTTTTAATTGCCAAAGGGACTCAAGTCTTACTGTCATAAGTCATCATTATCTGATTTCTTTCACTGTTGAAGTTCTCAGAGTTCCTATTAGTATCTCACATGCTGAGGCATAGATTCTGCTCTGAGCATCCACTCTAGAGAATCATTGCAGACATCACTACCTCTCTGGTTAAACAAACAAAAAAAAGTTTAAACCAAAAAGAGGGCCATTAGGGCAGACGCAGTGACTCCTGCCTGTAATCCCAGCACTTTGGGAGGCCGAGGTGGGCGGATCACCTGAGGTCAGGAGTTCGAGACCAGCCTGGCCAACATGGTGAAACCCCGTCTCTACTAAATATTCAAAAATTAGCTGGACTTGGTGGTGGGCACCTGTAATCCCAGCTACTCAGAAGGCTAAGACAGAAGAATTGCTTGAACACGAGAGGTGGAGGTTGCAGTGAGCCAAGATCGTGCCATTGCACTCCAGCCTTGGCGACAAGAGCAAGACTCTGTTTCAAAAAAAGGGAAGGAGGGGCATTTAAATGGACTGCAGTTTTCTTTTGCTTATTTTTAAAGTGGGCTGGGGAAAGACAGTCTTCAGACGGGCAGGACAGGAGGCCTGAAGAGGCCTGGGTTGCTCTTGCTGGGGTCTTTGAATCCCTGCAGATTCAGAGGGCCTTGCCCGGCAGCTGAGGGGCGCACTTCCCAAGCACTACAGCCTGGGAGCTCAGTTTCACCTGTTCAGCGGGCTCCAGGCCATGGTGCTGGTGCAGCTTCTAACTTCAAATAGATGGACTTCCTGTCACAGCAACATTTTGTTACCAGAATCTGCTCCTCCTCCCCGAGGGATATTTTCCCATTGCTCTTGGTGGACAGCACTGCCCAAGGTAAGTTTCCTATTCCCACTGGGTAATTCAATCCAAACAGATCAATGAATTTGCCCCTGTTTGTTTTGCTTGAGAAACACAGTTGCTGCTATAGACAAGTCCCTTTTATGTGACCTCAAGCATTAAAATATCCCACAAGCCACGTCAGAGGTTTGCTAAGACATTTAGAACTGGCTTAATCTTCATTTTTATGCAACAGACCAGACAGGACTAAATCAGTCATGGACTAAGACCTTTGGGAGATGAATCGTAGAACACACTTACTATGTTCTGGTGTTATGTGGAATCCATCCGGTTTCATCAGCCCCACCAAGTCTTATTAGGCATGTTAGCCTGTATCACACCATACTCACTATTGTCCTAAAAGGGGAAAACCACAAACTAGAGATAGAAAAGGGTGAAGTTTGTGGTACTGAGTTCTAAATTATCCTCAGAGACTTCCCTCCGATGATTTCCTCTGTCTTTTTTTTTTTTTTTTTTTTTTTTTTTTGAGAGACACCGGGGGGTCTTGCTCTGTCACCCAGGCTAGAGTGCAGTGGCAACTGTAGCCCACTCACTGCAGCCTTGAATTGCTGGGCTCAAGGACCCTCCTACCTCAACTTCCTGAGTAGCTGGGATAACAGGTGCATGCCACCATGCCTGGCTAATATTTATTTGTTTATTTATTTTGTAGAGACAGAGTCTTGTCATGTTGTCCAGGATGGTCTTGAACTCTTGGGCTCCAGTGATCCTCCTGCCTCCGCCTCCTGGACCCCTGGGATTACAGCCATGATTTTCTAGAGCCGATGTTCTCCAAATCATTAAACTGTACTGTTACTTCAAGAATCAATTTCAAATGCCACCTCTTTGATGAAGCTTTGATCCTTTGCACTAGGTCACAGTAATGTCTCCCACCTTGGACTTCCAGTAGCTTTTCATCTGTCCTACTCAGTAGGGATGAAGTATAAATATATACATATTTGGAGACAGGGTCTCACTCTGTTTCCCAGGCTGCCAGCAGAATGCACTGCAGCCTCCAACTCCTGTGCTCAAGCAATCCTCCTGCCTCAGCCTCCCAAGCAAGTGGGACTACAGCTGTGCACCACCACCCTCCAGCTAATGTTTTAAATTTCTGTAGAGGTAGGTCTTGCTACCTTGCCCAGGCTGGTCTCAAACTCCTGGCCTCAAGCGATCCTTCTCCCTCGGCCTCCCGAAGTGCTGGGATTCCCAAAGGTGAGCCCCTGTGCCTGATGCTCTATTTTCATATACTGCTTCCATGCTCAGATTCTAAACACTTTGAGGCTGGGGCTGTGTCCTCTGTATTTACTGCAGGTGCTGCATGTGGTAGCTACTCAGCAACTATGTGGATGACTCCAGGTTGACCACACTGCATTGGTCTGTGCCTGCAGTTCCTCGGCATGTGTGATTTGGGTCTTTTACCAGAACCGTTGTCCTGCCCTCCTTGGTGATATTCATAGTGCTTAAGACATACCGAATGCTATCCATGAAAAGATATCACCAGGCTGATTGATTAAGTGTTATAGCCGTCTTCAGCCTCTGATCAATTTTGGTTGTCCTGGGGATGTCCTGGTTCATAGTAGAGCATGATTTGAGCAGACTCAACTTGTCTGCTTTCTTATTTTGGACCTCTGAAGGGTCTAAGATCAAACATACTCATCACAAAACCAGGTGGCCATGATCTGACTCAGGGCCTGGAGGAACTTGTGAAGCTGCACATTTCTCTATTGGAAACCAGCATCCATCCAGAAGATTGAACTGCAAATAGCCCGAGCCTATGCCTTTTGTACTTCAACCAGCATTTTAGAAAGAAATATAAATATACTAATTCAAACAAGTTTTAGGGGGTGAGGGGACGGGAAGATGCAAATATTTGAAGTAAATAACTTTGGACTTTAACTATGGATACTGTGAAATCAGTTCTCTAATTACATATATAATAAATCATTTTCCCCTCAGCAAGATAACTAATTAATGAGCAAAACACAGGCAGACTCTCACCAACTCTTAACAGATGCTTATGTAGAATTGTCAGGATACCAGAAAAGATCGTTTTCAAAAGAAGGAAGTTCCAATTCCTTCCATTTCCAGTCTTCCTGCTCTAGGTAACAATTGCTGTACTTAAAGCCACAGCATTCCTGAAGGAGGAGAATCAGTGCATGGGGCAGCTGAGAAGCCCAGGTACCAGTGAATAAATCAGGAGCAGTAAGCTATCCCGTTGCTCTCCTGTACTTTCTCCACAGAAATTTTTTTTGAGGGGCAAAGAAATTTTTTTTGAGGGCGATTGCCTTCATTTCCGCCACAGAAAAGACCAGGCAAGGAGGAAACGCCAAACCCAGAGACTGCAGACCTCACAAAACAGAGGCCGTACTCTTAAGGATTTTCCTTCTCTTTTGTTGACTAGCCAGCCTCCAGCCTCCAGCCTCAAAAAAAGAAAAAAAAAAAAGGCATGTTACCCGTCTTGAATTCATTTGTTTTCCTTTTTTTCCTTTCTTTTTTTTTTTTTTGAGACAGAGTCTCATTTTTGTTGCCCAGGCTGGAGTGTAGCGGCGTGACCTTAGCTCACTGCAACCTCCACCTCCTGGGTTCAAGCAATTCTCCTGCCTCAGCCTCCCAAGTAACTGGGACTACAGGCATGTGCCACCACACCCAGCTAATTTTTTTGTATTTTTAGTAGAGACGGCGTTTCTCCATGTTGGCCAGGCTGCTCTCGAACACCTGACCTCAAGTGATCCGCCCACCTTGGCCTCCCAAAGTGCTGGGATTACAGGTGTGAGCCACTGCATTTGTTTTATTTTGGGGGACAGAGTCTCACTCTGTTGCCCAGGCTGGAGTGCAGTGGCACAATCACGGCTCACTGCAGCCTTAACCTCCCAGGCTCAAGCCATCCTCCCACCTCAGCCT